>NC_137009.1:28939073-29059073 GCF_032717465.1 Coenobita brevimanus
AGTATTAGAGTTTTATTTTACATATTTCTATTAATAAAAATCATAGATGCAAAAAAATCAGTATTACATTGGAACAACTGCAATATTTAATTGCCATGATTTCACCACAGTGAAATAAATAATTTAGTAAGTGAAGATTACTTTTTACGATGTGCATTTCTAAATCGTTTGCCACCGTTTGATAATAAAACCTACAACGGTTATTAGCTATTCTGGCTATAGGTACACTTCCGTAATTTGGTGAGGAATATAGTGAAATAAAAATAAACAGGGCTGTGGCTTACTACTCTCATAATGTGACCCTTTACAAATATCTATTTATTATAATAGTAGAGATTAGCCTAGCAACTCTGTACCTCACAAAGGTATGAAAGAGACTGTTACCTGTTACTGTATGTTATATATAGCCTCTCTCTCTCTCTCTCTCTCTCTCTCTCTCTCTCTCTCTCTCTCTATATATATATATATATATATATGTATATATATATATATATATATATATATATTTGTGTGTGTGTGTGTGTGTGTCAACTCATTGTTTTCCGAGATCCAAAGTTAATTCCTTCGTTAGGAGATCTTTTCTAAACAGAAGATTGCTATCTGAAGGTAGCATGAGTAAAACAGAAAAACTCTGTTGGTAATGAAGGTTATAACAGTGAGAGGATTCACGTTATTAGTATTGTAATTAGTCCGAGATTCTACTAGATGTTACCAGAAAACATTTGGGTGCAGTTATATACAATAAATCAAATGCCAATTACTGCTGTTGTCATACACACCACAAAGCCAGCCAGGAGACAAGGCGTGTGTGCTGGGCAATCCCCAGGCCCTGTTTTCCCCCCTTATTATTTCTTATTCAGTCCATACCCCACTGACCGGGCTAATGTATGGCCCGACCTGCACTACAGGAATCTATAAACGAAACGAAACGAAACTCCTGCTGTCGTCGTGGTCGTGCTGGTGAAGGCCTTGAGTCTGAGTGCTTGATGCTACAGTACTTTTAAGCGTACATACAGACATACATACATACATACTCAAACTCACACATACACATAAATATAGATACACACACGCACACAAAATACGCCTGAGCACGACAAAAAGCGAGAAAGACCCAAGTAGGTAATAAAACACACACACACACACACACACACACACACACATTTAAATATAGAAGGCAGAGGTGAATGGGAAAAGGTTGCTTGCAGATCTAAAACGATATATATATATATATATATATATATATATATATATATATATATATATATATATATATATATATATATATATCTATATATATATATATATATATATATATATATATATATATATATATATATATATATATATATATATATATATATATATATATTGTTACGGAACAGAGAAAGATAATGTACACTTTAAGTGAGAATGCTAAGAGTCACTACTGTCCCGTAAAGTTCCAGGTTCAAAACAAAAGAGTTAGGTAAAATTACAAGTTAAAGTTTAATGCTCAAACTAACAACAAAACATTCAGGACTCATAAGGATAATGTAATGGCAAAAAACAGGTTAAATATATGGTTAACTGCAATAGCCTCAATTAACACGAAGTTAGCAAGAGTAAATTTATCTAAGTCAGCCCTGATAAAATGAGATACCAGATAATACTCAGTGAATGCCAGATAAATTATTACAGATACAAACTATTATAAAAAATGACTGACATAAAACCCAACATTAATCAAAAACCTCACTAGGCCTAAGAATTAACCTTATGCTACACAGTACAAGAAAAAATACAACAGTTATACTCAAATTACACACAGCTGCTAGATGTTTGGAGATTTCTTGAGCACTCACAATAATAATATCTGTACAGGGGAGGACAGAGATGTGAACAAAATGAGGAGCAGATCTAAGTGGCAATGATGCAGAGACTGAGCTCATTATATAGGGGCCAGGAGAGCTTGATACAACTTGTAAGAAGGACGAGCAAATGAAGCCATGGGGACAAAAAGCTGAAAATCCCGCTCTGAATAACAGAGAGAACGACTCACTCTACTATAACGGTAGAAGGGGGGGACTGAGGCAGAACACGCTCGTGATCAAACATGCAGCAACTGTGCGTTAAAATTACACAAGGGATGATGAAATCATAGGCTATGTAACACCTCCCCACAAAGAAAAAAGAAATTTACAAAGGAAATTTCTTATTACTCTAAAACAATCTGTACATGGCATTACAGAACATGCAAATGTCCTTCCCAGTGCTACAAAACATGAGACCTCCCCAGCACGTTCAGTCATAGGTACTTGCCAGTATCCCTTTAACAAATCAAACTTACTTATGTACCTAGCCTTTCCGATCTTGTCTATGCAATCTTCCACACGAGGGAGAGGGTAAGTGTCTGTTTTGGTTATCTGATTAACACGTCTGTAGTCAATGCAAAGCCTCTGTGACCCACCTGGCTTAGGGACTAGAGTGACAGGAGAACTCCACTCGCTCTGACAGGGCTCAATCATCTTGTGGTCCAACAGGTAGCCAAGCTCCTTCTGGATGAGAGGAACTTTCACTGGGTTCACACGGTAAGGAGGCAATTTAATTGGCTTTGCGTCTCCAACATCGACATCATGCATCAACACAGTGGTTCTTCCTGGAGTGGCACGGAACACTTGCGGGCACTCCTGCAGTAATGCCGAAAACTCCTGCCTTTCCTCGGGAGGTAGATGAGAAAGCTTAGTCTGGAGATCATTCATGATATCAGGATTCTTCCCCAAACTATCACTCAGGCTCATACTGCATGGGAGAGCTTCACTCGCAGACTCGGGTGGAACAGCTACAGTGCAGACTGGATTATTTTCGTCCCGCCTGTGATATAACTTTAGCATGTTGATGTGACAAAGTTGCTTGTTCTTTCTACGATCTGGTGTGTAGTGCAGACTGGATTATTTTCGTCCCGCCTGTGATATAACTTTAGCATGTTGATGTGACAAAGTTGCTTGTTCTTTCTACGATCTGGTGTGGCAATGACATAGTTGACATCACTGAGTTTCTTCTCCACGAAATAAGGACCACTAAACTTGGCTTGAAGAGGTTGCCCATGCACTGGTAGCAGAATCAAAACCTGATCTCCTGGCTGAAAGTGGCGTAACCTGGACTTCTTATCATACCAAGTCTTCATCTTCTCCTGAGCAGCTTCTAAATTCTCTCTCGCCAACTGTAAAGCAGTGGACAGCCGTTCTTTGAACTTCATCACATACTCCAGCAGGTTGACGTCATCTTCCTCCGACAGCCAGCATTCCTTGAGTAACTTAAGGGGTCCTCTTACTTCATGGCCAAACAGAAGTTCAAAAGGTGAGAAGCCCAGTGATTCATTTGGAGATTCTCTTGCAGCAAATACAACGAATGGAAGACCTTTATCCCAGTCTTTCTGATGTTCCAAACAGTATTTCTTGAGCATCGATTTGAGTGTTTGATGATATCTCTCCAACGCTCCTTGGGTCTGGGGATGGTAAGCTGAAGACGTGATCAGGGAGATGCCCAACTCTTTCAGAGACTGCTTGAAAACATTCGACATGAAATTACTTCCCCGGTCTGACTGTACCTCCTTGGGCAGACCAAACTTTGTGAAGAACCCTAGCATTTCCTTAACCACGTTCTTTGCTGAGATATTTCTAAGTGGAATGGCTTCAGGATAACGAGTAGCCATATCAATCAGGGTCAACACATAAGAAAATCCTGAAGAAGTCTTAGGAAGAGGGCCCACAATATCCACCAACACACGGGTGAAAGGCGCCTCAAAAGGAGGAATGGGAACTAGAGGTGCAACCTTTCGGTCTGATTACACTTCCCACAACTTGACAGGTGTGACAAGACTTACAATACCAGGAAACATCCCTGAAGATACCTGGCCAGTAGAAGTGTTTCAAAATGCGTGCCACAGTCTTCCTCACTCCAAGGTGTCCTGCCAAACTGGTATCATGAGCCACTCGAATGATATCCTGCCTACAAACACGAGGGATGACAACTTGATGTACAACCTCCCATTCACAGTCGGCTGATGCTGTTGGGGGTCTCCACTTCCTCATAAGTACTCCTGACTTTACATAATAACAAGTAGAAGCACCGGCTGACTCTTCTTCACTGGAAGCAGAGTTAGCTAGACCTTTCAACTCAGGGTCAGCAACCTGCAACTCAACCAACTCTTGACGAGACAAATTATCAACACTACGGGGTACTGCCTCATCTGGTGAGTGGTCCAAATTAGCAAGAAAAGTGTCAGCTAGGATAACATCATCATCATCATTATCCTCTAAATCACCAGAAACTTTAGACTTAGCCCTAGTGACAGCACATGCAGGGAACACATCAGGGACATCACAATCCTGGGCCGCAGCCACTGGCTCACTAGACAACTGAGGAGCTGGACACACTTGACTTCCACCAATATCATTTCCAAGTAAGAAAGTTACACCTGACATTGGGAGTGTCTCAACCAACCCAACCATAACAGAACCATTAACAAAACCAGACTCTAAATTCACTCTGCACAGAGGGACAGAGAAGTAATTATTCCCTACACCTTGTAAGATTACAGTTTCATCAGAGGAATTAACATTAGAGCCTAGAACACTGGTCAGCATAAGGGATTGGCAAGCACCTGTATCACGATATATTTTAACTGATTTCCTGTCATTACTGTCCAGAGGACTGACAAAACCATCAGACAGGAAATTAGCACATGAACTCTTGAGAGTGTCACCCACGTTACTGCTCAAAAGAGGAGCTCCATCATGATAATTTAATTTACCCCTCAAAGCAGGTTCAGTTAACTCAGTTAAAGAATTCTGGGAACTCTCAAGAGTGGACACTAGACCAATTGACTGAATATTTAAAGACTCCTTTTTGTTCACATCACGCTGTCTCCTGAAACATCTCTCCGTAGTATGACCAAGCTTACTACAATAGGTACATTTACTTTTCTGAAATCTAGAGGTGAAGCTGGTATTTACTTCCTGAGAAACATCATCTTTATTCTCTTTCCTGTTACCTGTACTCTGAGTAGAGGCAACGTACTTACTCTCAGCTTTCCCTTTTTCTCTAGAATATCTCTTGTGAGTGAGAACATACTCATCAGCTAAAACTGCAGCATCAGACAAATTATCTATTCTTTTCTCATCAAGATATAGGCTTACATCTTTACTAATACACCTTTTGAAGTCCTCCAGCAAAATCATCTGCTTAAATTTGTCAAAATCAGAATCCACATTCTTAGAATTTAACCACTGCTCTAACAGATCTTCTTTGATTTTTGCATACTCAACATGGGATTGCTTATTTTGCTTGTAAGTTGTCCTAAATTTTACTCTATAGGCTTCAGGAACAAGCTCATAGGCCTTAAGAATCAAGCTCTTAACTACATCATAATTATCAGATTGATCCTGAGGCAAAGATGCATAAGTTACTTGAGCTTTACCGGTGAGAACAGTTTGAAGGAGTACTGGCCAATTCTGTTTGGGCCAATTAAAACCTGTAGCTACCCTCTCAAACAACTGAAAATACTTTGTTAAATCAGATTCATTAAAAGGAGGGACAAGTTTAACATTTTTAGCCACATCAAAATCATCAGAGCTAGATGATCCAGTTCCACCTTGTTTCATGCGATACTCATGGTCTGCCTGAATCCTAGCAATTTCAACTTGTGCCTCAGCCTCTTTAGAACGGGCCTCCACCTCCTTAGCCTTAGCCTCCTGCAGGGCTAGCTGTAACTTAGCTAATTCAAT
Source organism: Coenobita brevimanus (assembly GCF_032717465.1). Lineage (NCBI taxonomy): Eukaryota > Metazoa > Arthropoda > Malacostraca > Decapoda > Coenobitidae > Coenobita > Coenobita brevimanus. The sequence continues at coordinate 28,944,842 of NC_137009.1, forward strand.
CTGCGTTTGCTCATTTGGAGGAGTTACATTAAACAAGCTTTCATTAATCATGTCAACAATTTGATCTTTAGAATGATGAGAGCGAACAGCAATTCCCAATTGTTGAGCAACAAGCTTAAGTTCATTCTTTGTTCTGTTTTCTATATCACACACTGTTTGCACATTTGACAAAAAAGCCTTGGCTTCATCAAGTGTAGTAATAGTAGACATAATTAATAAGTAACAGTCACAAAATATCAAGCAATATCCTTATGATAATATCCTGAATATCCTGATATGAGGTCGCCAAATTTATGTTACGGAACAGCGAAAGATAATGTACACTTTAAGTGAGAATGCTAAGAGTCACTACTGTCCCGTAAAGTTCCAGGTTCAAAACAAAAGAGTTAGGTAAAATTACAAGTTAAAGTTTAATGCTCAAACTAACAACTAAACATTCAGGACTCATAAGGATAATGTAATGGCAAAAAAAAAAAAAAAACAGGTTAAATATATGGTTAACTGCAATAGCCTCTATTAACACGAAGTTAGCAAGAGTAAATTTATCTAAGTCAGCCCTGATAAAATGAGATACCAGATAATACTCAGTGAATGCCAGATAAATTATTACAGATACAAACTATTATAAAAAATGACTGACATAAAACCCAACATTAATCAAAAACCTCACTAGGCCTAAGAATTAACCTTATGCTACACAGTACAAGAAAAAATACTACAGTTATACTCAAATTACACACAGCTGCTAGATGTTTGGAGATTTCTTGCACTCACAATAATAATATCTGTACAGGGGAGGACAGAGATGTGAACAAAATGAGGAGCAGATCTAAGTGGCAATGATGCAGAGACTGAGCTCATTATATAGGGGCCAGGAGAGCTTGATACAACTTGTAAGAAGGACGCGCAAATGAAGCCATGGGGACAAAAAGCTGAAAATCCCGCTCTGAATAACAGAGAGAACGACTCACTCTACTATAACGGTAGAAGGGGGGGACTGAGGCAGAACACGCTCGTGATCAAACATGCAGCAACTGTGCGTTAAAATTACACAAAGGATGATGAAATCATAGGCTATGTAACAATATATCTCTCTCTCTCTCTCTCTCTCTCTCTCTCTCTCTCTCTCTCTCTCTCTCTCTCTCTCTCATGCAATTATTCTTAAACGCTACCCTGTCTTTCAGTGAATGGAGGACACGGCTATTAAAATCATAAACTGATTTCGTCACTGTCTTTGATACTCTTTTTTTTTTTTTTTTTTTTTTTTTCCTTTAGACGGGTTGCCTATGTGAGTGCTTCTGATTTTCTTTTTCTTTTCTTTCTTTTCTTCTTCCTCGTCATGCAGCTTAAATGTTTTTTTTTTTTTTTCGAATACCGTTTTCTGATCTTTCTTCTCCCCAGTTTCCCCATTCGTCTTTTTAGTGTTTACTCTCTCTCCCCTGACTCCCTCCCTCTAGTCTCTGCTTTCACCCTTCCCCTTACTCACTCCCCTCTCCCTGCTGCTTTCCTACCTTTTATCCCTTTCCTTCATTTCTTTTATCTTTCATCTTTTTCATACTATTCTATCCCTGTCTTTCTTCTTCCCTTCTGCCCTCTCTCCACTCTTTCTCCCCTATCATTCATTCCTTTTCTTCCTTCCACTTTCACTCACCCCTTACTATTTTTAAATTCCTTCTTTCTTCTCTCCCTCTCTTCATTCCTGTTTCCCACCTCTTTCCTTCCTCTCCTCCTCCTCCTCCTTCAGTTTCTCTCTTAACTTCATCTTCCTTCCATCACTTCTTTATTTCCTCCCTGCCTCCATCCTTCCCTTAACTTCATCTAACTTCCTTTCTTATTCCGAACCATTTTCATCCACAGCCTTGTAAACAACGTAATCAGTTATTCAGTTCAATTTCTTCCTTCCATGTTAGACAAACATGAATAGACTTTTTCTAAATCTCATAAAAGGACTTTCCATTTGTCCCTCATTCCCTCACGCCGTATTCCCCTCCCCCTGCTCTCTCTCTCTCTCTCTCTCTCTCTCTCTCTCTCTCTCTCTCGTGAGTTAGTATGCGACAGTAAATCACCTCTAAAGTACATTTTCTCAAACCCATCAATGATTTCCAACCGCTGTCAGCTTACTGGATGACCAACTGTAGTCACGCTGGAACACTGCTTTTACTAGGAACCATCCACCCATCCATCATCCAATCTTATGTCACCCCATGAGGAGCGTAGGAACCCGGGGCTAGGCAAGTTGGTCCTGAGATTTAAGATGAGAATCAAGGAAGACAAATACTGACCATGGAATATCACTCAACCACGACCTCACAGTCATGTTGTAGCGGTCCTATCCCGTCACGTAAAACAATCTGAGCGTAGTGGTATCATGTTGTTTGAGATACGATGCTATGAAAAATGCAAACACTTCTTGAGAGGCAATGTAACTGTCAAGGTGAGTACAGAAATATTGATCTAATAAGAAACATAGAATCATGTATGAGGAATTGGTCTCAGGTTGCATGGGATGTATTGCAGTTCATTTGACTAAAAGGTTACTAAGAAACTGAATATTCATTAAAGAACAAGAAGTGGGTGAGGTGGGTAGAGGAATGACTGGGGTGGGCTGATACAGAGAGATGAAGCAGGCTGGATGAGTATTGTTCGTGAAGTGTGTTTGCTTAATATAATCTTGGCAGAATTTCCGAAAACACAGAAAGTTGACCCACAAAATCGTTATATATGAAACTGTTTATTTTCTCAGCATAACAATGGTACCCAAGAAAATATGAACAAAATCGACGGCGTGCCATTCAAGCGACAGTATTTGCACGACTTCACAAAGGCTCTGAGTCGGTTATTGCCCATTGCAGGTTATAAAATTCTTTCCTTCTCTCTCTCTCTCTCTCTCTCTCTCTCTCTCTCTCCATATATATATATATATATTAGTATTAAGGCCGGATCACCTCGTAGGGACAGCAAGGTTTGTGTGGTCTGTGTAGCAGTGTAACGCAATGTAACTCTCTCTCTCTCTCTCTCTCTCTCTCTCTCTCTCTCTCTCTCTCTCTCTCTCTCTCTCCAAGTTAAGCCAACTCATCTGTCAGGATCTTTTGCTAAGCTCAAATTGTGACGGTGATATTTTAGGCAAAAGGATATATTGCCAGTGCGTTTTCAGATGTTGTTAGGAGTGTGTGTGTGATGAAGCCATGTTACCCTCCTGCTGGTAAGATTTCTTTTGGTTTAATAAAGTCTGCTATGATAAAACATTTTGTAGGTTCACCAAATACACATACAAATAAATCTATCCACATCCACGCTGCTCTCTCTCTCTCTCTCTCTCTCTCTCTCTCTCTCTCTCTCTCTCTCTCTCTCTCTCTCTCTCTTCAAATAGGTATGGTCCTACAGTTGACCTAATATTGGTTTATACAGGTAGAGTTTGAATAATCTCTCCTAAAAGTAGTAAAATCACCTGGTAATCACAAGAATACAACGAGCTATACCTTCACTGACTGAAAGACCAACTGGTTAATTTAGTCTGAGTGAAATAGTTGCATCAATATCGGTATGCTTTATAGGCTACTATAAACGTTTTTACCTCCGCCAAGGAGGTTATGATTTCACCCTTGTCCGTTTGTTTGTTTGTTGATTGGTTGGTTGGCTTGTGAGCAAGATTACACAAAAACTACTGGACGGATTCCTGGGAAACTTGGTAGAAGAATGGGCCTTGGCCCAGAATACACTCTGTTAAATTTTGGTGTGGATCCGGATAAAGGTGCGGCTCTGTTAAATTTTGGTGTGGATCCGGATAAAGGTGCGGATCCAGGACTGTTGTTGTTGTACTTGTTGTTTCACTTTCTTTAACATTGCGAGGTAGGGCGTTGGCGGAGGTATGCGCTCCTTTGAGTGCCATTCTACTTTACTACTGTATTAGAAATGAAGAAATGTGTGTGTGTGTGTGTGTGTGTGTGTGTGTGTGTGTGTGTGTGTGTGTGTGTGTGTGTGTGTGTGTGTGTGCGTGTGCCCGCGCGCGCAGAATCTCTCAGACACAACAGCTCTTGCTTTAAAAACACATTTTCACAACACACACTGGCACTAAATCCTTGAAACTATAATACTCGCATGCATAAGGACAAAATTCACGAGCTCAGCGGATGGAACGACTTAAACACAGCAGATCTGGCTGTCCATGGCGTAACACGTTACCTAAAGACTGGCAGCAAATGCAAACTATACCACAGTTAGGCTTTAAAATATTCTGACATTTGCAAAGTTAGCCCTAAAATAATTTTGTTTATTCGGGTCGTAAGCAACACTTCAATATGAGAAACATCGTCCTAATTATCATCATCCACCTTATAAAAGACCCGACCCACATAGTGGAGATAGAAAATTAATAAATGAAGATAAGATGGGAAGAACATGTGGCAATTCTACGACTACAGGAAAATCACTCAAGATTATGGAGGCTTAGTAGTAATGCCTGTTGCCTGCATGAAAGTAATTTACCTCTTCTACCTGGTACATATTTGTTATCCACAGAGTATTGTATTATGATTTTGGGATACCTCTTGTAGTTGAAAGGTAAATGAGTCTTTCGGTGCTTGATAAATTTGTCTGGATGTAACAACAATTAATTAAAAACTAGAAACGTGAAGTTCTTTCCTGCCAAACCATCCACAACGTACAGTACAGTACGACTAGGGTTCATATATATATATATATATATATATATATATATATATATATATATATATATATATATATATATTTCGCGCACGTCAAGAATGTAGCACAATGACATTATATTTTGTACTGAACAGATACGTTATGGCCGGAATGAAAATGGTCTTTATTTAGAAGATACAATAATCTCCATATTTTCAAAGTTAAAGGCAAAGTTGATAACATTCCGAAAAATTTTTGGATGGCACGTTCGGTGAAGCTCAGGTAAGAAGTTTGAAAACTTTTGAGTCCAGGGATATCATTTTTATTACCAGTAATGCCACCTCCCAAAGATTTTATTCAACTTAATGTAATGAGGCGGTCACAGCTGCCCTCGGCTTAGGGTTCCCCTTTCAGCCCTCTCCGAGAAAACACACAAGAAAAACAAATAAAAACATAGAATATTTCCCCTACTTTTACTGAACCTCCTGCTTAAGTTAACATAAACTTTGTCAAGCAATAATTCTCCCTGTAATGTTCATCCATACACTCATCTGAACATAAAATAAACACAAAAGAAAAATTCAAAAACGCTTCCACACCCTGCACAGACCGCCTGCTGTGTCGCAGCTCTGCCCTCCATGCACTGTGTCACTCCCCCGTCTCCCTCACTCATAGGCTACGGCTCCTCGTACCAGCTTCACAGCCCCCACTATGAATACACTGTAGCACCAACCATGCCCCCCCCCCGTCAGGACTCCACCACACTTATGTCAACATGTCAGCTTTATATGGTCCCCCGGCGTCTTGCTCTCCCCGATCAAGCGGCAGCGCCCCCTAGTGTCCACTACACCGGTCAGAAGCCTGTCCACGCCGGCTCACCAGACTCTACTCCACCCCAGGCAATTCTTGGAGGCTCAAGATGCCTGGAAACCTGGTGCGAGTCCCGAGTGGTAAAAATCCCTATAACCAAGGAGATGCCTCAGCACAGCCATACATATACCGGCCCCACATCTGCTTCGCCACTCACGCAAACTTCTGACTACACGGCCTCATGACAGTTCTACCACCACATACCACCAACACCTAACTCTATAGCCATCCCTACATCATCCAATTTATACAGCACCACCAACAGAGGCGCATACCTGCTTATCTTAGGCAGAGTTACCCGCTACAACACGGTCAGCCATACAGGCAGACGCTGTTTACATTTTCTCCGGCCAAAACCAGGCTGACCCACGAGTTTCCCCAGCACGGTCAGTTCAAATCCTCACATTAGTATTAACTTTTTGAACTGGAAAGGTAAGATATAGCCTTCAACAGTAGAGGTCTGCTCTAAGCTGAATAAAATCGCCCAGCAACAGCAGAATTAAGCTAACAAACACGTTGCCCAGATTCATGGAGTTGACCGAATTGCACTTAGACCCTTATTCTCGTAGCACCTTTTTCTTAACGATTTAAATTTGTATAACAGTTTGACATCTTCATTTATGCTGCTTATATCATGGTAATCCCGACAACATGTTTCAATATTACACGAGAGAATATTAGGTAGTAAACTGACTTGTAAATCTAGAAGTAAAATGTGTTACAAATTCTCCGAAGCCAATTTCATTCAAAATATGTGCTCTGAACTCTCCTACTCAAATTCTTCCCGCTCATTCTGGCATCTTGCCAAAACCCTTTCTAACAGAGTGACTTCATCCTCCTTCCCTCCTGTTTTCTGCCCTGATAGTTCCGCAGCTGTTTCTTCTACAGAAAAGGCAGAATGCATCGCTGAGACCTTCTCCTCCAGTTCTACCTTGGATGATTCTGGTGCTATTCCTCCATCTCTTCTTCCCTCTGACTCTGCATGACTGACAATATTATTGAATTCTTCAGTTCATGTACTTTCTGCCCTCGCTGTCCTTAATATTAACACGCAATATTTGCCGATGCAGTCCCTTCTGTTATTCTTCAGACCTTACTCTTACACTCTGTCTAGGTAAACTCTTTTGTTTTTGTTGATGCGTACATTTCTTTTCCGCTGGACGATTGCTCCCATTCAGCTTGTCCCGAAGATGGATGACCGCTCCCACACCTCTAACTATACCCAACTGATCCTGTATCTCTAGTGATTTCGATAATGTTCTTTACAAGTAATATAAAGCATCTTTCCTGTTATAAATTTCTTTCCAATCGCCAGTGTAACAACCACGAGCAACAGTCATCTGGTAATCCCACCTTCTCACTGGAGTACTGGTCATCCTTCTTTAGGGATTCTGGGAAATGTTCTGCCATTACACATGAAATTTCAAAGGCTTTCGGCTGAGTTTGGCTAAATCTTTAATTTCCAAACTGACCTCTACTGTTTTTTATCCTTCTATCCATGCCTCCATCACTAGTTTCCTTTCTGGCCATTCTATACTGCTGTTGCAAAAGGCCACCGATCTTCAGGGGATATCAATAGTGGTGTTCATCATGGTTCTGTTCTGTCAGCAACTCTCTTCACTGTACTCATCAATGGACTACTGAGTGGCGTATCTAACCATATCCACTCATACATTGGAGACCCAACCCTTCATCTTTCCATCCGCTTCTCACAGCGTTCATCACAGTAGTTACTTCAACAAGCACAGGATGTGGCTATAACATATAATTTCTGACTTGGCTGTTGACTGTGATTGAGGTAAAAATAACATTGTTGCTTTTAATACACTAAAAACTCAGTTTCTGCATCCTTCAACTCGCCCAAATTTTCCACTGTTGTATCCTTTATCTTTCGGTAATAATCTTTTTAACCTAAAACATCTCTCAACATTCTTGGGGTTTCAATTTCTAGAAATTTATCATGGAACGATCACATTACTTATTTTGTTAAATATGCGTCAAGGGATTAGGTGTGCTAAGTCGACTCCGTGCCTGTTTTGCCCTAACACAACTGTTAACTTTGTTCATAATGTTTTCTAGCTCGTGTGCTGAGTGCAACTCTCATGTGTGGAGGTCTGTCACATATAGGCCTTCTCAGAAGGGTGGAGTCATAGATTTCGTCTTCTTAACTCTCCTTCTCGTACAGTCTCCCTTCAGCCTAACTCCCTTCACAGCACTGTTGCACTGTTATCTCTATGTTGGTACTTCAGTGGTCTGAAATGTTTGCTTGCATTTCTCCTCCATTTCGGCGGGCTTATGGCACCCGCCTGGCAACACACGCTCATTCCTTTTCTGTCTAACTCTCTAAAGCAAGAATTAACCGATTCTCCCAGCCTTTCATGTATGCAACAGGTCAACTCTGAAACTAGTTTTCCATGTCTATACTTCGTTCATCGTATGACCTAGATTTTTTTTTTTCCTAACACGATGTGTCCAGGCATCTCGAAATGAACGTATCTTGAATTTTGGCCATCTATTATTTATTTTTCTTTGAAGTGAATAATTACTGCGGGTTTCTAGTTTTTGGTTCCTTCTTCCATGCATAAAATAAAACAAAATCTATGTTCCTCATTTCTTCTATATACCTACTCCTCCATGATCATAATGATCTTAGGAAAGCTCTCTCGGATTACTGTGCTTGCAAATGGATAAATCTAACTCCTCCATCTCAAAACCTCTTTTTTAAATTGAATTAAATAGGTTGATGCTATCTTTAGCTAGAAAGTTTGGTGCACTCAAGGAACGCATACATCCGCCAACGCCTATGCCAGACAACTCAGATCACCACCAAGCTTTGTTCATCCTTTCCTTGCTCATAATCCTCATATCAACAGAATTTATTGAAATCCATCAAGATTTTTTTTTTTTCTGGCTTGTTAAGAAACAAACAAAAACAGTGCTGAACCAAAACTCGAACTCTGATCCCACCCAATATTTTGTTATATGTTTCTTGGCTCCAGGCGCACATATCCACAAAATTCATTGAAATTTATCAATAACTTGTTGAGATATCTTGTGGACAAAAAAAAAAAAAAAAAAAAAAAAAAAACATAATCAGGGGTGAATACATATCCTCACGCAGCTTCGCTTGTGGAGGTAAAAACACCCATGGGTTTGATCTTCACGAGGTGACGGGAAGTCTTTAAGTCATGTAATACCAGCCAGAGCCTAGAATATACAGTACTACACTACAGAAATCTAGCCTCAGGTTCATAAACTTCAAACAGAGGTAATTGAGATTATGGACCGAGTTACAACAGTATCTAGTGCAAGGAAAACTTCTATGTTGTTATCAAGCGTTTTTTAATGAAGGCCTCGAAGCGTTAAAACAATAGGTCGATGCTTCACTGGGTTTGGATCGGTGTTGGAGTGACATAATGTTTATTTTTCCCTACTCCCCTCTTTTTTTTTCTTTTCTTTTTTTTTTTACAACTCGACTTAGACTTGATAATCCGATTCCTGAGTCCATCTTCCCTGGGGAGGGGAGGAAAGAAAACTTCCCCAGTATCCTTGCGTGTCTTAAGAGGCGACTAAAAGGGACTTCTTCTCCAATCTTTTTCTTCTTCTCTTCTGTCCTACCTCTCTTCTTGACATTTCAGTGTTTCTTCAGGATTTTATTTTCCCTCTACTCCTATCAGGTTATACAGCAAATATTCCTGCCATGGTTTCATGGCAGGAATATTTTAAGGGTCTCCCACTGACGTTGATCCTTCCTTCCTTCCTTCCTCGGTCAAATCTTTCAGTCAGCTGACCAATCAAGCCACTTCGTCGCCAAGCCGCTTCATGACCAACCCACTTCCTCGCTAAGCTGTTTCATCGCCAGTTCACTTCATCGCCAGGCCACTTCCATGTCAAAAGAACTTGAACGCCAACATCACTTCAACGCCAAGATCACTTCAACATCAAGACCACTTCAATGCCAAGACCATTTCTGCACCAAGATAATTTCATCGTTAAGACCATATTATGTCAGGACCACTTCAACTCCAAGACCTCTTCAACACTAAGATCACTTCTATGCCAAGACCACTTATATGCCAAGACCACTTCAACACAAAGACCACTTCAATGCCAAGACCACTTCAACGCCAACACCACTTCTATGCCAAGACCACTTGTACATCTCCTGGCTTGTTCCTGTTCCATTGCTAGTCATATGTGTTTGTCTGGAACTAGTGCCATATAGTCTTTGATACCTGACGCTGGGAGTCTATTATTCAATTCAATTCCTTGAGGCCATGCAGTTCTTCATGTCACACTCCTTTACAAATTACCAATCCGGCGCTAATACACGATAAGGCTGTTGTATTCAGATCTGGTGTATTGGCTTTGTGATGATGTTATTTCATGTCTGTGGGTCATGTGGAAGATCAGCAAAGATTGTTTTAACAGGATTAATTCTTTGCTAGCCTAACCTAGAATGAAACTCAAGTCGTTTCAGACAGAGATTGTTTCTCTCCACGACCTGTATGTTGCTATTTTGTTGGGGAAAGTTCAGCGGCACACTATTAAACCCAATTTCACGAAAGTTCTGTGTACAGCAAATATACAGATACAAATGTCAATATATACCTGACTCCGCGACGTAGCCATAGGAAGCGGGGTCTGGATAGGCTCGGGCCCTCCTGAATCAGACACTTATCTCCCCATCCTTCCTGCCTCTTTCTTGTTTGCAATAGACTATTTAATGCGTGCCCATTGCTCAGCAATGTTCCCCCCTTCCAAAAGAAAATAGGGACTGGCTGCATCCCCCCCCCCCCCAAATTGTGAAGGGCTGGCTACATTAAGTTAACGGGATACTATAAAATTTCATATCCGCCCTGGGTCCATGTACTTCCTTTATATACTGTACTACAATAATTTACATGATGAGAATTTATGGTAATGCTGGAGAATGAGAAGGGATTGGGGATGTTTAATACAGCGTATACTACACGGTGGTTCTACCAAATTTGTAAAAATGGATTCTGCGACGTTTTTTCTCTTCCCTTTTTTTTTTTTTTTTTACTTCCCACAACATACAGAATATTTTGTTCATATAGCTGTATAAGTCCTTGAACTTCGTGCTTTTTTTTTCTAGTTCATTCCAGGTATTTCCACACGATTTTTTTCAATTTAGGAAGGGCCTTTCTTACTGATGGCGTTAATGAAGGCTAGATTAATCCCTTCAGTTTAATAAGTCTCTAAGATAAATAAGAGCGTCTGAAAGTAGCAAGAATAAAGACGTCATCGTAATGGAAGGCTTAATACCCTTCGCTCCAATGACGATATATTTTTTATCTTATTCTCTGTTATATCCTGAATGGTTTTACATATTTTTGGAGAGTTTGGGAAGTAGGGTCGTCAAATATAGCTTCCTTTAACCTGTTCGGGATAAGACGTCTTCCTAAGCTGGGTAAAATCGTCTGATGATAGCAAGAAATAAAAATACATCATTAGACTTGAGGGATGCTGTGGGTTCTTACTGCACACCGCCCTCAGTAGCCCCTTCAGTACGGTGACGTTTCTGGTAATATTACTGCTGCTGAAGGGACGATCTGATGAAATTTGGGGAGCGATCTTGCACTGAAGTGGTTACTGAAGTGATATCTAAGCCATCCTGTTCAAATAGCTTCCCCTGCACTGAATGAAACCGTCTGGATGTGTTAAGGATAAAGTAAGTGAGTCGTCATATGTTGGAAAGATTTTATTTCATTAAGCAGAGAACAAGTTTCTCATTATATTCAGACGATCAAATAGTGTTAATGAAACTTCCAATTAAGAGGATTAGATTTACCCTATATTAACGCCTCTACCCTGGAGTGGGATACCTTCACGTGGTGGCGCGGATAAAAAGAGGTGGCTCATCTAACTGGTTACAGAACCGTCCCTCGGCTGCCTCCCTAACCCCCAGCATGAGACTGGTATTTTGTAGAAGAGCAAAGTAAGACTATAGTTCACTGGGTTCACATTTTATAGGAACCTGAGGCAAGAAGAAGAAGAAACAACAACAACAACAACAACAACAACAACTACTACTACTACTACTACTAATATTACTACTACTACTACTACTACTATGACTATGACTACTACTACTGCTGATGCCGCCGCTTTGCTGCTGCTGCTGTTTGTGCTGGTGCTGGTGGTGGTGCTGCTGCTACTACTACTGTTACTGCTACTACTACTACTACAACTACTACTGCGCGACAGGCCTAAGCTGAAATAATCGTCTGGTGATAAGAGAATAATAGATATGACGTCTTTTGGCTGAAGAGGTTTGGACAAAGTGAACTGTTGACATTATTTTTGGTGTTACTTTGTGTATTTGTTTAATTTAATTTTGGGAGGTGGTATCGATCAACTGGTCATCTGCCTCAGATGACGCAGGTTTGACTCTAGGCTGCGACAGTTAATAGTTTGGTGGTTTGCACTTCTTTAGAACGGAATTTGGTAGTCTTTCACATTCCGACCGACATGTCACAAAAACCCCCACTATTACGATCACACCAGTTCTGAGACACAATCAGTATGTATACAATATGGACGGCAGGTACTTGTACATATGTGATTATATGGTAGGTTGTGTGTGACATATATATACGTGTACCGCTGGGTTTCAGAGAACTGACTGTCAAGTCTGTGTTTTGAGATGGAAAAAAGAGTATTCAGAGAGGTCAACGGGTCGTGCCCTTCACCTGGTCCAAGTGCAGAACATTTATCTTTGCTCAGTGACCTTCACCTTTGACTTATTGTTCTTAAAGTTACCTACTCCTTGCCTGACCCCCAGATTTCTTCCATCAAGATTGAATGACATCCGATGAGGCTTTAAGTTAGCCATGCCCTCCTACTTGAGTTTTGATCGATTTTTGAATTTAGAATATCTTTACTCATGGCTGCCCTTCAGCCTTCCCACAAAATTTGATCGAAATCGTTTTCAAAATGCTTAAACTATACGCAAAAAAAAAAAAAAAAAAAAAAAAAAAAAAAATTGGCCGTGTCCTGTGACCTTGTTTTTAGTTTCTTTGTTCTCAAAACTTATTGCAGGGAAGAGAAAAAAAGAAAGTCATAACGCATAAGGGCTTTCCTTAAAAAAAAAAAAAAAAAAAAAAAAAAAACAAGATAGAGAGCCAAATTCAAGATCCGTTCATTTCAAGTTGCCTGAGTACATTCCGTCTGAAAGACTGGAGGTCATAAGCGGTAGGAAATACAGACAGAGGGAGACAGTTACAAAGGTGACCTGTTGCATACATGAAGGACTTGGAGTAACGGTAAGCTCTTGCATTAAAGAGCTGGAGAGAAAAGATGTGAGAGTTTGTTGCTAAACAGGTGCTGTGCACCCTCCGTAATGGTGGAGGGATACCAGAAGACAGTTCAAACGAGCAGTGACCATTGAAGTAGCGATAGAACAGAGATAAAGATGCAAATCTGAGGCAAAGAGACAGAGGGTGAAGATAGCCAGTAAAAAGAGAGTTAATGAGACGAAACACCTTTGACTCCACCTTGCTGAGAAGAGGTGTATGTGGGGACCCTCCCCACACATGAGAGTTGTACTCTACACGGTGACGAATGAAACTCGTGTATAAAGGCAACAATTGTGCAGGGGTAAAGAAGGCAGGGAGTCGGCTTAGCACACCTAATCTCTTGGAAGCATGTTTTACAAGAGATGTAATATGATCTTTCCAAGATATATCCAGAGCGAATGAAACCCCAAGTATGATTAAGGATGATGCAGGATTGAGCTGGATATTATTAAACATTAGTGGGAACTCCTATGGAAGATTTTGTCAGGTTGACAGGTGTAAGAACTGAGTTTTTGATGCATTAAAAACCACAAGGTTACTTCCACTCCAATCTCAGATATGAGCCAAGCTAGACATTAGGTGTGCCATAGCCTTATCCCTTGTTTGTTGAAGTAACTGCTGAGATGGATGCTGTAGGATGAGAATGAAAAGGTGAAAGGTGGATTCATCAGCTTATGAGTAGATAGGGTTAGATGTACAGCTTAGGTCATTGATGAATAAAGGGAAGAGCGATGGTGTTAGGACAGAGCCCTGAGGAACACCACTACTGATAGCTCTAGGAGAATAATGGTGGCCATCTACAACGGAAGTTATAGAGCAAGCAGAAAGGAAGCTAGATATGAAGGCACAAGGTGAATAATTGAAACGGTAGGAGGGCAGTCTGGAAACTAAAGATTTAAGCCAGATTCGATCGAAAGCCATTGAGATGTCATGTGCAATGGCAAAACTTTCGCCAAAGTCCTCAAACGAGGATGAATAGAAGTCTGAAAGGTAGGTGAGAAGATCGCCAGTGGAGCATCCCTGGTAAAACTCATACTGATAATCAGAAAGAAGGTTGTGAGAGGAAAGGTGTTTTTTTTTTTTTTTTTTTTGAGAACAGATTTTAAAACTTAAGAAATACAGGATGTTAAACCAACTGGGCGATAGTTAGTGGGCTGGGACTGATCACTCTTCTTTGGTACTGGCCGAATGAGAGCAAACATCTAGTAAAAAGGATAACTACAAGTTGACAAAGGCAAAAGAATTTACATAGGCAGGGTGTAAGAACTGAAGCACAGTTCTTGAGGACAACAGGAGGGATCCCATAAAACCCATGTAAATTGTTAATATTGAGGTCAATGATGGCAGAAAATACATCAGTTGAAGAAATTATAATGTCAGCCATGAGGAAGTCACAGGGCGGAAAGTGATGTAGGAACAGCACTAGAATCATCTAAGGTGGAACCGGATAAGAAAGTCTGAGTGAAGAGTTCTGCTTTATCAGAAAAAGAAACTGCTACAGAGCCATCATAGTGGAAAGAGGAGGGAAAGATGATGAACTAAAGCTGTTAAGAAGTTTTTGGGCAGTGTACGTGACGGAGAAGAAAGACTATGAGATGGAGATTCAGAGGATTTAGTATGAATGAAATTATTCTGGACAGAAATATGAGATGAGAGTCAGGGGTGAGTTGACCCATATACCTATTCTGGGCCCTCTCCTTGGATTGGAAAGCATTAGAACAAGTGTGATTTAAAAGACTTTTTTCTTGAATTTTTTTAAACAACAGAAAAGAGGAAGGAAAAACAAACAATAAAAAGAACTATCTATTCACTAGAATACAGGTGTCCTCCATCCATGAAAAATCTGTAACAGTTGGACTTCAACAGCTGTAGCTTGAAGCTGGGGGGAGGGGGAGGGGAGAAACCTCTGTGGGGAAGTAAGCTCCACAGAGATACAGTTCGGGGAATAAAAGAATTCTGATAGCGAGAAGTTCTGCAATATGGCAGTGTGACAGTCCAGTCATGAGTGTTACAAGATCCCCGTGTAGCACGGCGGAAGGCTTGGAGAGGTTGCACAATGGATCCAACTTCATCTTTGCATTTACCATAAATGTAAATGTAAATTAATGCAAGGGAGGCAACATTCCTTCTTACTTGTAGGGGGGGGGGGGACGGTAGTTCATTTGTACAGCAATAGCAGGGTTATTAATAATTCTAACAGTCGTGTGCTGATTTTTGTCTAGTTGTTTTAGTTCAACCTCTCCACATCCATTCAACAAGAGTGTGCAATATTCGAGCTGAGAGCGCACATGACCTGTAAATTACAGCTAACTTCTCGTCAGTGAAGAAGTTACTGACACTGTACAATAATGCAAATTTCTATGAAGCGGTTTTAGCAAGTAATCTAACATCAAAGGTCCAGCAGAAGGCATCGTTAAGTGAAAGACCAAGAATTTCAGTAGTTTTAGAAATAGGAAAATTTGTAACATTGAAGGTATTTTAGGAATCACGCAATATCTGTCTATTAATGAATTGTATCTATTTTGCTTAACTATCATTAAACGAGACAACGTTATTTTTTCCTCATTCAGTGATCTTAGATAAGTCTTTATTTATGGAGATTGCTGTACTGAGATGTGAGACATACTAAGCTTTGTGAATGAGTGTTCTAATGTGAATGAACTGTGAAGTGCTGAGTCATCTGCATAATGGATGAGATAATGGGCGACAGACAAGAGATCATTAATATGAATGAGGAATAGGGTTGAAGCCAGAACTGATCCTTGTAGCATATCGGCATAACACAGTGGAATTTGGAATATACATCATCTACTTTTACTCTTCTATTTCTGTCACAAAGATATGAGGAAATCAGAGGAATAAAAAAATGTTAGTCCATAGCAAGGGTGTTTGGACAGATGGGAACAGCTTCACATTCTGTCAAAAGCTTTAGAAATATCAAGGGCTACAGTATGGTTTCTCCATGTTGGTCAAATGATGGATGGTATGAGTCAGGAGACTAAGTATATCAACAGTGGATCTTTAGTGGCAAAAACCATACCATCTATTGCTAATTAGGTTGTAGGATTCAAGACGTTTAACAATGTACTTATTAATTACAGTCTCAAATACTTTACCAAGAGAAGATGTGATAGCTATTGGTCTGTAATCAGAGTGGTCAGAGGAACTTCCTTTCTTTGGAATTGGGAGGATATTGGCTTCTTTCCAAAAATTAGGGCATGAAGAAGTACATATGCATAGTCCGAATAATTCAGCTAGAACAGGAGCAACTTCTGGGCAACACTTCTTCAATACAATATGAGGAATTCCGTCTGGACCTGGAGCTTTGTTGGTAGGTAAAATGTTTAGGATGGAATTTACGTATCTAGTCTGTATCTTAAGTGGACCAGTATTGGGCGAGCCAAGTTCTAGTACAAGGATGTTCTGGCTGATTTCCTCTATGGAAGAATTTCTGGCATGTATACTGACAGAGATGTTTGCTTTACCACGCAGGTCATTTATTGTGTTACCATCTGAAGATTTTAGTGGGGGAATGGGTGATGACTTGTTGAAGTTACAGTATTATTGAAGGAACTGAGAGTTGACCAGAATACTGAACTTTCGTTAGGAATATTTAATAATCTGGGTGTTTGCTTGTGAAGAAAGTTTGAGTTAGAGAAATTTATTACTGCTTTTGTATGGCTTCTATCAACTTTAAACTGACTTAGCGACTCAGATGCTTTTGATTTTAGGTACAGGTCATATGCTAAGGACTTTTGGGTTGTTGCTCTGGCACATTTACTGTCAAACCATTTTGGGGAGTCCGATCTTTCAGTCAACTGTTGACTGCTTATGAACAATTCCATACCAGCTTGAATTAGGTCATTAATTTGGGACTGGGTTGAATTGATGTCAATGGAGACGAAAGACTGCCATGAAATATAAGAATGAAATATTCAGAATCCATTCCAGTCCGTCCTACCAGAGTGCTGTGTCGTCATTCTGACAGGTTCAGAATGGGGAGGTTTGGGGAAGCTGACTAATGAGGCTTTAATGAGATTGTTGTCGGAGGATCCATATGGTGACAGTACTTCTTTCCTGTATTGATGTGGGTTATTTATCAAGAATAAGTCCAAGAGATAGGCATTATGGTCAGAATTATCCTGTACTCTGATTGACTGTTTTACCAAGTGCATGAGATTAAACGATGCTGCTAACAGCTTGCATTCTAAACCAGTATCATCAGTGTTTGTAGAATGTAGAACCATTCAACGTTATGGGCGTTAAAATCACCCAGAACGGCAATTTCAGTGGTATGGGTGAGGTTAAGGTTGGTCAACTGTGTGGATATGGAGTCAAATACGATGGGTTTCAAAAAAGCATTGGGGGAGCAATAAACTTTACAGACAAACAGGTATTTGATAATGTTCAGATAACTTAGTTTTTATAGTGTTATGGGTATAAGTTACAGTGCACTCTTAACCTTTAATTAATCACTAGAAGGATGAGGTAAAGCCCACAAGAAAACTAACTTCCTTTACTTTACACTGTAACATAAACATGAAAACAAAATCAAGTTCGTACATCAAAAGGGGATTCACACAGGCCTCACAATACATTTATAAAACAATATATTACTTCTCTTACCAAACCAAAAAACAGTAAGTGGAAGCTAAGTACTCACAATTTGAGGCATTAGAGCAGGGGTGGGGAACCTTTCTCCTATTAAGGGCCATTAGGATATTTTTAACATCATTCGTGGGCCATCCAAAATTATCAACTTAAAATCAACTGTAGCCCAATACATCATACATATATATATATATATATATATATATATATATATATATATATATATATATATATATATATATATATTTGTTCTTGAGTTTATGATATTGCATTTATGAACTGCCTCGCGGGCCTGATCAAATGGTCTTGCAGGCCTTATATGGCCTAGAGGTCAGACGTTCCACACCCCTGCATTCGGGGAACTTGGAAATATAACCACACATGCATATTATATGGGGATGTAAACAAAAAGGAGAAATGGTGCTCAATCAGTGTGTTTTATAATCAAAGTGAACGAGTATATCTGCAGTAATGTATCTGGTAATAAGTATGTTTGAAAAATGTGTCTCTTGCTAGTTCCTCAAGCTTATATAACAGTATACTCTGCCGTCTTAGACTTAAGAAGACAATGTACTGTCTTAAGTATAATCTCCAACCTATTACGCATACAGAAGGCATGAGCTACCAGTTACAAGCTAGCACACCATAACTCCTAGCCAATTAATGGTCGTCAAGAAGGTGGGGCTGGTCAGTAATTGGAAAACATTCTCATTTGCTCCTCCCATACGGTATGTCACACCCACTTTGGAAAGGACAACGTCTCTCCTGCTTAGTAAATTTTTAATGTTATTTCTCCCAGAGGCAGAAAAACACCAAAAATTATTTAGTGATGTTAAGTGCTTCCCTGAGTGAAATGAAGAGCTTGTGTAAATAATGAAAATAGAAACCTAGTAATTTTCTCCAGCTCGGGTGTGACAAACAGATGAGGAGGCCGTGACTTGTAAACACAGGCTCTCGAGTAAAAGATCTAGTGTTCTTAGCTGTTTCACTTTGTCTCTCTCCTTGACTGGTCACCTGTTTCACTCGTTCATCATCTCATACTCCACAGGGTAACTACAGCTGTAGAAATAGTGACTAATCAAATTAGTTGAAGTGAAATTCAAAATAGTGTCAAACTGCAAATTTAGATTTGATATAACAACAGGTACCACCCTTGTTATGGAAGTTTGTAAGATGGTAACCAGGAAAATGAAATGGGGATATGTCATTAGAGGGAGAGATTTGGGTGTCTGCAAGGAACAGGGCTAGAGGGGATATTGATTCGAGGAAAAGTGAGCGGAACTCTGACAACGGATACTAGTGAAATGTAAGGCTGAACCTGCGCTTCTCCGCTGACAAGCATGAACAGTGATTACAACAACCGCTGTCCGCACAGTAACTTGATTGTAACCAGGAGGTCCCTGTGCCACCAGCCCTACCCTTCCGGTGGTGGTAATCCAAGATACCACTGATTTTGCTGGCAATAATGCAGTAGCCATTGTTAATGGGTGATGGAAATGGAAGATGTGATATCTAATGTGCATGTAGTGAGGTGTAGGTAGTTGAAGGTCGAGGTACTATGAAAGGATACTGGCCTACTCTCCATGTTAATGAAAACACTGAAAATATTCATCAAAGATGGTCAGGAACAAGTCCTGAGGGCTTGTGAAAAGGGAGTTCCAGCTCTCTCTACCACCCGCTTGCCACCCACCTTGGGAATACCGAGTTGTTCAACTGGTGCTATAGTCACAAGATAAGACAAACGAATGTATTCTTCCATGCCTGAAAGAATACCTGCCGTAATGTGCAAGGCACAAGCAGATGGCTCTCAGCCATGGAAGCAATAATCATTCCTGGGAAAATCAAAGAAGTACTGCATGAGGGCCTCTCAATCAGCAGCTTCAAAGAACCACAAGCGCTGCTTTTTGGGAGGATTCACAATCCTTACTGGAGTGATAGGATGGGTTAATATGATATGATCGTGAATGGAGGAGCCCAAGAGAGAGAAAAGATTAACAGTGTAAGCAGAAGGATTAGTTTTAAAAAGAAGTTCAAGTATGCTGGAACTCTCATCAAGACATCCAGGGATATGGATAGAGCAGTGTGCAATCTGCTCCTGGTCATTAACACCTATCCTCCGGGTAATGTCTATACGCATCACAATCGGGGTGCTACATGGCTGCTGGGTAGCAGCTATACAAGCAAGCATCTTCCCATCACCATTTGAACTGGCCGCCACTTCATCTCAACACCAAAGGGTAAAGAGGGAGTCCCTCCATAGTGCACAGGTGAGAGTCAATCTGTCCCATACTTTTCCCAGGTGTACAGTGATGTCTTCAGGTTCCTATTTGTCTGATTCCGTCCGTACTGCCTGTAGCCAATTGCTTCATCCACCCCTGCCAAACCTCTTTCCAAGGATACTAGCAAAGGGCTCAGTGACAGTACATATGGCTTGCCTTGGATGCAACAGTGTCTTGTTTATATGATAGTGGAGAAGTTATCATGTTGAGAGCAGAGCCATAGTCAGCTCAGCGGGCAGATGCATGAAAACGTCCTGCTCTCATGCCAAAAATTAGTTCTCTTCCTCACGTCATTACTCATCCAAGCAACGACCTACAGAACTAAGGACACTTTCATTCGCAAGAGGAAGGGTTGGTGAGAAATATGGTCACTAATTTGTTTCCCTAAGTGCTATACATTCAAAAATAATAAGGTTTAAAAACATGCAATTTCTGGGAATTTGCCCATTGTGAGGTGACAATTGTGTTAGCAATAGCCTGGCATTAGGAGGTTAAGGATAGAAAAGATGTAGGCTTGTTCAGCAGGTGGATCAATGATCTGAGAGGAGAGTCAAAGGTGGTAAGAAACACTGAGATCACATAGAAAGGAGATTTCAGAAAAAGGAGAAACTGATAGGGTGTGCTCCATCTTAGAAGGAAGACAGTCAAAGAATTTTTCATAGTCAGTAGAGTTAGGGATAAGTAAACAGCACAGATATATTTAGTCAATGAATGACAAAGTAACCAAAGCCAGAGAGTAGAGAATTCAGAAGGTTCAAGTTCAGGAACTCAAGAGCAAGGTATGTTGTTGCGTACATAATACACAACAGCTACCTTTGGCTTTGAAGAAAGCAGGAGGATACAGAAAAGGATTATAGCCTCAGACAGTTGAGTATAAGAAAGGGAAGATGAGGGTTAGAGGAAAATAAGTGGTGTTCAACAGAGAGAAAGTTAAAGGAAAGCCTGAAAATGTTGCAGAAATGAATATGGAATAAGTCAGAAAGCAGTTCCACGCATCTCACTTGGTCGTCATTGGGAGAGGGGCGGATTGTGGGGGCTTTTATGGTCACTCTCCCCCTCCCCCTGGGGATTTCGAGGCTTGGTGATCAGATGCCATTTTTCTTAAATTTTTAGTAGGAAGTTTAGTGGGTAATGTAATTTGAATGTAGTCTGGTATTGACATTTAAACGAATTTGCATTGACAAGCATGCTGGCCTACTCTCTGTAGTACTGAAACACTGAAAAGTTCACCAAAGGGGGATGATCAGGAGCTAGTCCTGAGGGCTGATGAAGTGTGAACTCCAGCTCTCCCTGTCATCAGCTTTCCAACCACCTTGTGAGTTCCGCACTGTTCGACTAGTGCTACAGTCTATCACCTTCAAAACTACCTTGCTTCATCCATGTCATGCCCTTAAGCCTTACTCCAAGTTTGGTCTAAATCAGAAATTTCTTTTAGTTTAATCATGGCTTATTTTTTCGAGAGAGAGAGGGAAAAAAAAATAGCTTTGCCTGGCCATCAACTCTTCCGCAAATTTTGTCTAAATTAGATTTAAAGTATTTTTTGTTTTTCTATTCACAGACAAACAATTAAGGGTCGAAATTTGACCTTGCTCTTTAACTACAATCATTAACTTCTCAAAATGGATGTGGAAGATGTGCAGATTGGCCTGGGAGGAAGGCAGAGTCCTGGAGGATTGGAAGTCAGGTATAATTATTCCCTTGTACAAAGGAAAAGGGGAAAAAGAAGTGTGTGGTAATCATAGGGGCATTTGTCTTCTTAGTATAACAGGAAAAGTGTATGGTAGGATACTTATAGACAGAGTTAGAGAAAGAACAGAGAAATTAGTTGGAGAAGAACAGGGAGGCTTTAGGAAGGGAAGAGGTTGTGTAGATCAGAGATTCATTCTTAGATCTTTAGTGGAAAAGTTTCTAGAGAAGGGAAAGAAGTTGTATGCGGCTTTCATGGATTTGGAGAAAGCATATGACAGGGTGGATAGACAAGGATTGTGGAAAGTGTTAAGAATACATGTAGTAGATGGGAAGTTGTTGAATGCTGTGAAGAGTATGTACGATGGTGCGAAGGCTGCAGTGCGTGTGGATGGTGAACTAAGTGAATTTTTCTCTTTGAAAGTTGGTTTGAAACAGGGATGTGTCATGTCTCCATGGTTGTTCAATCTGTACATGGATGGGGTAATAAAAGAGGTACAAGGTAGGGTAGTGGATGTTGGAGTGGCCCTGGCGAGAGAGGATAGCGTTTGGAAACTTCCTGTACTGTTGTTTGCAGATGATACTGTGTTGTTGAGTGAAGACGAAGGGGAGCTGCAAGGCTTGGTGGATGAGTTTGGGAGAGTGTGTAAGAAACGGAATCTAAAGGTGAATGTAGGGAAGAGTAAAGTGATGGTCTTCGAGAGAGGTGAAGTCAGTGAATGTACAGCGAGGTTGGATGGTGAGGAATTGGAAAATGTGAGTATGTTTAAGTACTTGGGTAGTGTGATGAGTAAGGATGGAGGTTTGGAGGGTGAAGTGCTTGAAAGGGTACAGCAGGGAAGAAAGGTTTCTGGTTCTTTGAAAACAGTGATAAGAAACAGGGAAGTGAGCATGGAAGTGAAAAAGTTACTACATGACAGTATTGTGATACCAACTCTAACGTATGGAAGTGAAGCTTGGACGTTGTTGGAAGGACACAAGTCAAGAGTGAGAGCAGTGGAAATGAGTTACTTAAGAGGAGCCTGTGGAGTCACATGGAGAGACAGGCTGACGAATGAGGATATAAAGAAGCGTTGTGGTGTGGATGTGGATGTGATAGGAAGCGTTATGAGGAACACACTGAGGTGGTTTGGCCATGTGGAGAGGATGGAGGGTGAAAGACTGACGAAGAGAGTGTATGTGAGTGAGGTGGAGGGGGGAAGAGGGAGGGGGAGGCCGAGGATGAGATGGAGGGAAGGGGTGGAGAGGTATATGAGAGAGGGATGTGTGAGTTGGCAGCAGGGCAGTGAAACGGCGGGGGACAGGGCGACTTGGAGGCGATTTGTTTGTGGCCACCCCAAACGGGATTGAGGCGTCTGGCAATAGATAGATAGATAGAACTTCTCAAAATCGAATAACCTCCTCCTTGCCACCCCTCACCTCTTCCACGAAGTTTGGTCTAAATCACATAGAAACCACTTAATCTGACCTTGACCAGTGACCTTGACTTTTGACTTATTCTTCTAAAAAATTAATAGGTCAACCCCTTGGCTGAGCATCAATCTTTCACCAAGTGTGCTTAAAACTGGATCAGAGTGTTTTGAGGTAAGGTGTTTACACACACACACACACACACACACACACACACACACACACACACATGGGAAAGCAATGAACCCATGAGTGGGTAAATTTGGCAAACTTCCAGGTAGAAAGCTGTATCTTGAACAAAAAAATGATCATGCCCCATTTTCTCGTCAGCTTTGGAGGCTTTTGAACACTTTTTCAATGGAATTTTGTGGACTATAAAGTAATTTTCTCCTTTATTTTATATATTTTCATGATCGACATATCGTGCTTTAGCATCACAAACGACAATGTTAAGGAATCCAAGCCAGGAAACCCAGCTGGATGCCGTCTCCTGTGAAAGGGCAACTGTGACTTATGTCATTTTCACAAAGGGGGATTTCACGGGGTTTTTGAGACTTTTCAATATTATGGAATACTTTAAATGTTAACTTGTCAATAGAGACAAGGATGACTCGTGAAAATCAAGCAATGATTATGCCGGCTTACTTCGCCGATTCTCTAAGGACGAGAATTTATAAACTTTCTCAACAGTACACAGCAGAGACTAATTACTCACAAGCGCTGTTTGTTAGTACTGTTGGCCTCTGTAGAAAGTGACTCCACCCCTGACAATCAATAACTAATACTAATAGTAATAAGCAGGTTCTTGCCGGTGCATTAACTCCTAGTTGCACAATGGATTTTAAGCTTAATACAAAAGGACTGGCCTAAGTACCAGTTATGAATAATGCAAAGCGTTTGTGCAAACTAGGAGCTGCAACTAGAATAAGCTAAATGTGGAGAAATGAAACACGAGTTTACATTACATCAGGCTCAAAGAGAAAAGAACTGAAAATTTATTAATTACAATGAAATAAATTTACGTTACATGAGTCTCATATGAATTCAAAATAAGGAGAGCACACTCACTCGCTCACTCAAAAGCTAAACTCTTAAGCCTAAGAAAAACGAAAGAAAAAAATACTGGTCAGTTAAGGGGGCTGAGCGGAATGAACTGGGCCTTCGTGCTAGGACGAACACTGCAATACGCTAGATCTCTACACCAAATCACTAAGTGGAGATTCAGGAACTCGCTGGACAACGGCGGCGCTACTCCACACTGGGCCCAAACGAATCTGCACTAACGGCGTCTTAATCCTGACTGAATTCAAACAAGCGAGGCAAGGGCTGGGGTCAGCGGGCCCAGTAACTGCCAACAGAAAAATTGTGAGCGATAGATGCCCACAACAAATCACTCAGCGAAAGCGCCAATGTCGCGCGCAAGGACGATCACTTATGAAACAGTGAAAAATGTTCTGAAAACCATCCCAATCGAGTAAATGTGTGGGCGGTTTAACTGAGTGATACTTATTGGGATTCCACTAGAATTCGCGGTTTCCCACCAAAGTTCAGTGTCACGAGTTTGTTTAGATATAGGATCGCGCGAATTCGTGACAGGGGGAAACGACCCTTGTAGTCATTTCCCTTCTCCCACTTGCCATGGACACTTAGAGCAATCCTGGGACACAAATACAATACATTTACCCGATTTGCTCCCTACACATCACAAGTACTAGAAGATCACGTGGTTCTATTAAATACAATTCTTGCAATGCATAGATTTGCACATGTACCACACTTACAAATAGAAAACCGCACAGCACTTGGGTATGTAACAGGTATAACACATCCCTAAACAACACTCCAGTCACACCAAACACCTTCTCCAGGATTCCATCCAACAAATCTTCTACTCACACAACCACTGCCACTACACCTCGGTCACTACATACAAACTCTGTACCCATAGCACATGCTCACACAGGACGTTGACCGCAATGAACAAAAATTTTTCACATATTACAATTACATGTCGATGTCCTGTGTTCCAAAACACCACGCACTGAATTCGTTTTACATACACATTTTTACACTTACAATAATAAAAAATCACACACACACACACACACACACACACACACACACACACACACACACACACACACACATATATATATATATATATATATATATATATATATATATATATATATATATATATACACACACACACACACACACACACACATTGCGGCACTTTGAAGCTACTGATTGGGAGGCCCTCAGGCAGTACTTCTTTGATTTTCAGTGCAATGATTATTGCTTCCATTGCCAGGAGCCATCTGAGTTTTCCTTGTGCATTACGGAGGCTATTCTCTCGGTCATGGAAACATACATTCCTTTCTCATATCCGTTGACTAATGCAAGAAAATCTTGGTTTAATCACGCTTGTTTTAATGCAGTCCACAACAAGGAGAGGGCCTATAAAAGGTACAGCAGCCAACTCACCTCTCAGTCACATCTTTTTTATGTTTCTGCGCGGAATCGTGTCAGTCGGTTCTTCACTCTGCTAAAAATAAATTCATCAGTACTAAATGCTCTCAACTCTCCAACTAGAATACTTCCCACTCCTTCTGGCACCTTGCCAAAAATCTTTCTAACAACTGTACCTCATCATCCTTCCCTCCTCTTTTCTACTCTGATGGCTTTGTAGCTATTTCTTCTACTGACAAAGCAGATGTCTTTGCTCAGACTTTCTCCTTCAATTTCATCTTAGAGAATTCCGGTGCTGTTCCTCCATCACTTCCTCCCTCTGACTTCCTCCTGGCTGACATTAATATTTCTTCAGCTGATGTATTTTCTGCCATCACTGGCCGCAATACTAATAAGGTATATGGGCCTGATGGAGTCCCTCCTGTTGTCCTCAAGAACTGTGCATCTGTACTTACACCCTGCCTAGGTAAACTCTTTCGCCTTTGTCTATCAACTTGTACCTTTCCTTCTTGCTGGAAGTTTGCTCTCATTCAGCCAGTCCCTAAGAAGGGTGACCATTCCCAACCCTCTGACTGTCGTCCTATTGCTTTAACATCCTGTGTCTCAAAAGTTTTCGAGTCTATTCTTAACAGAAAAATTTTAAAGCATCTTCCC
The DNA here is from genome assembly GCF_032717465.1 of Coenobita brevimanus. Taxonomy (NCBI): domain Eukaryota; kingdom Metazoa; phylum Arthropoda; class Malacostraca; order Decapoda; family Coenobitidae; genus Coenobita; species Coenobita brevimanus. The sequence goes on from NC_137009.1 coordinate 28,970,790, forward strand.
TATCATAACCATCTTTCTGATCGTCAGTGTGGGTTCCGTCAGGGATGCTCCATTGGCGATCTACTCACCTACCTTTCAAACTCCTGGTCATCCTCCTTTCGGGACTTTGGCGAAAGTTTTGTCATTGGTCCTGACATCTCAAAGGCTTTCGATCGAGTCTGGCACAAAGCTTAAATTTCCAAACTGCCCTCTTACGATTTCTATCCTTCTATCTGTGCCTTCATCTATAGCTTCCTTTCTGGTCGTTCTATAGCTGCTGTTGTAGACGGCCATCGTTCTTCTCCTAGATCTATCAATAGTGGTGTTCCTCAGGGCTCTCTCCTATCACCAACTCTCTTCCTTTTATTCATCAATGACTTTCTAAGCTGTACATCTAACTTTATCCACTCACATGCAGATGACTCCATTCTTCACCTTTCCATTCGGTTCCCGCAGCGTCCATCTCAACAGTTACTTCAGCAAACAAGGGATGAAAATATGGCACACCTAATGTCTGATTTGGCTCGTATCTCTGACTGAGGTAAAAATAATCTTGTTTTTAATGCACCATAAGCTCAGCTCTTGCAACTATCAACCCGACAAAATCTTCCACAGGAGTTCCCGCTAATGTTTAATAATTTCCAACTTAATTTTGCATCATCCTTAAACATGCTGGGGTTTCATTCTCTTGGGACTTAACTTGGAAAAATCATAATTATTACATCTCCCGTAAAATCTGCTTCCAGGAGATTAGGTATGCTAAGCCGACTGGAGATCATAAGAAGTAGGAAATACAGACAGAAGGAGACAGTTCCAGAGTTGACCTGTTGCATAAATGAAGGACTGGGAAGCAGATTTTACGAGAGATGTAATATGATCTTTTCAAGTTAAGTCCCAAGAGAATGAAACCCCAGCATGTTTAAGGATGATGCAGGATTAAGGTGGATAATATTAAACATTAGTTACTTCCAGTCCTTCAATTGTGCAACAGGTCAACTCTGGAACTGTCTCCTTCTGTCTGTATTTCCAGCTTCCTATGATCTCCAGTCTCATTACCCCTGCACAGTTGTTGACTTTATACACAGGTTTTATTCGCCCCTGTGTGGAGTACAACTCTCATGTGTGGGGAGGCTCCCCACATACAGCTCTTCTCAGTAGGGTAGAGTCAAGGCTTTTCGTTTCATCAACTTTCCTCCTCTTACTGGCTCCCTTTAATCTCTGTGTCTTCGCCCCACTGTTGCATTCTTATCTCTTTTCTCTCGTTGTTTCAGTGGTCACTGCTCCTCTGAATTGTCTGCTTGCATCCCTCCACCTCTACAATGGGCGCGCAGCACCCGTCTAGCAACAAACTCTCATTCCTTTTCTGTCCAACTCTCTAATGCAAGAGTTAACCGTTACTCCCAGTCCTTCATTTATGCAACAGGTCAACTCTGGCACTGTCTCCTTCCGTCTGTATTTCCTACTTTCTATGATCTCCAGTCTTTCAAACGCGGTGTATCCAGGCATCTCGAAATGAATGGATTTTTAATTTGGCTTTCTTTTGTATTGTTTTTGTTTTTTTCTTGGAAAAAACGGTTTGCGGGCCCCTGGCCTTTGGTTCCTTCTTCCTTGCATAACACACACACACACACACACACACACACACACACACACACACACACACACACACACACACACACACACACACACAAGCACACGACTCCAGATATCAAACACTACCTTCTCCTCCACACAGAGTTGATAACCAGCAAGGCCCAATTACAAATCTATCTGCTACAGAGACACACAATAGGCAACAGAGTCACTTTTTCAAAATATTAGAGAAGTACAGTCACACAGTGTTAGTTCTGGCCATACACAAAAAAATAAACATTTTCATCATTTGCGAGTATTTTACCCCGACACCTCCAACATTGTGCCAGGGCACTATAACCCGCAGCTTCACCTCCTAACATAAGCACCCGATTCTATCATTGGCGGGGACTTTAATGATAAAAGAACTGCCAGTTACAAATACAGCTTAAGCATTGGCTGAGGCCTTGACATTGTAACAGTTTGACAACATATAATTATACTCTCAGTGACATCTCACAAAGCATCCGATAACATGCACTTCACGCCCCCTCTTCTCTAGACATCACACTCTCTGGTTGCTTACACTTTCACTCACCACCACCTGGTGAATGGAATCCGGACTCCCCTCATATCATCTACCTACAGTATTACAGTTCATCGTCACAAGGATACATTCCATATCAGGGCAACAATACATCACTTACAAAAACTACATGAAAGCAGATATAACATTGTCCGTCGAGGAAACAGAACAACTTTTGGGCATACAAAACAACATTCCAATTACCGTCTTCGACATGCACATCATAAACTTTTTCATCATAAACATGACAAATACGAGAACACTATTCCATGAGACAACAGAACACACTACAACCCTATCTTTGCACCATATGTTGCTTGCCTCATAGTACAGGGCAAGATAAACAATTCCCCTCTATCACACACACAAGACACGATCACAGGTCTCCAGCAGTTAAACGACAAATTTGACATCACTATTAACACAATGAAATCAGAAAATGAAAGGTTTTGTAAGAACACTCAACCACTCTACACACCCCTGCTTGTTTCACTCTACACTCTATACCATCACTATATCACAGACAAGCACCTCCAAGAGTCACGCTCGCTTTGATATACTCGTGAACCACTACGTAAATATGTCATCTTACACCAACACATACTGACTCAGAAAAAACACTTATATGCAAGTGCTGCCCTGTACACTTGGCCACATCTTAATTCCTTTCATCCCAAAACAGACACGAAAATGATCAAGAAAGCATATAACACTAAAACTACAGGACCATATAATATCAAAAACTACACCAGCAACCCTTAGGACCAAACGACATCCCAGCCCTCATGAACATAGCACCTATTCATATGCACACAGTAGCATTCCTAACATAAGGAGATATGAAACAATATCCACTATACTTAAACCAGACAAGGAAACCCAAAACACCCTCTTCTGTACAGACTCACGATGCTCAGTACAACACCCAAGATAACTGAACGTCTAATATTCTTAAAAAAAAAAAAAAAAACACTCATGTCTCCCCTGCCTACTCAGACACGACTTATTAACTGCACTCCAACAACACATAACTAACCAACCTCAAACGACACGCATTTGATGATATCAACTCCTTACAACAGTAGGCACAAGTGAAGCCTTGGGTGACATCCCTCGACGCAAATTAATAACCAAAATCCACAATACAAACATAGAAAAACAAATCAAATGCTGTCTTGCCAGCTACTCATCTGGAGGACAGGCACATGTTACACTCTAGGGCAAGTCATCAAGAACTCAAAATTACCATAAGGAGATTCCACTAGACACCGTTCTTTCACCTGCACTTTTTAATTTATACTTCATGTTACTCGCACATCTCATCCGTCTGTATACATGACTTCATATGCAGACGGCATCAAATTAACGTTCACACATTACATCGCATATGCAGCTTGTACACTGCAACAAGACTACTTCAACATACTTAAAATAGGTTCATCATGACACCAGCCAAATCCACCACCATGCTCATCACCGGCCGCTAAAATGTACACAGTTGGGCCTCTGAAATCGCACTTACCAATCTGCCACACACATACACCCATTACGATCTAAGACCCTTAGAGTGACACCTGACACTGAGCTCACCCTCAAGAACCACATACATCAAGAGGGAGAGCATCTCCAGATTCAGTGGACTCGTTTTTTTTTTTTTTTTTTTTTTTTTTTTAATGTAACAGAACGGAGGAAGGAAAAACAAATGGAGAAAAAAATAATCCATACACCAGATTACTGGTGTCCTCTGTTCATAAAATATCTGTAACAGTTAGACTTGAACAGTTGTAGGTTGAAATTTGGAGGAAAACAACTCTGGGGAAGCGAGCTCCAGAGAGATGCAGTTCGGGGAATGAAAGAATTCTGATAGGCAGAAGTTCTGCAATATGGCTGAGTGACATTCCAGTCATGAGCGCTACCAGATGCCCGTGTAGCACGAGGGAAGGCATGGAGAGGTGGCACCATGGACGCAACTTCGTCTGAGCATTTGCCAAAAAAATATCTGTAAAATAATGCAAGGGAGGCAACATTCCTTCTTACTTGCAGGGGAGGTAGTTCATATGAAATGGCAGGGTTGTTAATGATTCTAACAGCTTTATTCTGAATTTTGTCTAGTTGTCTTAATGCAACCTCTCCACAACCATTCCACAAGGGTGAGCAATATTCAAGCTGAGAGCGCACATGACTCTTATAAATTATAGCTAACTGCTCATCGGCGAAGAAGTTACGGACTCTGTACAATAATCCAAGTTTCTTTGAGGCAGTTTTAGCAAGTGATCTGACATGAGAGGTCCAGCTGAGGGCACTGTTAAGTGAGACACCAAGAATTTCAATACTTTTGGCGATGGGAATATTAGTAGCACTGAAGGTAATGTACGAATCTGGCAATATCTGTCTATTAGTAAACTGTATATATTTAGTTTTACTAGCATTAAAAGAGACAAGGTTGTTTTGTCCCCATTCACTGATTGTAGATAGATCTTGATTTATGGAGATGGCTGTACTGAGTTGAGAGGTAGAGATATTAGATTTTGTAAATGGATGTCTGAGTGTGAATGAACTATGTAGTGTTGAGTCATCTGCATATGAGTGAATGGGATTGTGAGTGACAGATAAGAGATCATTAATATGAACCAGAAATAGGGTTGGCGCCAGAACTGATCCCTGCGGCACGCCGCCGTTAACTGAGTGGAAATTCGAATATACATCATCTACTTTTACTCTTATTTTCCTGTCACTAAGATAAGAAGAAATCAAAGGAACAAAAGACGTTAGTCCATAGCAAGGGAGTTTGGACAACAGGGAACGGTGCCATACTCTGTCGAAAGCTTTAGAGATATCAAGAGCTACTGCATGAGTTTCTCCAAAAAGATCAATTGATTGATGGATGGTATGAGTTAAGAGATTGAGTATGTCAATGGTGGATCTTTCGTGGCGAAAACCGTATTGTCTATCATTAATTAAGTTGTTGGATTCAAGATGTTTAACAATATGCTTATTAATTAAAGTTTCAAATACCTTACCAAGAGAAGATGTGATAGCTATTGGTCTGTAATTGGAGGGGTCAGACGAACTTCCTTTCTTCGGAACTGGGTGGATATTGGCTTCTTTCCATGAATTTGGGAATAAAGAAGTACGTATGCATAGTCTGAATAATTTAGCTAGGACAGAGGCAAGTTCAGGGGAACACTTTTTTAAAACAATTGGCGGAATTCCATCTGGGCCTGAAGCTTTGTTGGTAGGTAAATTGTCTAGGATGGATTTTACAAATCTTGTCTGTATTTTAAGTGGGGCAATTTCGGGAGAATCAAGTTCAGTACTGAGACATTCTGGCTGGTATCATCTATGGTAGAGTTTCTTGCAAAGGTACTAGCAAAGATATCTGCTTTCCCACGTGGGTCATTTGTAATATTGCCATCTGAAGATTTTAGTGGGGGAATGGAAGATAACTTGTTAAAGTTATTATTGAAAGAATTAAGAGTTCACCAGAATATTCTATTGTCATTAGGGTTGTTAAGTAGTTTTGATGCTTGCTTTTGAAGAAAGTTTGATTTAGATAGATTTAATACAGCTTTTGCATGATTTTTAGCAATTTTAAATTGGGAGAGTGATTCAGGTGTTTTTGATTTTAAGTAAGAGCTATATGCTAATGACTTTTGGGCTGTTGCTCTGGCACAATTGCCATCAAACCATTTTGGAGAGTTTGATCTTTTAGTGAATTGTTGACTTGGTATGAATAAATCCATACCAGCTAGTATTAAGTCACAAATGTGGGACTGGGTAGAATTGGGATCACTAGAGAAGAAGGACTGCCATGGAACATCAGCAAGATAATTTCTAAATCCATCCCAGTCTGCCCTGTCAAAGTGCCATCGGGTCACCCTGACAGGTTCGGAATGGGGAGGTGTAGGAGGGTTAACTAATGAGGCTTTGATGAGATTGTGGTCAGAGGATCCAAGCGGTGACAGTACCTCTATCCTGTATTGATCTGGATTATTTGTCAAGAATAAATCCAAGAGATGGGCATTATGGTCAGGATTATCAGGTATTCTGGTTGGTTGCTTTACCAACTGGGTGAGATTAAATGATTCTGCAAACAGCTCGCATTCTAGACCAGCGTCGTCAGTCCGGGCAGAATGCAATAACCATTCAACATTGTGTACGTTAAAATCACCCAAAATGGTAATTTCATTGCCAAAGGCAAGGTCAAGGTTACTCAACTGAGTGGATATGGAATCAAATACACTGGGTTCCGAAGAAGCATTGGGGGAACGATAAACTACACAGATATATTTGGTGTTGTTTTGGCAATTTAATTTATATAATGAGTAATCAAAACTGGATGAAGTGAAGTTTAAAATAGTATCAACTGCATATTGGGATTTGATATAACAACAGGTGCCGCCCTTGTTTCGAAAGTTTGTAAGGAGATGGTAACCGGGAAAACAAAATGGAGATATATCGGTAGAGGGTGAGATTTGTGGTTCTGTGAGGAAAAGGGCCAAAGGGGATATGGACTGAAGGAAAAAATGAACTGAGTTTAAATTTGTGGTAAGGCCGCGGATGTTGGTAAAGAATAAGGCCGCACCGTCACCCCTTTGCCGACGAGCATTCCCGGAAATAGCAACAGTCGCTGCCGGCACAGTCGCTTGATAGCGACCGGGAGGACCCTGTGCCTCCAGCCCTACCCTGCCGGTGGTGGCAATCCGAGATACCACCTCATTTGATTGTGAGATTGCAGCGGCCATTACTAAAGATGTGAATCGAAGGTGTGATATGTTATGCGCATGTAGTGTGGTGTAGACAGTTGAAGGTAGAGGTATCATGAGAGCATGCTGGCCTACTCTCTGTGTAAATGAATGCACTGAAAATGTTCAGAAAAGGGAGATGGTCAGGATCAAATCCTGAGGGCTGGTGAAACGGGAGCTCCAGCTCTCCCTGTCACCAGCTTGCCATCAACCTCGGGAGTACTGACCTGTTCATTTACAAGGACATACTTTGCGCAACAAAAAGATTCTCCCTTCCCTACAAACAGTTGATCAAACTGATGACGTCCTATGCCTCCCAAACGTACACCTGCATCCTCCCTAACACCAAGTACAACATTTAAAAGACCGTTATAGAACAATGCAATATGCATCATCACTCGCTGCATCAAAACCACCTCTACCTCCCACACTTTGAAACCAAAGTCCTTTTTGTTTGAGGATATCCTTATAAAAAGAGCCATACACTGCTGTGGGACAATCAGTGTTATTAATTCAACAATACATTTGTCATTATATGAAGGTCCACAGAAAACAACTGGGCATATAAGGCAATCACCGTAACCGTTCTTCAACAACATACCAAACATTCCAACACTAGGAGTCAGGAAACACATACTGCGCATACTTATATCATGTACCGGGCATTACAGCACTTCCGTCAAAACGTACAAACCTGCCTCCTGGCATTCACCCAACAGAGGTATCATTTAATCGAAATTCACCTACAGTAGCTCCACTGGATATCAACCAGCCCTCCTCAGTTACAATATCTGATTCTGGATGGGTGTAATCATGAATGACACGTGTCCTGCTCGTAGAAAAGGGGCACAGAACATGACACATAATGAAGTACTGCAGAGCACATGCCCCATTAAGACGCAGGCACATCAGTGGTGTAGGGAGCCTATGGGACAGCCCAAGTGAGTTATTGCTTACATACTGTCGATGGGTCAGCTCGGCCAGATATGCTGGGATAGGAAACAACAAAAAGAAAAACAGAAAGTGGTTGGTGAGAAATGAAGAAAGCCAACTAACGATAGAGAATACGGACCCAATCATCTATCTATCTATCTATTGCCAGACGCAGCAATCCCGTTCGGAGTGGTCACAAACAAATCGCCTCCACGTCGCCCTGTCCCCCGCCATTTCACTGCCCTGCTCACAACTCACACCCCCTCTCTCATATACCTCTCCACCCTATCCCTCCATCTCATCCTCGGCCTCCCCCTCCCTCTCCCCCCCCTTCCACCTCACTCACATACACTCTCTTCGTCAGTCTTTCACCCTCCATCCCCTCCACATGGCCAAACCACCTCAGTGTAATCCTCCTAACGCTTCCTATCACATCCACATCCACACCACAACGCTCCTTTATATCGTCTTTTGTCAGCCTGTCTCTCCACGTGAATCCACAGGCTCCTCTTAAATAGCTCATTTCCACTGCTCTCACTCTTGACTTGTGTCCTTCCAACAACGTCCAAGCTTCACTTCCATACGTTAGAGTTGGTATCACAATACTGTCATGTAGTAACTTTTTCACTTCCATGCTCACTTCCCTGTTTCTTATCACTGCTTTTAAGGAATCAGCAACCTTTCTTCCCTGCTGTACCCTTTCAAGCACTTCACCCTCCAAACCTCCATCCTTACTCATCACACTACCCAAGTACTTAAACGTACTCACATTTTCCAATTCCTCACCATCCAACCTCGCTGTACATTCACTGACTTCACCTCTCTCAAAGACCATCACTTTACTCTTCCCTACATTCACCTTTAGATTCCGTTTCTTACACACTCCCCCAAACTCATCCACCAAGCCTTGCGGCTCCCCTTCGTCTTCACTCAACAACACAGTATCATCTGCAAACAACAGTACAGCGAGTTTCCAAACACTACCCTCTCTCACCAGGGCCACTCCAACATCCACTACCCTACCTTGTACCTCTTTTATTACCCCATTCATGTACAGATTGAACAACCATGGAGACATGACACATCCCTGTTTCAACCCAACCTTCAGAGAGAAAAATTATCTCAGTTCACCATCCACACGTACTGCAGCCTTAGTACCATCATACCATCATACATACTCTTCACAGCATTCAACAACTTCCCATCTACTCCATATATTCTTAATACTTTCCACAATCCTTGTCTTTCCACCCTGTCATATGCTTTCTCCAAATCCATGAGAGCCGCATACAACTTTTTCCCTTCTCTAGAAACTTTTCCACTAAAGATCTAAGAATAAATACCTGATCTATACAACCTCTTCCTTTCCTAAAGCCTTCCTGTTCTTCTCCAACTAATTCCTCTGTTCTTTCTCTTTGCCCAGAGTCGGACACATAAAAAAAAAAAAAAAAAAAAACTGTCAATAAGTATCCTACCACATACTTTTCCTATGATACTAAGAAGACAAATGCCCCTATGATTACCACACACTTTTTTTTCCCCTTTTCCTTTGTACAAGGGAATAATTATACCTGACTTCCAATCCTCTGGACCCAATCAACAGCCACTTATTTTACGTTCTATTATTTATGCAGAAATATGATGGCAGAAAGAGAAGCTACAGTAAAAACAAACTCCTTCAATCCGATGACGCACATTTATGTTTTTCTTGGCAGGCTACTACCTAAACTCTGGTAGAAAATCAACTAGCTAAGGACTTTGTGAAAGTTCAATCACCCCAGTTCGAAAGGTATCCCTTAAAACTAATGAAACCGTCTGGAGGCTGCAAGAACATATATGAAGAATGAGTACGTCACCGGATTACAGCGGACAAGCCCACGTGCATACGGACATTAGTGCAGGTGCTAGGTCAGGAGGGACGAAAATGTTACGACGAAAGAAACAAAAGCCTTCAGGAGCCGACTGCAAAATACGTTGCACAAAAGCCAAACTATATCATAAAATATAATTATTATGACGGCTGATATTCGGTCGTCTTTGATCAAATCCTCACCAGAAGTAATAGGCTTCTGCGCATCCCGGTAGTTGCTATTTCCTGAAGGTTTTTGTGAAAAATCGACAAAAATGTTGCGAGATATTTCGACAACACACACACACACACACACACACACACACACTGTATCCCCTCGCCTTGCTATAGACGGGCGATAATATCTATTTTGGGCAGCTATAACCTAGGAAGAAAGACAGTGTGTGTGTGTGTGTGTGTGTGTGTGTGATGTTCATATGTAAGTATGTAGCTGCCTGTGTAGTGATTGTACATACCAGGGCCGTGCGCAGGATTTTGAAAGGGGAGGATTTAAATATATAGTATATATATATATATATATATATATATATATATATATATATATATATATATATATATATATATATATATATATATATATATATATATATATATATATATATATATATATATATATATATATATATATATATATATATATATTTACAGTATATCTATCTATCTATCTCTCTCTCTATATATATATATTTATCAAAACACAGTTTATTCCCTTAATGATAAAGGAAACCCTGACAAGACAGTAGTTTAGTTGATCACTTTTTATTTTTCAAATTATCATGTGAAAACTGGCAATTTTTGAAAGTTTTTGAAGGCTTATATTCATTCTTTCTTATATTTTGATGAACTTTTTAACTGTTTTTCTATTATATTTCTATTTCGTAACATTCGTAACAGGATTTGAAAAATTTGATGAGTTGCGCTTATAGTTTTATTTTCATTCGAATTTTTCATTCTTGTCAAATGGAGGAGGTTAACCCCCTCACTGAGTGTAAGTGTATTTTCTGTTTTTGTTTGTGCGTACATAAATACATGTGTGAGCGTGTGCGCTTAAGTGTGCCTGGGGGGATGAGGAGTACATGTGCGTAAGCGCGAGCGTGTAGAGATTAACGATAAGTGCAAGACGTGACCAAAAAGCTTTTACAATAATGGCAGGCCACTTCTCTTCATAAAACCAGCGAAAATGTGTATAGTTTTGATCAATTCAGACGCCTACGACGAGTTTAAGTGATTCCTCTCATTATATCCCCCACTCCTCTCTCTCTCTCTCTCTCTCTCTCTCTCAGCCTTTCTACTTTTATTTTTTACTACAAACGATCTATCAATAGCCCAAGTAAGAAAAAAAAAAGGAAAAACTGTCATTGTAGACAAACGATTCACATAAAGAGACTCTAGCGGATCATGTTTCTGAGCATTGGGGAGAGAGAGAGAGGTGGGGGAAAGATATTTTTCATTTTACATGTATACACAGATCACACATACCCTGTGATCCTAAGTATTATAGAGACACTATTATCAAGGGTTAAAGAGGACAGAACAATGGGGAGAGAGAGAGAGAGAGAGAGAGAGAGAGAGAGAGAGAGAGAGAGAGAGAGAGAGAGAGAGAGAGAGAGAGAGAGAGTTCAGGGTTGAACCTAAGATGAATTTTGGTGTCTCTAAAACTACGTCTTTTACGAATTTCTTCTCCTTTGCATCATACAGCTTAATAAATCTGGACATTTTTTTTTTTTACCAATTGTAGTGCTCTTGTGATATGTAAAGTTATACTGTGTGGAGGAGAATACAAAAAAATATCATATTACTTGGAAAAAAATAAAAACGGCGTGTGTAAATGGCAGTCAACTTTATATCAAGATCAGGAAGATACTCAGTGCTAATGATATTGAACTAATATCCTGTTTAGGTGTTAATGCGGAAGGCAAGCTGTATTTCTTTTACTATTCTCTCTCTCTCTCTTTCTCTCTCTCTCTCTCTCTCTCTCTCTCTCTCCTTTCATATTGGATAGACTACACCTGGGGTGCTAGCGTACACACACACACACACACACACACACACACACACACACACTCGCTGGTGCAGTGGTAACGTTCTCGCTTGCCATCTGGTAGACGGGAGTTCGCGCCTCGCTCAGGTTGCGAAAAGTTTCACTGACGAAGTGGGTGGTTATTGTCCCCCTTGAGCAAGGGGACGGGTGTGTGAAGGTCACAGCCTTGCCCTTAGATCGGACTATATGAGCTCTCAGCTCCCTTCCGGGAGGGTAAAATGCTGACGATCACGACCATCAAGTGATCCTGACCGACCCGGTGAATTACACACACACACACAGCAGTACCATATCATTATTCTTCGAGACACTTTTCACATTTTTTTAAATTTGTCTATAAACTTTTAGAGATTATTTATACATTTGCCTTGGTTTAAAACATTTTCCAATACTCTTTCCTCAGCGAAGTATATTTATTATGTAAACTAAGTCGATATTAAGCTCTTGAATTCTGTGAAGAATTTTTTGTCGTTTGATCTTTCTACCTGTAGATGGTTTTATGCAATTAAGATCAGTCGTCGTGCAGGCGTTCGTTATGGCTTCTCTTACACTCTCAGTTTGCTAAATCTCTCCTCAGCCAGATAAAGTTACCTGGAGATAAGTAACACAAATATATAATTGAAAGTATGTTACCAAATAAATGAGGTCTAAAGGAGATAAATAATACACAAGGGAATACAAAAATGTGGAACGGAAAATAAATCACAACTAAGAGGTGCTTCGAAGACCGCTGTGTCAACGAGAATTCAGCTCATAATTTTTCCGATCCGAATTATATTTGTTCAAAACCAAATAAAAATTATGGCCATATAATGGAAAATTTTCACAAGAGAGGCCTTTCCTAAACTGAATAGTCTGAATGAAACAGGAAACATACGAAATGAAATCTATTGTATACGTTAAGTGACGCTTTACCGTAACATAAATGGGAGTGTCGGCCAAAAACTCAAATAGGATGGGTCTGTCCTAGACTGACAAATTCGTAAGAAAACAGGAAAAAGTGTACAAGGTGATATATAGATAGACAGATAGATAGATAGATATAGATATAGATAGATAGATAGGTAGACAGATAGATATAGATATAAATATATATATAGATATATATGTATAGATAGATAGATAGATAGATAGAAAGATAGATGTGTGTGTGTGTGTGTGTGTGTGTGTGTGTGTGTGTGTGTGTGTGTGTGTGTGTGTGTGTGTGTGTGTGTGTGTGTGTGTGTGTGTGTGTATTTAATAAAATTTTCACTAAATATTCTTAACCTGTGTATTATCGTTTCAGCCACAAGACTGGGAGGTCTCTCCTTATCCCATTCACTACGACGGGCCTTCCCTACTCTGAAAAAAAAAAAAAACTGTTTGAAAGTGGCAAGATGCATACGAAATTAAATTTACAATAAAATCTAGGGTAGTACTTTTCACCACCTAAATTTTCTGAGACTGTACTCTTAACTTCCTGACTGGGTGGAGACGAGTATGCTGGACGAGCTAGGATTATGGTGGATGGTGGGACGCGATAGGTGATGTTAGTACACCCTGTGAATATGGCAATGGTGCGCAGAATGGAAGCTGAGGATGTCAACGTTGAGATATGAGTATTCATCACATCGGACCACCTTCGGGTGGAGTGGGTGGAGAGGAATGGCCAGAGATAGGCTGGGATGATGTGAGTGGTGATGCATGCAAAGAGGTGGTCCTTATTTTGTACTATCCTATCGTGTGTGTTGCGGAACTGTGCTATTGTGGTTAGGCCATGACATTACTATACTAGGGGGGCACTCAGTAGAGTGCATCTCTACGATAAGGACAACGTATTTCCGGGTCCAGAATCTCTAATACGATCCAAATCGGTACCAAAAGATAATCGATTGTTCCCTGGGACATAGGCAATCTACCCACCAAATTTGGTCCAAATCTCTCTTTTAGTTGTTGAGTAAGCCTGCTAACAGACAAACAAACTAACAAACAAACAAAGGAACAGGAGCGAAAACATGCCTTTCTTGTCTGAGGGTACAACTATGAAAGGACACTAAAACTCACACATAACAAGTGTTACAGGAAGAAGAACCTGATGCAGGGCAGACACTGGTAATGTTGATTACGCCATTCCCACAACCTATGTGAATTTGGTCGCTTAGAATGCGGACCACACTTCATATCCTATGAAAATAAGCATTGCCAATGAATGATTTTAAGTGGAATTTCACTCTTCTTTACTATGAGAGGTCTTTATGCAAACCGTAAGAGGGTCTTAGGTCCCGATTCCCTTAACCTAATTGGCGAGAGCCTGAGATAATTCTTTAGCAGTAAGGGAGATTTTTTTTTTTTTTTCTGTGGCACGATCACCCTTCTAGCTTTTAAGAATTTTACTAGTGACTACTGTTTATTCTGTTCGTCCATACACCTGACGTTTTTAGTCAGTTTAAGAGATTTTTAGAACAACATACAGTGTCAGTGATACAATCCGGCAGTGGATCTGCCCAGTTGGACAAATGTTCCTCAGCTCCCTCCCTGTTCCCTGAAAGGAGGATGATAGAGTACAGAAAAAAAAGGAACGTCAACTCTAGTTCACTAGGTTGTCATTCCAACAGCAGTTCCTTGAATAAAGTGATATTTTCTAACCTGAATAAAGTCGTCTGGATGTAACAAGAATACTCAAACAAATAAGCCACCAGATTCAAGATGTTAGTCAAGTTAGCAAGGGTATGAAATTATTCCCTGGCAGTGTGATTTTTTTTCAGTCACATAACCCCTTTGATCTCTTCATATATATATATATATATATATATATATATATATATATATATATATATATATATATATATTTACTACATGAAACTCGTCTTCTTGTGAAGATATTCCTATCTCCAAACGATTTCATTCAGATTGGGATGATCTCTAGAGGTGAGGAGATTCGTGAAGACTGTATCTGACTTATATAACACAATAAGTTTCTTCTGAGCTGAATAAAGTTTTTTCGAGATGGCAGGAATAAAATAAAAGGGCACTATATTGAAAATATGAGCCGCTTGAGTTCACTGGCATTTTTTATTTATTTCATTATGAAACTTGATGAGAGTCTTTCGAAGTACGGGGGTTTAAATGTTAGTTTCATTAATTTCATCACGATACGATGTGCCCCCTAATAAAAAATCGTATGAATGTGGCAAGAATGACCCAGATTCGAGGCCATTGTCCTTTTTAAAAAATGATTTAATTACAGGGAGTCTGAAATGAATCCCCATTTGGTAAGAATGCGGGAGAGAGTATAACTTTTTTATTTTTATTTTCACTCCCGTCCTCAGAAGTTTGCTCTGAATTGTTCGTTAGAACTTGGTGAAACTTGGATCATAACATAAAAAATAATGGAAAATGTGAATATTTCTTTTTTCTCCTTGTATTTGGGGTTGCCGTTCTTTTAACCTTTGTCCTTTAAACCCTTTAACTCAAGAATATCATTTCTATTATATTTGTGCTACGTCCAGACGATTTTGATAAGCATAGAGGAAACCATTTACAGGGACACGGTTAGAAGTAATATTCATCCATTAACCGCTTCATAGCTTGGTGCGTCTCCCTGAGCTGAATAAAATCGTCTGGAGACAAGAAAGAATTATATATATATATATATATATATATATATATATATATATATATATATATATATATATATATATATATATATATATATATATATATATATATATATATATTTTCCTGTGGCACCCCACGGGATGCATAGGGCCTCAATCAACTCTCTCCATCAATATTTGTCTCTTGCCATCTCCTTCAGGTCCCACCAACACTCCTCTCCTGCTTCTTTTTTCATTGTCCTCAACCAGGTTTCCCTCGGCCTACCTCTACCTCTTCTTCCTCTAGCAGTTCACTCTGGCACTTCCTGTATTAAACTACCTTCTTTTCTGTGTATGTGCCCCAGCCACTTCCAGCGAGACAGTCTCACACATTCATTAACTGGTTCCACTCTCGTAATATATATATATATATATATATATATATATATATATATATATATATATATATATATATATATGTGTGTGTGTGTGTGTGTGTGTGTGTGTCTGTGTCTGTGTGTCTGTGTGTGTGTGGGGGGGGGAGCCCCTGTGGTACAATGGTAAAGTGTGCGTTATCGCACGCTGGAGAGCGAGGGTTCGTGCCCCGCCAGGGTAATAAACTTTGGAAGCGTTCTCCCGGCCATGTACTGCTTTGGCGGACACCACGGGTGCTGTGGTTGAACCAGTGTCGCATACCGTAAAGTATCTTTGCACCCAGTCGGCTTGCGCGGGACGATTACACTTGGTTCACAGACTACACACACATCCAAAGCCACTGCAACACAACAATTACACTAACAAGCACTTCTCACCCTACATACAATCACTTCCAGACAGCCTAAGCCACTTGGTAGAGATACATTGGCTATATCGTCCCTACTCTGGTCGGGATTGGCCGGTCCTGCAGTGGATACTTAAACGGCTCATGATGATAATGATGATGATATATGTGGAGCCTCTGTGGTACAGTGGTAAAGTGTGCGTTTTCGTACACTGAAGAACGAGGGTTCGCGCCCCGCCAGGTTAATAAACTTTGGGAGCTTTCTTCATGCCACGTACTGCATTGGCGGACACAAGAGGTTCTGTGGTTGGACCAGTGTCGCATACTGTAAAGTATGCTTGCACCCAGTCGGCTTGCACGGACCGATTACACTTGGTTCACAGACTACACACACATCCGAAGCCACTCCAGTACAACAATTACACTTACAAGCACTTCTCACCCTACATACAGTCTCTACCAGACAGCTTAAGCCACTTGATAGAGATACATTGGCTGTATTGTCCCCACTTGTGTCGGGATAGGCCGGTCCTGCAGTGGACACATAACGGCTGATGATCATATATATATATATATATATATATATATATATATATATATATATGTGTGTGTGTGTATCATCGGTATGAAGCGACTAAACCGAGTTTGTGTGTGTGTGTGTGTGTGTGTGTGTGTCCGACTCCGGCCATAGGTTTCACAGCCTTCTATCAAGCCCTAGTAGTTCTCCTTCAAACCACACACATCTCTACATGTCTGACGACTATCTGCTCCACTCTGGATAACGCCAAACGATTTTACTCATTACTATGAACTCTCCTAAGGCTCATGGAGCGATTTTCAGTGTATAAGAGTAACACTAACAAACTGTAGGCCAGATCCCGTATTCCCATTTGAGGCATCTTTTCCTTACCGTTAGTTTTGTATGAGATGCGTCAACATTCTCTTTTTATATCTATGCAATGTGTTGATATACAAAAGATATAAGTATCATATAAAGGGATAATAAGGTATAATATAAAGAATAATTCGTCAGGGAAGAAGTGCTAGAAAGCCTTCTTAGTTGACAGACGTACTGACCAAGATTTTATGAAATTTCCATTAGTATTGCACAAGCTATGACGTCAAAATTTATACATTATAGTCAGTGTGTTCTTACCTGATGGAACTGGGTCACTTTACAGCCTGAATACTAAGTCGCTGGGTCACTTTACAGCCTGAATACTAAGTCGCTGGGTCACTTTACAGCCTGAATACTAAGTCGCTGGGTCACTTTACAGCCTGAATACTAAGTCGCTGGGTCACTTTACAGCCTGAACACTAGGTCGCTGGGTCACTTTACAGCCTGAATACTAAGTCGCTGGGTCACTTTTACAGTCTGAATACTAAGTCGCTGGGTCACTTTACGGCCTGATAACTAAGTCGCGATTGTATGACACTCAGTGAACCATGGTTATTAGGCAGAAGTTAGTCTCCTTGATTCTGACAGCTGATACTTTTTTGCCCGATGTAACTGAGTCACTCTTACAACTTGAATTAGAAGTCGAGGTTACAGTACGTGAAACTCAGTCATCCTTAATTATGATTTCGGTATGAGTCTCTTTGGTTACTGTTGCCGGTTTGTATTTGCCTGACAGAACTGGGTCACTTTCACCAATAGAACACTACCTCGTGCCTGTATGACTCCGATGAACCTTTGGTTACGAGGTACAAATAAGTCTCTTTGGTTGCTAGTTAAATCGACCCTCCACTCCTCGAGTCTGCCTACACTCACTCACCAACTAGGCTGAAACGGATTAAGGATTTGCTTCTGCTTAGAACGGCTCAGAGAATTATAGATCTTATTCAAAGCTGCTTTGGAGATTTCGCAACACATTATCCTTAGCGATTTATTCTTCACATATTCTTCATTATCTTCTTTAAAGTTACTGATGCAAACAATGTCAGTATTAAGGCACCTAAATAGTATATTGGAGAATGTTATGGACTAATATGGAAAATAAACAACGACGAAAGACTTGCAGCGAAGCCTTCTATGTCACAACGAATGTCCAGCCTTTGTATATGTGTGTTTTTTTTTTCCTTCGGCTTGTTATACTGCCCTCAGACGACTGTATTCAATTTCGGAAAAGTCCCGTTCGCTACATTTTGGTTACATCTAATTTCCGGAATTTGAAAAGCCTTTCTTATACCGAATACAATCGTCCGGAGGCAACAATATCAATGACTCCAGTGGGCTGTGTGGGATAATGCCTTCCTGTGTGTCCCTCCCATCCACTTGTATCAGTTTAACCGAAAAGAATGGCCTGAATAAAGACAAATAGATCTACTTTCCTCTTCCCTTCCGTCTCTTTCCATCCCTCTCTACCTCCCTCCGTTCCATTCATATATTGTTCTCTCTCTCTCTCTCTCTCTCTCTCTCTCTCTCTCTCTCTCTCTCTCTCTCTCTCTCTCTCTCTCTCTCTCTCTCTCTCTCTCTCTCCCCTGTATTTACCTCCTCTTCCCTTTCCTCCTTTTCCCTCCTCCCTCCTCCCCCAGTCCTTAGATTTCCCTTATCTTCCTTTTCCCTGTCTCCTCCAGCCCTCCTCTTCTCTCACTCACCTCCTTTCCATCATCGCTATTTCCTCTCTCTTCCCTCCCAGTGTGTACATGTCTCCTGGTTCTCTCCTTCCCTCTCTCTCGTCTCCTCTCTGCCACCTCTCTTTCCCACCATCTCCCCAGCCTCTCTTTCTCTCGTGCCCCCCCCACCCTTCCCTCCCCTCCCTTATCGCTTTCCCCTCTTTTCTTCCCTCTCTATATCTTCCTCTCCCTTCTTTCTTCCTTTCCCCTCGTCTCCTCCTCCTCCTCCTCCTTTCCATCTCCCTCATCCCTCTTCCCATCTTGTTCTGTCCCCTTCAAAGTCCCCTCCCCTCACCTCGCCTTTTCTCTTTCTGTCATTGTTAAAAAGATATATTACCTGAGGGAGTAACAATAACGGCTGTCAAGTGAGTTGTGGTCTCTCTCTCTCTCCCTCCCTCTCTCTCTCTCTCTCTCTCTCTCTCTCTCTCTCTCTCTCTCTCTCTCTCAGAACATATATCTTAGTTACAACTTAATTTACGACAAATGTCTTACAACCTACCAACAAGTTGGTTTCTGTTGGATTATTTCCCTCCTTTTTTTCCTTGTAAACCAACCCTCAGTGCTCAGTCCGTCCCAGACAACAGTCTTTCTTGGCCTCATCAGTTTGATAACGCATTTTATTAGTTATTCTTCCTTCCACCAGATGCTTTTATTCAGCATGGGACAATGCCCTTGTCAGACATTTGTTGTGGCAGAGCACACCATCAAAACTCAGTCCTCTCAGGAAAAGTTTTAAACCTAGAGCTAACCTATACACATTTTTGTAAATCTTAGAAAAATAATATGTTGTAGTGTATTCAATAATATAAAGGCAAGCGTCCCTCTGTGTTTGTTGGTATGTGTGTGTGTGTGTGTGTGTGTGTGTGTGTGTGTGTGTGTGTGTGTGTGTGTGTGTGTGTAAACTTGCTAGTCATTCAATGGAGATTGATCACAGGGTAGGTTGGCAGCCGAAAGAGTGGAGTGATCAGGGTGGGTGGGTGGGTGAGATGGATGAGCAGGGTGGGATTGCCGGGGAGGGTGGGTGGATGTGATGTGTGAGTAGGGTGGGACTGGCAGGACAGGCGATTTCCTAGGTTGGTGAGGTGGACGGGATGGGTTAGTGGATGGAGTGGGTTTGGCAACGTGACGTGTTTTCACCGCGTTGGGGTGAGAGTGGTGTGTGAGGTGGGACTGGGTTAGGGTGGGAGAGTGGGGTTGGCAAGGTGAGCAATGTGGGTGTGTGGGAGGGAAGGGTGGATGGCATCTGATTGGTTGGGTGGGATGGGGTGAGTAGCCGTGGGTGTGTGGGTGGGCAACGAATTGAGTGTGTTATATGGGCAGTGAATGAGCTGTGGTGGGTGGGTGACTAAGAAGGGTGATCTGGGTGCAGTGTGGTTCTCGGCAGTGTGAAAATAATCTATAGGGATTAGGTCCCTGGAATGAGTAGGTCCATGGGAAGAACAGGTCTGTAGTAGGAATAAGTCCATGTGGGAAAGGCGGTCCTGGGGAAAATGGACCCAAGTAGGAACATGGACCAATGGGTATAAATAAATCCACATTAGAAATAGGTCTAAGGGAGAACATAGGTCCATGTGTTGAATCGGTGCTTTCCCTTGAGGAGTAAACAGGATCTTCAATGTTTGTTAATTCAGAAGGAAGATAGGTCCAAAACAGAAAATGGATTCTAGTGGGAAAATGTCAGTCGTGAAAAAAAAAAAAAAAAATGTCCATGGTGAGAAATTAGTGCATGGGAGAAACGGGCTCACAGGAGCTATAACTCCATGGTGGAAATAGGTGTAGTGGAGAACAAAGGACATAGCATGGATTTCTTATTTTCCCGTGGGGTGTAAATAGGTCCATGTGAGAAGAATCAGTCCGTGGGGAAAATAGCTGCAAGGGGAAGAAGAGGCCCAAGTGAAAAGGTAGGTAAATATGAAACATAAGTCTACGGTGAAAATTAGGTCCATGGTAGAAACGGCACCATGCGACATATAGGTTCATGGGAGAAAATGGGTCCATGGTGAATATAGATCCATGATGAATATAGGTCCATGATGAAAATAGGTCCATGGGGAGAGTAGGCCCATGAATGACCAAGCTTCTTGGGAAAATTAGGTGGTTGGGTGGTTGACACCTATATGGCGTGGCTGGAGATGTGTCTATGGGCTAGTTTCTCAAAAGTCGACACAGTATTGTTTAAAGAGCTAATAAGCTCCATAATGACTACTAAACCCGTCTTATTTCAAAAATTATCACAGTTTCAGAGGACATATTGAAAATGCTGAAAAATTTGTGGACAAGTAACAGATTCTATTTATGTGGTTTTTCTCAAATTTCATTATATAAAAAAAAAAAGAAAAAAAATGAAGTGCCATGCTGATCCCAAAACTAAGCTTCCTCGAAAATTACTATAACTAAAGGGAAGCTGAGAACATTGTTGGAAAGCTACATTAACAACATTAGCAAGCTTATGCTGTTCTAACATGTTCCACACTTTTAAGTGTTGACACCCTCATCTTCATATGCTTGTTTGGTTAAGGAAGTTCCATAACACCAAGTCCATAGCGATTTATATCTTTTAAACACGAACACAAGGACAAAATGGCAAAAAATCACACACAAAGGATTACTAATGAGCTATATGTAATAATAAATTGATAACCGACAAGAATACTGGTCTTTGTCTTCTTGACACTGACTGGATGTATCCAGACCCAGATTTTGTTAAAATGTCACATTCAGAAACAAACTGGAAAGGAAGAGATGTTGTGGAGTCCTCAGAGCAACTGAAAGGTGGTGTGCAGGCTTTGGAAATGATGTGTTTACTGACTGATTATTTGTCTTAATGAGCCCAGTGCAGGCATGAGACATGAATGTAGATCTTCTTCCTTTTCCTTCTCCAGGTGGCGTACAGGCCCTGGAGATGATGCTGTTCACCCTCGACCACATCAACCAACACAGCCTCCTACCCGGTTTCACCCTCGGCACCACCATATTGGATGACTGTGATAAGGACTCATATGGGCTTGAGCAGGCTGTAGACTTCATTAAAGGTTTGTCATTCCATGTAACTTAAATTGTAGATCTACTTCTCTTACAGAAACTATATGTCGTTTACTGTAGCTGTCGGCATCACCATAATAATCGACAGTGATAAGGACTCGTCAAACTGAACAAGTTGTTGTCTTTACGAAAGGTAAGTATTGTATCTGTAACTGTATGTCGACTATTTTTACTGTAACTGTAGGTACAGCTAGATTCACATTACTAACTGCAGCATTACTTGTGAGATCTGCCACAAAACCGAACATTCTCAAGGGTAAATTTCGAGTCAGAATTTTACGAAAGCAATAAAACAAAAGTGGAAGTGCGGTGCTTAAAGTTTGTGAGTGTCCAAAAGATGTATTCTAAGTTACATGGGAGTCTTCGTAGCAGTTTTTTTTTTTTTTTCTAGCGATTAACTTTACACTTTATGCTTCACAGTCCCTTGTACAATAATGATGTGTCTTTAAAATCGAGATAGTGCATCGGATACATGCAAGAGAATATCAATGTTCCATATGCAGAAATATATTTGTATGGAAAATATGTTAGGGAACCTACATTACCGACGAGAATCCTGACTTCTGTGTTTTCGATATACACAATGTGGATGCGTGTAGGCTTAGGAAAGGACCTACTAACACCACCAGATATAAGTGTCTGTCATGACTTGGATTTTGAAAGATGGATTCGGGGTCCGCACAGATCACCGGACGAACACGCTACCACTGAGCCACTGTGCTGTCTTTATTGGTTTTACCAAAGTTTTTTATTTCCAAGTTTATTTGTTTCATTTCTTTACGATTATGTAATTGTTCAGTCTATTCTTAAAACCTTGAGAAAAATTTATCAGGGTAGGAATGTCTTCATTAACGAAGGCAGGGGGATAATGATGCCTGCAGTTCCTCTTGTTTGTAAATTCTCTCCAGACCCTGAATAAAAACACCTGGAGGCTGCAAAAATAATATAAAGAATACATCTTTGGAATGAAGTGATTAAGTTTTTGTCTCCTTCTGTCGCCTTCTGTTTTATAATTCAGTTTGGGGTTGTCTCCTCCACTAGCCTTGTTCATTCCCATTTGTAAACAAGTCTGGGCAAAGAATAAAAAGTTTCCAGCATTTACCCAACAAAACTTTGAAAAATCTCATGCATTCTGTTTCTCTTTTTCTTATAGTCATATTGTACATGGCATTGGAGGCCTGGCAGCACCTCTTCTTTATCAAATTATTTTCCATATAATGTACTAACATTCTCTTACAGGAGGATGCTCAGGCGTAATGTATGGAGTGATTCGATAAGGAAGACATATTACGAAATTCCCAAAGCCACTGAGAATACAACCGTTTAAAGCATTTAGTCGTCTCCAAACGAAGAGTTTGTTACATGAGTAAAATTTTAGTTTCGTTACTCTGTGCTATACAGGTCATTTTTCATCCTTCATTCTCCACTGCCCCAACAGGAGCGCTGGGGCACAGAGCTAGGATATTCATTTAAGACATTTAAACTGAGACTATCCAGTCGCTCGTCCGTCAGTGGCATTATGTGATCTGTATAATTCAACCACTCCTCTAGACTAAGTACCAAAACCAACTATTCTGTCAAGCGCACAGGTTTCATTGAATGATAGTCATACCTTTACAGTGACTGTCATGCCAAAACTGCATAACATTGTATTGAATGGGATGCTATCTGTTATTTAAAATAAAGTTTCTATATATGAATCCGAAAATACGAGGAAGAGTGCTTTACTCACAGTAAATGGCTTGAAAAGTAGTCTGTTGTCTAAAATTAAGGTTGTTTTATCTCATGCTGGGGCAGTTAACAATTTGACGACCTGAAGTTCGTGAAAACCCCCTCTTCCCCATTGTTACCTAAATACCAGCCAACCTGTCGTATATGAGAGAGCCGTATCATGTTTCCAATATAAAAAGTGAGTATTAGCACCGAAGTCGTGACATGTGAGAGTGTGTGGCACGTAGGAGGACTGCTGGGCCTTAGGGAACGAATTAGCAAGACTATGCCCAGAGTCATACACACACACACACACACACACACACACACACACACACACACACACACACACACACACATTACTGGAACAGGGCAGTATTCCAGAGGTGCTCATTACTCTGATCAGGTACTGACGCTTTGCCTGTCCAATAGATATCACACACCCTCTTACCCTAAACTATATTAATTTTCTTTGCAATGTGATGCTTATTGCTAGAAACAGTGTTATAACCTTATGAATCTCTCTCTCTCTCTCTCTCTCTCTCTCTCTCTCTCTCTCTCTCTCTCTCTCTCTCTCTCTCTCCCGAGCAGCAGTATTTGATGAGTATCCTTTACCTCTCACATGGATATGAGTTTCTAGGATGTCTTTCCTACTGTATATAATTATCTGATGATTCTATGACTCACTCGCATTTGAATTAAATCGTCTGGCATGAGGTAGAATAGAACATTCCAATAGGGATAGTATTAATATCAAACTCCTATTAATGATACGCTGAATGAAATCGTTTGTCGTTAAATATAACAGAAAATTTGAGTTGTTTCGGCCACGAGAAATTAATGGTTATGATACCAACCTTCGCAGCATCCTATGCTTGCCCTCAGTGGAATAGAACCATTGGGATTTCGGTGGAATCATCTCCGGACTATGAGAGGCATATCTTTCTGGATCCTATGACTCACTCTAATGTTAACTGGAATAGAGTAGTAGAACTGTCCTGTCCACGAGAAAGTTAAGTACCGGTATTAAGATTTTCAGACTCCAGTGATCACTTTCAGCTGAATAAAATAGTTTGCCATCAGCTGGAATAGAATCATTGAGTTATACAGGAAGCTTTTTTTTGTTTGTTTGTTTGCTTTTTTGTTTCCTGGTGTAACTGGTCACCCAGTGATACTGGCAACGTCGGATCAAGTGCTTCGAGAAAAGACTTAGCATCATCGCACCTTCCTCAACCTCCCCAAGCAAAATAAGGTACCATGATATATTAATGTCAGGTTAAACCTACGTTGGTTAGGTATAGGTTGGTTTGATGTCAAATATGCCTCGTCTTGAGATCTTTTTGCTTGATTAGCCGAATTGTTTCATCAACTCCCGAGCAAAAGTGTGACCTTGACAAATAATTTCTCACTGAGCTCGCTACGACGTTGCCAGTATAAATGGATGACCAAGTGCACCAGAAAAAAAAAAAACACGTCTCGGAATACGACTCATCAGCTACGGAAATCAAATACCATCAGATATGAAAGTTTGTAGTAGTAGTAGTAGTGTTTGTTTTTGTTGTTGTCCTAGGTTCATCTGGATGTGACCAGTGGATACCAGATTCAAGTTCCCCCTCTCCTGCAGTTCATCCTCCTCCAATAGAGGGATAGGAAGGGTGCTAACTGACGTTTTTGTGGCAGGGCAGTTTCACCTTCATTTATATCAGTGCCACTTCATAAAGATGTCCATTTCCAGTTAAATCTATCTATGTACCTACTGCTAGACTCCTTAATGCCGTAAGGGGTGGCCAGAAACAAATCGCTCTGCCCTCTGCCCTCCCCCCAGCTCACACCCCCTCCCTCATGTACCTCTCCACTCCATCCCTCCATCTCATCCTCGGCCTTCCCCTCCCTCTCCCTCCCTCCACCTCACTCACATACACTCGTCTCATTAATCTCTCGCTCTCCATCCTTTCCACATGGCCAAACCACCTCAGTGTAGTTTTCCTAACTCCTTCTATCACATCCACATCCACACCACAACGCTTCTTCACTTCCTCATTTGTCAGTCACTCCATGAAACTCCACATACTTCTCTCAAATAACTTTTTCCACTGCTCTCACTCTTGATTTGTGTCCTTCCAACAAGGTCCAAGCTTCACGTTCATACGTTAGAGTTGGTATCAAATACTATCATGCAGCGATTTTTTTGCTTCCATACTCACTTCACTATTTCTTATCACTGCTATCAAAGAACCAGAAACCTTTCTTCCCCGTTGTACCCTTGTAAGCACTTCATCCTCCAAACTTCCATCCTTACTCATCACCTACCCAAGTACTTAAATCACTCACATCTTCCATTTCTTCATCATCCAACCTCACTCTGCATTCAGTGACTTCATTTCTCTCGAGGACCATATACTTACGCTACACTCATATTTATATTCCGTTTTTACACATTCTCCCGAGCTCATTCACCAAGTAGTTCCCCTTTGTCTTTACTTAATACAGTATCATCTGCAAACGAGAACAGGAAGTTTCCAAAAGCTGCCCTCTCTCATTAGGGCCGTTCCAACATCATTCCCCTACCTTGTAACTCTTTTATAACCTCATCCATGTACAGAAAGAACAACCACCGAGACATGACCCATCCTTGTTTCAACCCAACATTCAAATAGAAAAATTCACTTAGCTCACCATCCACATGCACTGCAGTCTTAGTACCTTCATACATACTGTCAATGGCATTCAACAGCTTCCCATTTACGCCATATATTCTTAATCTTTTCTCTGTCCACTGTGACATATGCTGTCTCCAAACCCATGAAGGACGCA
Source organism: Coenobita brevimanus (assembly GCF_032717465.1). Lineage (NCBI taxonomy): Eukaryota > Metazoa > Arthropoda > Malacostraca > Decapoda > Coenobitidae > Coenobita > Coenobita brevimanus. The sequence continues at coordinate 28,997,054 of NC_137009.1, forward strand.
TACAACTTCTTTCCCTTCTCTAGAAACTTTATCGCTAAAGACCTAAGGATGAATATTTATTTTGATCTACACAACTTCCCTTCCTAAACCCTCCATGTTCTACAACTAATTCCTTTGTTGTTTCCCTAATTCTGTCAATAAGGATCCTACCATATACTTTTCCCATTACACTAAGAAGGCAAATGCCCCTATGATTACCACACACTTCTTTTCTCTCTTTTCCTTTGTGCAGGGGAAAAATTATCCATGATCTCCAATCCTCTGGGACTTTACCTTCCTCCCAGGCCAATCTGCACATCGCCCGTATCCATTCTACTACTATCTCTCCCCCATGCTCAAGCATTTCACCATACACTCTATCATTTCCTGGAGCTTTCCCCTTAGTGACTTTCTTCATTGTTTTCTCTGCGTCCATCCTACTGATGTCTTTCTCCCTTCTCTCTTCCCTCCATCTTCCAGCCATTCCCCTGCCACTTTTACTCGCATTACTTTCTTTCTCTCTGTTTAATAATTCCTTATAGTTTTCTTTCCATTTGCTCGCTTTTTTCCCCTTCCCTACTATCAATCTACCATTTTTGTCTCACTCCCCTACTAACTTCTTTATCACCCTGGCTACCTCTCTTTAACTCCATCCAGAACGTTTTCTCACATTCCTTCAAGTTTACACTCAAATTTCTTCCAAATTCCCCATCCACTCTCTTTTTACTTTCTCTTACTAATCTTTGCACCACTCTCTTCCTCACTACATATATCTCTCTTCCGTCTCACAACTTCCTCCATGCCTCTGCTTCCCATCCACTCATTTTTTTTTTTTTTTTTTTTTTTTTCCCACCACAGCTTGTCTCACCTCCTCATTCAACCATGCTCTTCCTTGCACCTGCTTTCGTCTTCTCTTCACCTCACACACAACCTCACATGCTGCACGAATTTCTTCTGTGAGTATCTTCCACACACCTTCCACCTCCCTCATCTGCTCCATATTATACTTACCCAGTCGCTTCTTCACTTTTCTCTTATATTCTGCCTTTTTTCCATCCTCTCGCAGCCTTTCTGCCCTCTTTATATGGACTACTTGTCCTTCTCTTCTATTCATCCATTGCATTTGTACCTTGACTTTCGCCACCACCAAGTGTTGGTCAGAGAGTCTCCTTCTCCAACCTACAGTATGTATGCTCCTGTGTCCATTACATATACCTTATCATTCTCTCATCCACACACACACACACACACACACACATAAGCAATCATTGCCCTCCGTTCATTCAGTTCAGTCAAATCTAATATTGTTTAATGTCGAATGTGTGATATTCAACCCTTTCAGCTTGCGTAAGTAGTTATATATTACTTTTCCTGACTCCAGGATATTTTATTTAGTTCGGGGTATATATTTCTCACAGTTGGGTTTAGACATGGCTTTCGTTAAGTCCCCTAGTGTTATGGCAACGATTATTTTCTGTTGTGTTCAGCCGTATACTCTTATCTACGGCATTATTCCAGCCGACATAGTGTGCCAAATGGAGACCTGGGATCTCTCTGTTCTGTGATAAATGGGTGCAGGGTATGTGATATGTAGCCTGTTTCACTCGTTACTGAAGAGGGACAAAATTTCTATACGATCTCCACCGTGTCCATTATCCCCATTAACTGGCTATAGTACTGTAAGAGACAACTGATTTTTTCCATCTCTCTCTCTCTCTCTCTCTCATGACATCAGCAACACATGGACACAGAAATAGAATCTGGTATTAATGCTATCGGAGAACCGCTAGTGAATAATGACGAAACCATTGTAACTCTAGAAGCCTGTATATAGTTCGGTATTACATCCGTATTCTAAGTTGCAAATCAGGCTCCGTAACACCTCATCCAAAGTGATAAAGGTTTTATAATATACAAAATCATTACCTTCCGTTCTTCTTATGTCATTTTAAAGTGGACAATTTTCATTAGCAACATAAAAGAGGAAATTGACGTGTATGGTACAAAATACAGCGCTAAACAAGGTAGTCTGCGATATCTCCAAAGCCGGTGAAAAATCGATTCATGACCCATTCCCTACATGCATTATTTCCTATGGCTCAGGGTACCACTTGACGCTTATACGAGTATGCACATTATGAAGGACTTATGATGCTGGCAGGAGATAACCCATTTCTCCCTTTAGATGAATAAGATCATAGGGAGACAGCGTTAAATATGCTCTTTATAATAAAAGCTTTGCGAACTAGGGAGACTTTATATACCCTCCTTTATCACAGTGATTTCAGGATGTTTTCACAAAGGTGAATATGTGTTGGTTGGAAACAGCGGCTTTTTATATGAACGTACGTCTCTGGACAGTCGAGAATAATGATTCTGATAACACACTAAAAATACCACAAACTTCGTCGGTGGTTTGTGTGTGTGGGTAGGTGGGTGGGTGAGTGGATGTGAGAGATTTATTGGAATTTTATAAGTTTCTGTCAAATTAGCTATTTGGATTGAGCAACAAATGAGTGGTAGGTGGGGGCGCCCATCATCCACCCACTTAGTGTAGTGGTACCCTGTTTTTAGGGTAGCTCAACATCGAGTGGCAAGCCAAATGATTTACTGTAAACCAGGAATCATTTACAACGCTGGGTGCTAACCTTATAACCAACAAACACGTGTTCCCTACGTGACAGCAAGTGGATTGGTGGAGGGTTAGTGCCCCTCCCCGGAAAACAACTAACTAAAAATACGAACAAGAAGCCTCGGACCAGCACTGACCAAAAGATGACGACTAAGGACCGTACAAAGGACATGATACGGATGGCGACCTGGAATGTAAGAGGTGCAAATGATGAGGTGAAAGAGGGAGAGATTGCCCAGGTGCTTCAGGGTGCGAAAGTGGATGTATGTGGATTAACTGAAACTAAATGGTGAGGAGAGAGTGTGAGAGAATGGAAGTATGGATGGGGGATATGTGCAGGAGTAGGTGAGAATGAGAGGGCAAAAGAAGGAGTGTGTTTTGTTGTGAGTAACAGATGGAAGGAGAATATAAGAGAGTATGGATCAGTTGGTTCAAGGATTGTGTGGGTAAGACTGAAAGTTGGACTGCAAATGTGAGCGATTGCGTGCGCGTATGCACCAACTCAAGATAGTGCAAGCACAGTGAGAGAAGAGTTCTGGACAAATGTGGAAGTGTGCATGGAAAAGTTTGAAAAGAATGAGAGTGTTTTTGATTGGTGATATGAATGGCAAAGTAGGAAATGTGAAGGTGGATGGAATAGTTGGTGAGTGGGGTGTGCCTGCTGAGATAGATGAGAATGGCAGTGCTTTAGTGGACATTTGTGCCGGGAGAGGGTTGGTAATAGCTAATACCGTCTTCAGGCACAAAATGATCCACAGGTATACATGGCCAGTGATATGGGTGGGTGGTGAACTGAATGAAAGGAAGGCAATAATTGATTATGTGTGTGTGGGTGAAAGGATGAGGAGGTGTGCAATGGATGTAAGAGCATACAGAGGTTGGGGGAGTGGACTTTTAGACCACCACTTGGTGGTGGTCAGAATCAAGGTCCAAGTAAAATGGAGAAATAGAAAAAGGGATGGACGGGAGGAAGGAGTAGATGTAAGGAGAGTGAAAAGGTTACAAGAGGATGAGAAGAAGGAGGAATATATGAGAGAAGTGAAGGAATGATTGGGTATACTTCGTATATGAATTGGAGCAGATGGGGGACGTGGAAGGTGTGTGCAAGATTTTCACAGAGGAAATATGTGCAGCATGTGAGGTGGTGTGTGGGGTGAAGAGAAGACGAAAGGGGGTGCAAGGAACAGCGTGGTGGAATGAAGAGTTGAGACAAGCTGTGGCACAAAAGAAGGAAGCATATAATGAATAGATGAGAAATAGGGGCGAGGAAGAAGTTGAGAAACGGAAGAGAGAGTTGTATGTAGAAAGGAAGAGAGAAGTGAAAAGATTAGTGAGAGAGAGTAAGAAGAGAATTGATGAGGAATTAGAAGGAATTTGAGTGTAAAGTGGAGGGAATGTAAGAAAATGTTCTTGAAAGAGGTAAAGAGAGTTAGACAGGGTGGAAATGTAGTAAGTAGGGAAGTTAAAGATAAAAATGGTAGATTACTAGTGGAGAAGGGAGAAAAGTGAGCAGATGGAGAGAGCACTTTAATGAATTGTTAAACATAGAGAATGAAAGTAATGCGATTATAAGTGGCTGGGGAATGGCTGGGAGAAGGAGGGAGGTGAGAAGACAGGAAGGAATCAGTAGGATGGAAGTTGTCGAAGCAATGAAGAAAGTCAAAATGGGGAAAGCCCCAGGAATTGATGGAGTGTGTGGTGAAATGCTGAAGCATGGGGGAGAGATAGTAGTGGAGTGGATGCGGAAGATGTGCAGATTGGCCTGAAAGGAAAGTAAAGTCCTGGATGATTGGAAGTCAGGTATAATTATTCCCTTGTACAAAGGGAAAGGGGAAAAAGAAGTGCGTGGTAATCATAGAGGCATTTGTCTTCTTAGTATAATAGGAAAAGTATACGGTAGGATACTTACTGACAGAGGGAAATAACAGAGGAATTAGTTGGAGAAGAACAGGGAGGCTTTAGAAAGGAAGAGGTTGTGTAGATCAGATATTCATTCTGAGATCTTTAATGGAAAAGTGTCTAGAGAAGGGAAAGAAGTTGTATGCGGCCTTCATGGATTTGGAGAAAGGATATGGCAGGGTGGATAGACAAAGACTGTGGAAAGTATTAAGAATATATGGAGTAGATGGGACGTTGTTGAATGCTCTGAAGAGGATGTATGAGGATGCTAAGGCTGCAGTGCGCGTCGATAGTGAACTTAGTGAGTTTTTCTGTTTGAAGGTTGGGTTAAAACAGGGATGTGTCATGTCTCCATGGTTGTTCAGTCTGCATATGGATGGAGTTAAAAAAGAGATATAAGGTAGGGCAGTGGATGTTGGAGTGGCCCTAATGAGAGAGGACAGTGTTTGGAAACTTCCTGTACTGTTTTTTGCAGACGATACTGTGTTGTTAAGTGACGATGAAGGGGAGCTGCAAGGCTTGGTGGATGAGTTTGAGAGAGCATGTAAGAAACGGAATTTAAAGGTGAATGTAGGAAGAGTAAAGTTGTGGTCTTCGAGAGAGGTGAAGTTAATGAATGCACAGTGAGGTTGGATGATGAGGAAATGGAAAATGTGAGTACGTTTAAGTACTTGGGTAGTGTGATGAGTAAGGATGGAAGTTTGGAGGGTGAAGTGCTTGACAGGGTACAGAAAGAAAGAAAGGTTGCTGGTTCCTTGAAAGCAGTGATAAGAAACAGGGAAGTGAGCATGGAAATGAAAATGTTACTACATGACAGTATTGTGATACCAACTCTAACGCATGGAAGTGAAGCTTGGACATTGCTGGAAGGACACAAGTCAAGAGTGAGAGCAGTGGAAATGAGTTATTTGAGAGGAGCCTGTGGAATCACATGGAGAGACAGACTGACAAATGAGGATGTGAAGGAGCGTTGTGGTGTGAATGTGGATGTGATAGGAAGTATTAGGAGAAACGCACTGAGGTGGTTTGGCCATGTGGAGATGATGGAGAGTGAGAGACTGACGAGGAGAGTGTATGTGAGTGAGATGGAGGGGGAGAGAGGGAGGGAAAGACCAAGGATGAGATGGAGGGATGGAGTGGAGATGTATATGAGAGAGGGGTGTGTGAATTGGGAGCGGGGCAGTGAAATGGCGGGGAACAGGGTGACGTGGAAGCGATTTGTCTGTGGCCATCCCGTATAAGGGAGTAAGACGTTTGGCAATAGACAGACAGTTAGATAGAACAGATAAATTCTTTTGAGATGGAAAAGAAAGAAGAGGATTGATGGTCAGACGAAAAAAATTATTTATATCTTTTGAACCATCTCAAAATGCTCTTCAGACCTATTGAGATCTTGGAGGAGGTAGTGACAGAGTAGCTGAAGTGGTCGTCTGTGTCTGAAATGGCGCGGGTTCGATCCCAGGCTGAAGCTGAGAACTAACTGATGAAGTGAATTTGTACTGATCTTCCATGAGACCCGCAGATATCACACACACACACACACACACACACACACACACACACACACTCTTGCTAGTACCCATGCACGTCGTGAATTAACCCGCCCCATCCTGACCACTTTTCCACCTCTGACTCCCCCCAGTCCCGACCATTTTTGGAAAAAATTTTTTTTTGGCTCAAACCTTCGCTTTTGGTGAGAAACATCGAAAATTCATAGAGAAATCGCTCACCTGAGGTTTAAAATACTCGATACAGGTAGGAGTACCTCCTTACCTTACTGGGTTTTCTATCTGGCTGGCACCAAAGAAAACGAGTTCTATGGAAAGATAACTATTTCACACCACTCATAAACGGTATTTATTTATTTACTTGATACGAATTTATATGTAGTACGAGAGTATATTGGTTTTCAAGCAGTAATATAGGCATTTTAAGCATTGTTTCACTTACTAATACCTGACCTTTTTTTGCCACGTTACCTGATCATCATTTCTAACTGTTTCTTCCTCTAATGCTATGTAAAGTTTGTCCTCCACATTGTCATTGATTGGGGAATCACTCTGGCCCTGAATTTCGTACCATGGCATGACATGGCTATACTGGCCAGGTCACTGATAATAGGTGAATTGCTGAGACAATGGCATGCAGGGGGTGGAGGAGGTCATGCTGGGTAAGGCATTGTCCCTGCCTGGCATCTTGTAGAGGAAGGTGTCACGTGTATATGTACCAAAAATCACTCGCGAAAATTGAAAATTGTGCAAATTAGGGACCTTGCAATTTTTTCGCGTTTATGTACGTTGACGGGATCGGCAGTGACAAAACGTGAGGACGTTAAAGAACGTCGACGGGACGCCGCGGGTTAAACGACCTTATCATACACTGAGACTGGAAGTGAGTATTAGTGCCCAATGGGTGATATGTGAAGGTGTCTGACATGTAAAAGGACTGATTAGCCATTAATGCTATACGCAGAGTCGACCACATACAAAGAAAAAATACAATAAATGACCTGTATCATTGAAAAGGCTTGTTTTATTATCTAGAACCACAATTCCTTGTAAGGGTTATTGATAATATCTCTACAGACCAGTGTAAATTTGTGTTTGCTGTAGAGATCGCTAATAATACAAACTATCGGAAGCACTTTGTATAGATTCCTCCAACTTGAACATTTATGCTATGTAGTGTATTTTCAGGATCGAATTTTGGGGAAACACTAGGATAGCAGAAACTGTTTGTCTGTCCTTTCACCCTCGTGCAGTCAGCAGGCAGAGATGTAAAGGCTATATATAAATATGCTCTCGTGCAGTCAACAGGCATGAAGGTCATGGTTATTAAATTAATCAAACTGGCGAGGGAGGGTGGATGGACAGAATGTGCATCAAAATCTTCTGTTTTTGGATTCTACGTGGGGTAATGTTGATGACGATTAAAAAAAAAATGGAAATGTTAATGAACTGGAGCAGAATATATCAAATTCATGTAGACAAACAAATAATGCACTTCTGCGACAAAGGCATTAAATATGAGTACCGTATTTTCGATACCCCCACTGATGGAAGTTTAAGGCGAGAAAAACTTAGTGGCTCTTGTACACAATAAGTAGCGACCTCAAATCTCTAAACAGTTAACTGCAGCCTCTTCAAACTTGATAAGTCATTGGGTAGACCACACGTAGGTTAATGTTACAGCGTTATGAAGGACCAAGACAAACTCCAGAGAGTATAGGACAGTGCTATTAAAATGATTCCAACACTGCAAAATTTATCTTGCGAGGAGCGACTGAAAAGCACAATGTTTTATCTAAAAAGCGACAACTCATGTCAGGACTCCATATTATAAATACAAATCATAACAGATAGCATGATGGATAGATAGGTAGATAGATAGATAGAAGCACCAAGACAGGGTGTGAGATAGTAGTGTATCAGCGAGAATCAAGCAAAAGGAAATTAGTTTGCAACTCTTAAAGTGAAGGAATGCTGGTCCTGCACCGGAAGCTGTATATACACACAGACATACAGTGTTCTAGAAGTTTCCACGACAGTAATGCACACGTGACACGACCCCTGCTAAACTAGAATGTAGGAATCAGAGCTCAGAAAGGGACTGGCCACACAACCGGCAGGTAGTGGAGAGATCAAATAAGAAGAGTTGTCCGACTAGACTTAGTAAATTAAGTCCCTGTGAAATACACACGCTGCTCAACTTAGACTTTCTTTGAAGATAATAAATCAAGATCAACTCCCTGTATTCATCTTTAACCCCTCCTGCTCTTCAATTACCAAAATAACTTTAAACAAAACACAAAACTCAAGTATTACAAGACTAAAAAGTTACATATATATAAATGGTGGCTTAGAAGTTCCAACAATACTCAGATGAATTTATGTCATGCTTTTAAAAAAAACTTAACACACTAGAGGATGCTAGAAGTAAAAATTTCTTCGAAATGCAGGATACTGTGGCTGGAAATAATGGAAAAGAACCCCAAAGCAAGAGATGCTGCATCAATACGGGGTAAAACTATTTTAATATTCCTGCGGCTGAACAATTTGATAAACTTCCAGCAACAGCTGTTACTTCAAAAGCTACATGTAAGTTGAAAGTTCGGCTGGATAAACATTCCAGAATCATAGGATATAACTGAGTGTTGTTATTTCCAGGTTAAATTGAATGCTAACGACGGTGAGAGGTTTGTTTTATTATGTTAATAATAGGCGACTGTGTATGCTCTAACTTTTACTGGTCTGTATAGTAAAGATTACATATTGCAGTTATTCCTCTTCTACCTCCATTACAAAAATTTCCCTCTCTCGGCTATTTGAAAACCATGAGTTATATATTTTTTATCTTTTATCTGCCAATATTACCGGATTGTGTGGTCGGTGTGGGTGAGACTTCCTCTTTTCTGTCATTTTCTCTCACACATTGATTAGATCTCAGTAGAGTTAGCTTATTATTCCAACAATATTGCCTCGACGTGGGTAAATAGGCTACGTGTTATCGGTAGTCCCTGTGGACACTGATGATGATGATGATGATGATATTTCCGTTACTCCTAAAATAAGCATACTGAAGCATGATTAGCTGAACATTATAATGCAAAGGCCCTGGAGCTTAAACTTAATATTCAACGTTATTTCTATCATACGTTCTTGCATCTGGGATTATTCTGCAACTCTCTCTCTTGCCAAAAATTCTAAACCCAAGTGGTGGAACTCCGACATTAAACATTGTCTGGAAGCAAAAAATCTTGCATATAAAAATTATATTACCACATAGAGTCAAAGTGATAAAAATAAATACGATGCCCTTCGATGGAAAGCCAAAAAATTAATTAATGCAGTAAGAAAATCCTTGAGGCACATATTGCAAGTATCAGTAAATCATATCCCAAAGAATTTTTCAGTTACATAAGAAGCAAAAAGGTAATAAATTCAACAATCGGTCCCTTAATCACAGATAACGGAGAGCACACTGATGATGAAACTATGATGGCGAAAATTCTTAATATTTTCTTCGCGTCAGTATTTACAACAGAAATTATACATACGATTCCTGTTGTTTCCCCCATTCTTATAGAAGAGGACAATATAATCACTGACATTACAGTTAGTGATCGTGACATACTACTTGCAATTAGCAAATGAAAAGAGAATAAAACATCAGGACCGGACAAAATATCTCCAAGTGTTATGAAGGAACTACAGAATGAAGTTGCAAAGCCTTTATCTGAACTTTTTAATTTATCACTTAACAGCAGTAAGGTGTCACATGAATAGAAGCTTGCTCACGTAACTCCAATATTCAAAAAAGGCAACAGAGCACAGCCAGAAAACTACCGCCCAATTAGTTTAACATTGGAGATTTGCAAATTGCTTGAAACTGTTATCAGAGACAAGCTTGTGAAAAACTTAGACTCAAACAGTCTCATCGAAGATTTGCAACATGGTTTTCGTAATAATCGCTCTTGCTTCACGAATCTGCTTGACTTTTTCAATAATATACTGATCATGTATGACGACACTAAATCTGTTGATGTTGTTTACCTCGATTTTCAAAAGGCTTTGGGCAAAGTTCCACACAAAAGATTCCTTCAGAAGCTAAAGGAGCATGGTTTCATCAGCAGTGTTCTCGGGTGGGTAGAAGATTGGCTCACCGGATGAAAGCAATGAGTTGTAATAAACGGAAAAGAGTCAGACTGGATAAACATTACAAGTGGAGTGCGTCGTTAGGTCCTATTCTTTTCTTAATATATGTAAATGATATTGATGAAGGATTATCATGTAAAATATCAAAATTTGCTGACGATACCAAAATAGATAACAGAGCAGAGACAGCACTGCTGAGGCAGGCAATTCAGAGTGATCTTGATCAACTGTTTAACTGGACCCAAGTTTGGCAAATGGATTTCAATATTAATAAATGTAAGGTGCTAAACATTGCCAGTAAAAATGTAAGAGCTAGTTATAACATGAATAATGTCCAACTTGATAGGGTAAAACATGAAAAAGACTTAGGAGTTATAATAACTAACGATTTGAAAGCAAGTAAACACTGTACAGAAGCTGTGAAAAAAAGCCAACAAATTGATAGGATTCATAGGTAGAGCATTTGAATATAAATCCGATAATATCGTCCTCATTTTGTATAATTCCTTTGTACTCCAGCAATTGGAGTATTGCATTCAATTTTGGTCACCGTATTATAAAAAGGATTTGGAAAAGCTTGAAAAAGTACAGTGAAGGATAACAAAGATGATACTTAGACTGAGAAATATACCGTTCGAGGAACGTTTAGAAGCCCTGAATCTCTTTACCCTAACTAAACGGAAGTTACGAGGAGATTTGATTCAAGTATTCACAATATTCAAAGGACATGATAACATGGATGTCGATAAATACTTCACAGTTGATCACTCGAATTATACTAGAGGCAATGGGCATAAAATAATTGGCAAGCGATTCCAGTCGCATGAAGCTAAGTATTTCTTTTTTAACAGAGTTGTAAATATATGGAACAAACTGCCCTTCAATTTACTAATATGTGATACAGTACTAACCTTTAAAGGTCGCTTGGATAAGTACACCTGTTGTCTAACCTTGAGCTTAATATGTTTACTCCCGAAAACACGTGTATATCCATTTTATTATTTTTTTTTTTTTAAGAGCCTGGATCAATTTACTAAATGCAGATGTAGTATATGCACAGATAACCCTCACTACTCATACTTTCTCCCTGTTATGGGCTGTGGATCACTGAGGGTCCCTGTTAGTTAAGTGACCACCATCGGGATTTTTTTAATGTATTACGGGTCACTGCTTCAGGAGGTGACTTGTGAACGTATCCTGCATGGGAAAGTTCCTGGTCACAGTGGAGTGAACGGAGCTACGGCCTGATTTACTGCTACCTACCTTAAAAGCGACAGGCAAGGCGGCTGCACCACCCCTGAATATCCACATTGTGCACTGTGCAAATTTCACGCTGTGTCCACAGATGCATCGTTAACTCAACATACCCGTACATAGTGTCATGCGTTAGTTAGTTATTTATTCGATTATTAATTTAAATTTACTGCTTTCTCTCTCAGGTTATTCATACCGGCACCTTGTGGATAAAGCATTATAGAATATAACTTTTCCTTTTCAGTCCTTCCTATGAAATTTCCATGTCAGTTTTTCCATGCTACATGGTGGTTTTTCACACTTTTTCTTGCATGTTTTAACTACAGGGTTTGGAGGCGGGGGAAGCCTTCTTGCTTTACTCTTCTTATCCATGAAGAATTAGATCTCGTAGTCATAGTCTACTCTGTAACAAACAGCCTCGAAAGGATCATAAGGTCTGTTGCTGTTTGCTTTTCTTTGAACTCCTTTGTACTTCCTCCCTCCCTCTCTCTCTCTCTCTCTCTCTCTCTCTCTCTCTCTCTCCAGGAGCCGCCGACAAATGGCTTTGTGACATACGACACCTCCTGAAACCATAATTCACTTCACACACACACACACACACACACACACACACACACACACACACACACACAGCTGACAGAAGCACCCTCCTACACTGATTTAGTGCATTTTTATTCTGACCCAAATACAGCACACACTTCCACACATACAGCATTCTCTCTCTCTCTCTCTCTTATACGATCTCCGTCGCGTCCATTATCCATATTTCCCAGCTAGAGTGAGAGAGCTGCTTTTACTCGTACTCTCTCTCTCTCTCGCTCTCTCTTATACGATCTCCGACGCGTCCATTATCTGCATTAACCAGCGAGAATGAGAGAGCTGTTTTTTTACTCTCTCTCTCTCTCTCTCTCTCTCTCTCTCTCTATCTATCTATCTATCTATCTATCTATCTATCTGTCTCTCTCTCTCTCTCTCTCTCTCTCTCTCTCTCTGACTATAGTAAGAAGAGCAGCAATGTTAAAAACAATGGGGGACAGTACTAAAAAAGAAAAGGTCAAATAACAACAACAATAACATCAGAAAGAAAAATGATAATCTTAATATTTATTTTTATTATTTTTATTTTTTCAGTTATTAAAGTTTTATTTTTTTTTACTACTACTACTGTTACTACTACTACTACTACTAGCATTTCTAGTACTACTAATAAAACTATCATTATCATTCTCATTTTTATAAATTATTATTTTAATCATAATATTAATTATTGGGTAGTGCATGTCATTAACGTGTCAGTTATGATACATTAATGGACAGAGCCATCATCAGTGGAGTGTAAATAAGCCTTTGAGTTCATGAATATGTGTAAAGATGACAACATGTGTTCTAATATCATTATCATATGTGTGATACATGGACGCTCAATATATAATATTTTTGCCCCACTCTCTCTTACTCTCTTACACACACACACACACACACACATATATATATATATATATATATATATATATATATATATAATATCTCTCTCTCTCTCTCTCTCTCTCTCTCTCTCTCTCTATATATATATATATATATATATATATATATATGTATAGATATATATATTGATATATATATATGTATGTATATATATATATATATATATATATATATATATATATATATATATATATATATATATATATAAATATGTGTGTGTGTATGTGTGTGTGTGTGTGTGTGTGTGTGTGTGTGTGTGTGTGTGTGAGAAAATGTATTATATTTCTGGAAAAGCATACGTCATAGCCAGTCTACCTTCTTTAATTTACTCATATCACTAACATCATTATAGGGCATCCATATTTTTGCTCCTTAATTTTTGTTCTTGTATACTTTTATTAATACATAACTAATAACTATATTAAGTATATGGCATTCTATTCCGTAATTATGCATTATGTACTAAATTAGGTCTTACTGGAAAATATCCTTATTCCTACTGTAGTATATGGTTTAATATTGGTTATACTACCTAATACTTATTACTAGAGGTAGGTGTTGCGCCACATAGAATGTCAGCATAGATGCTTAGAACCTTCAATGTCCCGTCAGCTCTCTTCTAAAGCCCTGCAGTAAGGGTTGGATCAGTTCAGTTTTAGCCAGGATGAGGAGGTAGGAGGAAGACATGCCTCTTTAGCACACATAGATTTGCACTGTAATAAATTAGGTGATCTACATCTATTGTACAAATTGTAAATTATTCCAGGTGAATAGTCAAACTTTTAACTTTCTTATATCAATCTCTATTTAACCCGCTGCGTCCCATCGACGTATGGGTACGTTGCAACATTTTGCTTTTGCCAGTCCCGATGACATACTGGTACGTCGTGCAATTGCAAGGTCCTTAATTTGCACAATTTTCAATTTTCATGCGTGATTTTTTGTACGTATACACGGGACACCTTCCTCTATTCCTTTACAAGATGCCAAGCAGGGACAATGCCTTACACCGCATAACCTCCCCCTCCTCCCCTGCATGCCATTGTCCCGGCAATTCACCTGTTACCAGTGACCTGGCCAATAAAGACATTCAGGGCCAGAGTGATTCCCCAATCGATGACAATGTGGAGGACAAAGTTTACATAGCATTAGAGGAAGAAAGAGTCAGAAATGATGATCAGGTAATGTGGCAAAAGAAGGTCAGGTATGGTGATGAGTTAGTGAGTGAAACAATGCTTATAATGCCTATATTACTGTTTGAAAACCAATATACTCTCGTACTACATATAAATTCGTACCAAGTAAACAAATATATACCATTCATGAGTGGTGTGAAATAGTTACCCTCCCATAGAACTCGTTTTCTTTGGTGCCAGCCTGTTAGAAAACCCAGTCAGGTAAGGAGGTATTGCTACCTGGATCGAGTATTTTAAACCTCAGGTGAGCGATTTCTCTATGAAATTTCGATGTTTCTCACCAAAAGCGGAGGTTTTAGCAAAAAAAAAAATTTTCGAAAATACCTTGGGATTGGGGGGTGTCGGAGGTGTGAAATAGCTCGGGACATGATGGGTTAACCACGTAACTCTGAGACAACACATAGGGCTGTTACAAAGCTATATTACAACTGTGCTAAGAGATTGTATTCCTAGGAGAGGGAAGGGAGTGTCAGTATTGAAATACCCACAAGTTGACATGGAATGACTCATCGTTAACTCCAGCTACGAAAAATAACATGTGGTCATCAAGGGAAATTGTAGAATTATTCATACGAAAATCTCCCCTAATTATATGTGCCAGGTCTGATCTGACGTGTCTAGTACATAAACTGGTGGCAGCTGTTCTGCATGCTTCAAATGGAATTTGTTTTATCTCTGTGCCTGTATCGTTTGGTGGAATTCTGCTTGGTCTCCTCCTCACGTCATAACGGGTCTGGTATTCACCTCCCTCCTCTTATTCCTATCGCACTTATTTCCCTTGGCTCTGTGGTATCCATATTTTTAATGAGTCCGTTTTGATTCATTCACCACCCAAATATCATATATCACCAACACCATCCCTGGGGCTCAGGAGGGTCAGAGCTCAGTAAGAGCATTGTGGCTTCTCTTATAAAACTTCTCAGCCATGGCCAACGGCTCTGTGGCATGACGACATTTAATTAGCTTGCCAGCTAGCAGCTGGGCGTGATCAGAGCACAGCTGGGGTGAGTGATATTTAGAAATCTTCTCAACGCCTACCTGAGTGGCTGCCTGCATTCCTGCCAGATTGGTTCATCTCTTCCACAACATCCTGCGACTCCTCTTGAAAGGGTGTAATGGCTCTTGGATCTTCATTCTTTTGTTTTTATGCAAGGAAAAAGGAACCAAAGGTCAGTAGCCTGCAAACTGTTCCTTCCAAGAAAAAAATAAAAACAATACAAAAGACAGCTAGATTCAAGATCCGTTCATTTCGAGATGCCTAGACACACTGCATTTGAAAGACTGGAGATCATGGGAAGTAGGAAATACAGACAGAGGGAGACAGTTCCAGAGTTGACTTGTTGCATAAATGAAGGACTGGGAGTAGCAGC
Organism: Coenobita brevimanus; assembly: GCF_032717465.1. Taxonomy (NCBI): domain Eukaryota; kingdom Metazoa; phylum Arthropoda; class Malacostraca; order Decapoda; family Coenobitidae; genus Coenobita; species Coenobita brevimanus. Next base: position 29,012,523 of record NC_137009.1, read on the forward strand.
TAACTCTTGCATTAGAGAGTTGGAAAGAAAAGGGATGAGAGTTTGTTCCTAGACGGGTGCTACGTGCCCGTCGTAAAGATGGAGGGATGCAGGCAGACAGTTCAGAGAAGCAGTGACCATTGAAGTAGCGACAGAAAAGAGATAACGATGCAACAGTGCGGCGAACAGACAGAGGTTGAAGGGAGCCAGTAAGAGGAGGAGAGTCAAATCCCCTAAAGTTAGTTGGTATAGCTGATAAAAGAAGGCGATAACACCAAAAAAAAAAAAAAAAAAAAAAAAATGCATTGCAAAGTAATTAGAGTTCAGATCAGTGCAGACACTTCATGACTTCAACAGACATTTGCATATGAAGCTGTAGTCGCAACCTGAAGTATCTCCTGTAGCCTCAGCCAGTTCTAGTCATGGACAGCAACTTACAGAGAAACCAAAGGGGGACAAAAAATCTCAGAAGGACAGCTCTTCTGCAACAGGTTCTAGCGGCCCTGATTCCTCAAAAAATCATGGTGATTACACTTGACTATCTTGGGCTTCTGGTGTTGGCCCAGGGTTCCCTATTCCCAGTGTGGTGCAACCTGGTGCGCTTGTGGCTCTCAAGCGCTCCATCCTGATTGCAGAGGATGTGGTCAACATCAAATATGACATTGGTCCCATGGGTCACGTGTCGGCGTGAATACCTATCCTGGCCCAACATCTGGATGGCTTGAGTGGGTTCTTCCAACTCCTCCTCGTCCTGAACCCCACAAACGTCAGTACCCTGGACCCAGCATTGAGCACATCTCTATGTAAAGATGATGGACATGCTCCGTGCCTGGATCTTTGACCTGACTGACAAATTCCCCTTTAATGCAGGGGACGTGGCTCGCAAGTCTGCATCCTTCCTCAACGTTGTGGCTTATTCGACTTTGGTGGACTGGTCCTCAGCAACCTCTTCCTCACAGCCCAGGCATCAGATGTGTCTGCACTTGGGGAATGGTTGAATGTTGTAGCTCAGGTCGCTGAATCACAGAACAGACTACACACTTATGAGTATGCTGAGTTTGTGGGATTTAGGAATCACCTTGACACTGTAGTGGAGTGGACCAATGCACTAACAACACGTTTTCATGGTCTAGGATCTTAGGTTACAACGCTTGAGACCTTGTTCCTCTTCATTCAGTACTATGCACAGTTAGATTTAGTTTTTTACCTCAGAAGTGTTCCACAATAATCACTTTCCTTGTCAATGCCAGGCTGGGCCGTGTTAGTGCAGAAGTACTTCCTTTTGGATCATTTGTAGTCAGTTATTCAATTTGTGCATGCCACTTTCAGTTTTTCCCCACTCTTTGAGGGCAGGCACTTAGAATTTATTACCCCTTGTTGGAAGTAAGTCTCACTGACTCACAAATACTGATTCACATTCCCCTGAAATTTGACGTAACTTATTCGGCTTACAGTGTCAGTCCTTGCCCCATGCATGTCAGTGAGTCATTACTTACTCACGTCTCTCAGTTAGACATGTTTCTTGTAGCGGATGTTTGTATGTCCGTTGCCCTAACTAGCCGGACTGTAAAGACCTCCTGTAAGTCTAGTTATTTGCAAGTTCATATTACCCCACTTACATGTTTGCTCTTTTGCCATTAAAGTCAATACCTTGTGAATTAGCCATCGTGCGAAATAACTCGGGGTTGATCCATAAATTCTGCCAGTTTGAACCTGTAAGCCGTGAGTGGCCGGTCTATCATGCACACATTGGCGGTGATCAGTTCTACTTCAGGGAACCCGCGAGCATTACTCTGTTGTGTTCTGGCCGTAGCAATACTGTCGCCGTGGAAGGCTACTATGTTCCTCCTGATTCATTTGAAGTTCGTTCGTCCGAGATCTCAACCCATCCCAACGTGCAACATCTTGCTTTTCATGCAATCCTACCTAGTTTTCCGGTGCCACTGTCCCCGTCCTTTGACGTCCATGCTGAAAATCTGAGTGTGGTGTCTGAGCATTTGAAGGTGTTGGCCTTCTTGAATGATAGTGATGTCCTTATGTCCTCTGTCCCGTCTCTCATACTTTCGTGTGTGGTACATGTGGCACAAGAAGAGAATGGAGGTGGAGTGAACCAAAGTGATGAGGACCACCATCATAGAATGTAGTGGCCAGTCCTATTAAAATGACCTGTCATGACTATCTTCAGGAGTTTATTTGAAATAGATGCAGTGCTGCACTCAGGAGGAAAGGAAGCGTGACTACTGTGATATATAAAGAAAGGCTTGAGATGGATGAGACTACATTCTCCACTCCGGCCTCCTTCACGTCCGGTTATTATTTAAGCTATATAGTGTATGCTACCAATTAATATGTAAAGAATATGTATTTCTGTTAACTCGTGCACAGCAGTCAAGTAACGTAACTCTTCTCAGTTAGTACTTATTAGGTGAAGTGTCTGACTTATCTTGTTTCAGTGGTTTGCAGGTGATTCCAACTAGGTTAGTAGCATCACACTGTGCACCTGGTTTTTGTATAAAAAATGTAATTTTGTTAGGTGCTTTGTAGAGTTTTTGTAAGTAAAGTATTATTTATATGCTTGAGTATCATTGTATTTTATCTGAACCTATGGATACAGATAGCTCCCTGCACGGTCCGTATTAGAATTAAGATAACGACCTCGGCCAGGAGAGCACAGACATTTTCTAGCCAAATTATATCTACTATATTGCTGACGAATTTTGATTTATGTAAGAGAATTTTTGCAAACAGCCTAGCCAATCTGGGGTGGAAAATCTTACTAAATTTGAGCTTAAGCTGGTTGCTCAAGTCTTAGGAATAAAAATTCCCAATAATATTAATAACTTTAATCTACTTAGCCTGATTAAGGAAACAATGCCTAGAGTGGGTGAAAGATGTTGTAACTGATCATACCAGATCTAGTCATGAGCTTAGAGAAAAAGAACCAACTATTTACAGTGATTATTATGATAAGAATCCTCTACTTTTGGGACGGAATCGCCTATTCCCAGTGATACTGCTGTGAATGTAGATACTAATACGTTTAACACTAGTATCAATGTACAGCCCGACTTATCCAAAACTCAGCTGCCCATGAGACAGCTTGAAGAAAGAGAGAAGCAACTTTGAACTAGACCATGAATATAGACTGTTAAGTGGGTAAAGTTTTAGTTTTGTTGCTTTGTCCTGTACAAGCCCTTCTTCATCCATCATCCGACATTGCTCCATCAGGATCGTAGGGACACAGGGTTAGATTATTAATTTTAGACATAAAATGAGACTGACCAGTCGCTCGTCTTGTCCGTGAGTGGCCTTATATGAGGAATAACACTCGAACTACACCTCAGGTTTGAGCACCTAAACCCACTATCCTACCAGATGCCCAGGATTAAATGAATGATAGCCATATCGTTATACTGATAGTCAGGCTCAAAAAGCATTACATTGTAATAAATGGGATGGTGATATCTTAATCAAAAGTAAAAATTCTATAAATGAATTTCACGATACAAGGGATGGTGGATTAAGTTTGATATGTAATCTGTTATCTAAAATTAAGCGAGTTTTATCAAAGGCTGGAGCAGGTAACATTTTGATGACCTGAAATTCGTAAAATCACCCCCACCCCACTGTTGCCGAAATACCAGCTAACCTGTCCTAAAAGAGAGCCGTATCTTATTTCTAATGTGAGGAGTGTTAGTGCCAAAATCATGACTAGTGAGCATGTGTGGTACGTAGGACCGCTGGACATTAACCTGTGGCGTCCCGTCGACGTTCTTTAACGTCCACACGTTTTGTCACTGCCAATCCCGTCGACGTACATAAACACACAAAAAATTGCAAGGTCCCGAAATTGCACAATTTTCAATTTTCGCGAGTCATTTTTGGTACGTATACACGTGACACCTTCCTCAACAAGATGCCAGGCAGGGACAATGCCTTACCCAGCATTACCTCCTCCCCCCCCCTGCATGCCATTGTCTCAGCAATTCACCTGTTATCAGTGACCTGGCCAGTATAGCCATGTCATGCCACGGTACGAAATTCAGTACCAGAGTGATTCCCCAATCAATGACAATGTGGAGGACAAACTTTACATAGCATTAGAGGAAGAAACAGTTAGAAATGATGATCAGGTAATGTCGCCAAAAAAGGTCAGGTATTAGTGAGTGAAACAATGCTTAAAATGCCTATATTACTGCTTGAAAACCAATATACTCTTGTACTACATATAAATTCGTACCAAGTAAATAAATAAATATTGTTTATGAGTGGATGAAATAGTTACCCTCCCATAGAACTCGTTTTCTTTGGTGCCAGCCTGTTAGAAAACCCAGTCAGGTAAGGAGGTACTCCTACCTGTAATGAGTATTTTAAACCTCAGGTGAGCGATTTCTCTATGAATTTTCGATGTTTCTTATCAAAAGCGAAGGTTTGAGCCAAAATTTTTTTTTTTCCTAAAATGGTTGGGATTGGGAGGAGTCAGTGGTGGAAAAGTGGTCGGGATGGGGCGGGTTAAGAATGAATTAGTAAGACAATGCCAAGAGTCACACACACACTACTGGAACAGGGCAGTACTCCAGAGGTTTTCATTATGATCAGGTACTGATGCTTTGCCTGTCCAATAGATATCACACACCATCTTACCCTAAACTATATTAATTTTCATTGCAATGTGATGCTTATTACTAGAAAGAGTGTTATAACCTTATGAATCTCTCTCTCTCTCTCTCTCTCTCTCTCTCTCTCTCTCTCTCTCTCTCGTCCAAGCAGCAGCAATCGCACAGTGGATCCCCGAGGCATGTTTGATTAATATTGTTTACGCCTGGCACACAAATATGAATTTCCTTTGATGTCCTTTTAATATAACTCTCCTAGGCTCCTATGACTCATTTGAAGCTGAATACAACTGTCTGGTGCCAGGTGCAATAGAAATGTGAAATGTTAATCTGAAAGAAATGGTAATCTGAAAGAAATCATCCATCGTTAGATGTATTACAATATTCGAGTTGCTTCGGCCATGAGAAAGTTGAAGGTAATGATATTTACGTCATCGGCCTCTTATGCTCACTCTCAGTTCAGTATAATCTCTTGGTGTTTGCCGAAATCATCTCCAGACCATGGGACATAAAATGGCTCTCAGGATACTATGACTCACTCCCAAATGTTAGCTGGGGAAGAGTACTAGCTCTGTGCCGCGAAAGAGTTAAGTACCAGTGTTAGTATCATCAGAGGCCAATGGCTCACTCTCAGCTGAATAAAATGGTTTGCCATTAACGGGAATAGAATCCTTGAGTTGTCCCGAAGGCATTTTATTTTATTTATTTTTTATTTATTTATTTATTTTTTTTTTTGAGGGGGAGGCGGTACAATTGGCCATCCAGTCATACTGGCAACACCAGATCGAGCGTCTCGAGAAAAGACTCGGCTTTGGCGTACGTTCCTTACCCTCCCAGTCAGAATAAGGTATTATGTTAGGCTAACGTTAAGTTAGACCAACTGTAAGTTTGTTAAGTAGAAGTTGGTTTAATGTTAAGACACAGCAATTCTTATGCGATTTTTTTGTTAACAGAATTGTTTCATCTATTCCCAAGCGAAGGTGCGACGTGTCTGGATCATATCTTGTTGAATTTGCTCCAATAATGTTAACATGAGTGGATGACAAAGTGTACCACAGGAAAACATTGGCAACGCTACACTGTTGCAACCCTTCTTTAGGACCATATATATATATATATATATATATATATATATATATATATATATATATATATATATATATATATATATATATATATATATATATATATACATATATATATATATATATATATATATATATATATATATATATATATATATATATATATATATATATATACTTTTTCATTATTTTCAAAAAAACTACTTAAGACACAGCATTCTACCCATCAAAAGACGCCAGTTCATTATGAGACACATAACTGTGTGAAAATTTCATGACTCTGTACTCAATACTTTCCGAGTTTTGCTCCAGAACTAATTGCTAAATCTTTTTATCATTATTTCATTGTTTAAAAAATACAACCTACTTAAGACAAAACATTCCACCTATGAAAAGGCACCAGTTCACTATCTGACACATAAATATGTGAAATTTCGTGACTCTATAGTTAATACTTCCTGAGATTTGCTCCGGAACCGAGATCTTTATGTCCGGCCAGCAGCCTTGCCTCCCTGCCGCGCAACTCTTCGGACGAACACCAGTGAAAACAATACCCTCCACTGACTGTCAGATGGAGGCTTAAAAATACGTGCCACGAACCCGTCAACTATGAAAGTCAAATAATATCATCCATATGGAAGCTAGTAGTAGTAGTAGTAGTAGTAAAAGTAGTAGTAGTAGTAGTAGCATTTTTTTTTTAATGTGTCCGACTCTGGGCAAAGGCTTCACAGCCTGCTCCCAAGGCCGAGTAGTTCTTCTAAATACATACACCTCTACATGTCACCACTTCGGCGCTAACACCCACCGTCCATATTGAATACATGCTAGGGCTGTCTCATACAGGACTGGTGTATTGGTATTAACGGGGGTATTTTTACGACGTGTCGGCGGGTCTTCTATACCTCATACCAATTAATCTGGCCAGGCATGTATGGCAACATTGTTCCGGCCGAGATTCTGATTGGCTGGAGGTGTTTGTTCGATTTCGTTGTTGCTAAAACTGATACCCTTTTTATTATCAGATGTGATACTGAGTTTGTAGACAATACAATCGTCAAAAGCAATAAGAAATCCGTTATATACTTATCAACAATGAAATTTTCGTAGGAAGAGAGAGATGTTGAGTCAACAAAGTATTATAACAGTCCAAGTCAAGGTCAGTGTTCGAACAATTCCTTTAAATCTCTGACACTCCGTAATATAACAGAAAATTAAGGAAACCTGCTTAATCTAAGCGTTGGTATAACACACATTTTAATTTTAAGATCAGTCCACACTGTGATAATAGAGGATATATAATGAAATAGTTTTCCTTTAGCCTACTTTGATTTTTCGCGATTTTTTCAAACCTCCCTTCCCGCAGAACTCGTCTTTTCATTAGAATTTTTAATTATTCAGAGTTGTGGCAAAATTTAAGGGTGCGGACTGATCTTAAAATTTAAATGTGTGTTATACCAACGCTTAGATTAAGCAGGTTTCCTTAATTTTCTGTTATATTACGGAGTGTCGGAGATTTAAAGGAACTGTTCGAACACTAACCTTGACTTGGACTGTTATAATACTTTGTTGACTCAATATCTCTCTCTTCCTACGAAAATTTCATTGTTGATAAGTATATAACGGATTTCTTATTGGTATTGACGATTGTATTGTCGACAAACTCAGTATCACATCTGATAATAAAAGAGTATCAGTTTTAGCAACAACGAAATCGAACAAACACCTCCAGCCAATCAGAATCTCGGCCGGAACAATGTTGCCATACATGCCTGGCCAGATTAATTGGTATGAGGTATAGTAGATCAGTAAAGTCTGCTTTTACTGAATTCAAATCCTTAAGCTGTTCTCTGCCCCAGCGGGGATTTGAACCTGGGTCCGGAAGAACTCAGGCCACCTCTCTACCGACTGAGTAGTGGTAGTAGTTCTGTAGTAGTTGTAGTAGTAGTAGTAGTAGTAGTAGTAGTAGCAGTTGTTGTTGTTGTTGTTGTTGTTGTTGCCCAAGGTTCATCTGGATGAATAGTTTTCTCTTTCCTGCAGTTCATCCTCCTCCTTTCAAGGGATAGGGAGGGAGTTGAGGGACATTAGCATAACCAGGCAGCTCCACGTCCCTTTATATCTTGCCACCTCGAGAAAGGCGTCCATTTAAGGTCAAATCGAACGACGTTTATCATAGGGCTTATGTTAACCTCTTCAGCCTGAGGACATCTTAATTTTCTATTTCCCTTACCTCCAGGATATTTTATTTGGTTTCGGGTAGGTATTTCACACAGTAGTGGTTATATCTAGCCTTCATTAACTCCCCCTGTTTGATGGCAGCGATTATATTCAGGAGTATTCAGCCGTACACTCTTATCTTCGGCATTATTCCAACAGACATAGTGTGCTAAATGGAGACCTGGGATCTGTCTGTTCTGTTTTAAATGTGTGTATGTGATATGTAGCATATGCTATTCGCTACTGAGGAGGGGCAGAAATTTCAGTGCCATCTCCGACGTGTACATTATCACCATTAACCGTCTCTCTCTCTCTCTCTCTCTCTCTCTCTCTCTCTCTCTTTCTCATGGCAGTAGCAACACCTGAGCACTGGAATAGGACTCGGAATTAATGCTACCATAAACTGGCGGTGGATAATGAAGGCACCATTGTAGCTGTAGAAGCCTGTGTATAGTCTGGTATCAGGGCTGTATTCTAAGGGAGACAGAAGGCTACGTAACACTTCCTCCTCAGCGATTTATTTTGCACATCATACCAAACCATTACCCTTTATTCAGTTCGTGTCATTTTAAAGTGGACATAGTTTTCATTTCCACCATAAAAGTGGACATTGGTGTGTATGGTCCACAATAAATCGCTAAAGAAGATGTGCTACGATATCTCCAGTGCCAATGACAAAACGATCCTTAACCCGTTCCCTACATATATTACTTCAATGGGTCAGGAACCAATAGACGCTTATATGCACGATATGAAGGACCTATGATGCTGGCAGAAGTTAATCCGTAAAGCGCGAAGCGTCTCCCTTTTGCTGAATAAAATAGTCTGAAGACAGAATAAATTTCATTTGTAGTAATATAAACTTTTCGAACTAGGGAGATTTGATATACCCTCCATTACACTTTGATTTCAGGATGTTTCCTCAAAGTTGTATATGCATTGCACCTGGACCGAAGAGGTTCATAGTAATTAAGGTAACATCAGAAACACCATACACTTTTCACGCCTACTAGTACGCCGCATAGTTTCACTGGTACCTGATTCTTTTTTATGACAGGTTTATTGGATTGTTAAAAGCGTGTATCAAATTTAGGATTAAGATCGTGAAATAGATAAAAAAGAAAACGGATACAGATCAGTTGAAGCACTAAATTCTTTTAAACCATCTGGAAATTGTCTCCAGAGCTAACGAGGGCTTGGAGTAGGTCGTGACCCAGTGATGAAAGAGGTTGTTTGTTGTCTGAAATCAAGTGGGTTTGATCCTAGGTTGTGACAGGGACCAATCTAATGAAATGAGTTGCGAGAAATCACATTTACTGATCTTTCACGAGACCCACTGACATGACATATAGAAACAAAATTCGCAACCGTAGTGCGAATGCACTAATACTAAATGAAATTACCCCAGCATAATAATCAGTACGGAAAGATTTTTTTTTTTAATGCTAGTTAGAAGGAACCAAAGGCCTCAAGCCCGCAAAAACTGTTCCTTCCAAGAGAAGAACAAAATACTAGCGAGAGCCAAATTCAAGATCCGATCATTTCGAGATGCCTGGACACACTGCGTTTGAAAGACTGGAGATCATAGAAAGCAGGAAATACAGACAGAGGGAGTCAGCTCCAGAGTTGACCTGTAGCCTAAGTGAAGGACTGGGAGTAGGGGTTAACTCTTGCATTAGAGAGATGGACAGAAAAGGAATGAGAGTTTGCTGCTTGACGGGTGCTACGCGCCCGTCGTAGAGGTGGAGGAATGCATGCAGACAGTTCAGAGGAGCAGCGACCATTTAAGTAGCGATAGAAAAGAGATAAAGATCCAACAGTGCGGCGAGGACACAGAGGTTGAAGGGAGCCAGTAAGAGGAGGAGAGTTAATGAGACGAAAAGCCTTTGACTCAACCCTATTGAGAAGAGCTGTATGTGGAGAACTTCCCCACACATACGAGTTGTAATCCACACGGGGCGGATAAAACCCATGTATAGAGTCAACAATTGTGCAGGGGTAAAAAAAGGAACGGAGTCTTGCTTAGCACATCAAATCTCTTGGAAGCAGATATTACAAGAAATCTAATATGATCTTCCCAAGATAAGTTCCGAGTGAATGAAACCCCAAGCATGTTCAAGGATGATGCAGGATTAAGCTGAGTGTTATTAAACATTAGTGGGTACACCTGTGGAAGATTGTGTTGGGTTGATAGGTGTAAGAACTGAGTCTTTGACTTATTAAAAACAAACAGATTATTTTTACCCTAGTCAGAGATACGACCCAAGTCAGACATTAGGTGTGCCACAGCCTCATCCCTTGTTTGTTGAAGTAACTGTTGAGATGGACGTTGCTGGAACCGAATGGAAAGGTGAAGGGTGGAGTCATCAGCGTACTAGTGGATAGGGTTAGATGTACAGCTTAGGTCATTGATGAATAAAAGGAAGAGAGTTGGTGATAGGACAGAGCCCTAAGGAACACCACTGTTGATAGATCTAGGAGAAGAACAATGGCCGTCTACAACAGCGGCTATAGAACGACCAGAAAGGAAGCTATAGATGAAGGCACAGATAGAAGGATAGAAACTGTAAGAGGGCAATTTGGAAATAAAAGATTTATGCCAGACTCGATCGAAAGCCCTTGAGATATCAAGTGCAATGGGAAAGCTTTCGCCAAAGTCCCAAAAGGAGGATGACCAGCAGTCTGAAAGGTAGGTGAGACGATCACCAGTGAAGTATCCCTGACGGAACCCATACTGATGATCAGAAAGAAGTTTGTGATAGGAAGGATGCTTTAAAATTTTTCTATTAAGAATTGACTCAAAAACTTCTGAGATACAGGATGTTAAAGCAACTGGACGATAGAGGGTTGGGAATGGTCACCCTTCTGTGGGACTGGCTGAATGAGAGCAAACTTCCAGCAAGAAGGAAAGGTACAAGTTGACAGACAGAGACTAAAGAGTTTGCCTAGGCAGGGTGTAAGCACGGAAGCACAGTACTTGAGAACAACAGGAGGAACTCCATCAGGCCCATATGCGTTGTTAGTATTGAGGCCTGTGATGGCAGAGAATACATCAGCTGAAGAAATTTTTATGTCAGCCATGAGGAAGTCAGAGGGGGGAAGTGAAGGTGGAACAGCACCGGAATTGTCTAAGGTGAAATTGGAGAAAGTCTGAGCGAAGACATCTGCTTTATCAGTGGATGAAATAGCTACAGAACCATCAGAGTAGAAAAGAGGAGGGAAGGATGATGAGGTAAAGTTGTTAGAAAGGTTTTTGGCAAGGTGCCAGAAGGAGCGGGAAGAATTCAAGTTGGAAAGTTGAGAGTATTTAGTACAAATGAAATTATTTTTAGCAGAGCGAAGAACGGACTTAGCACGATGCCGGGCAGAAACATATGCAAAATGTGATTCAGGGGTGGGTTGGCTCTGGTACCTTTTATGGGTCCTCTCCTTGTGTTGGACAGCATTAGAACAAGTGTGATTAAACCAAGGGTTTCTTGCATTAGTCAAAGTATATGAGAAGGGAATGTATGCATCCATGCCTGAGAGGATAACCTCCGTAATGCACAAGACACACTCAGATGGCTCCCGGCCATGGAAGCAGTAATCATTCCAGGGAAAATCAAAGAAGTACTGCCTGAGGGCCTCCTAATCCACAGCTCCAAAGTGCCACAGATGATGTTTCATTGGAGGGTCCACAGGCCATACTTGAGCGATAGGACAGGTTAAGGTGATAAGGTTGTAATCGGAGGAGCCCAATGGAGAGAAAAGATTAACATTGTAAGCAAATGGATTAGTTGTAAGGAAGAGGTCAAGTATGTTGGATCTCTCTCCAAGTTGGTCAGGGATACGGGTAGGGTGCTGTACAAGCTGCTCTAGGTCATTAAGGATAGAAAAGATGTAGGCTTGTTCACCAGGTGGATCAGTGAAAGGAGAGGAGAGCCAAAGGTGGTGGTGAACATTGAAATCTCCTAAAATGGAGATTTCAAAGAAAGGAGAAATGGATAGAATGTGTTCCTTCGTAGAAGTAAGATAGTCGAAAAATTTTTGATAGTAGAATTAGGAGATAAGTAAACAGTGCAGATATATTTAGTCAGTGTGTATTATTATCGAATTGGTGGTATATGAAGGTGTATAGTACGTAGGAGGACACGGAGTCAGTCACATGGAAAAGTAAAATAAACTAAAATAAAGTAGATGTGCATGTTCTTCCTGTACATTCAGAGAAAACATGGAAACTGCAATCCCACTTATGCGATATGTGTGCCTATTATGTTGAAATCCATGTACAGTAATCTTTCAATTATCCTGCATGGTTCAGTGAATCCCCATGCTGAATAATGTGAAACGCCGTATATTGTGTCGGTGCCTCCAGTCAGTTATCCATTCTGCACTGAGCAGGATAATGTGTCATTGCCCTAAGCTATCCATCTCAACCCTCTATCCTAAAAACTATCCCACAACATTACCTATGAGTAGACGTTTAAAATGAAATATTAGACACAATACATTATTGACACAGAACATATAGTAATGTAATACAGATCACAATATAATCAAAATCATACTGTATTCACTTAGCGCTGGCATCGATGGAGGGTAGACATGCACAGAGATGTCCTTACAGTACAGCAGTCAGAGCACAAGGACACAGAGCACTGAGGGGCCAGAAAGGAAATCACAGCACTATAGCACAGGAGAGGCACGGGGGGAGCCACAGGCTGTCACAGCACTATAATCGCAGCGTATGACTCTGAGGTTGTTATTATCGTCCCCTGGCAACCTACCATTCAAAAGTGCATCTGATTTTGTGTATATTATGAGACGCATGTGATTCGTGTAGAATATGTTCGTGTGCAATAATATTCGTGTACAATATATTCGTGCATAATAATATGATTCGTGTCTAATATGATACGGAATCGGACGCACGTTTGAGTGGTAGGTTGCCAGGGTACGATAATGACCTCAGAGTCGTGCGCCGCGACTATAGTGGGTGGTCACCGCGTGGGTCACAAATGCACAACACATAGATCCGTCCTCATTATTCAGTGTCCACAGCAGAGAATGAAAGAGCAACAGTAGGCTTGGCACATCAGGTGGTGCACTTTCGTAATGCATTGTGACTGGCTGGCGTTGCATGGTCTGCCTGCACGCCGATTATGTCCTGTGTCTGAACCAGATGATACACATCACCATCGAAAAATTCATACTGCCACTAATTGCTTCTTGTTTCTCAGCCGGATATAGCCTAATTTCACCGGATATTGTTTTAATAGAGCTGGATATTGTGACAACGGATAACTGCGAGATTACCGTATTTGCAATCCCCTATTTCTGATCATTTTTGTTTTTGGGATGGGGACTGACCCCCAAGAACCATTAAGGGAGAGGTCACATTCACATAATGGATGAGAGTCCATCGTATATGATGTACTAAGATGTCAGATCTATATCTGACATAATTTCACTATTTCTGTCAATTTTTTTTTTAAACGGTGAGGCTTGACCTCCCTACAAATCATGGTTTGAATTTTACATACAGTAGAAGGCCTGTGGGGTAATCAATCGAACTCACCTTGGAAGTTTCCTTCAAGACTTTCTCCTATTTCTGATCGTTTTTATTTTTGGAAGGGGGACTGACCCCCAAGAATTACAGGCGGCAAGGGCTCACGCTTCACAAATATTGCGTTATGGATGAAAGTCCATTGTACAAACATGTACTAAGTTATCAAAGCAATATCTGCCTTCTTTTCTGTGTTTTGTATCCTCTATAAGTTCTGGAGGGGGCTGATCCCCCTAAATATAAAGCTGGAAAACTTTGTATAAAGGAAGACATTATCAAGGAACGAGACAGACTGATCTGAGAAGTTGCACTGAAATCCATCTGATCACTTTCTTCTATTTCTGATACTTTTAAGTTTCGGGAGGGGTGGAGCATGCACTTTAAATATAGCATCACAGATGAGAGTCACTTGTACATCATGTTGTTAAATTGTTTATAGTGGAAAACTTTTTCAGGAACCTGCCGAACCTGGGAAGTTAAATTTAAGTCTATCAAAAGTTTAGGAGGTAAAGCACACACACACACACACACACACACACACACACACACACACACACACACACACACACACACACACACACACACACACACACACACACACACACACACACACACACACACACACACACACACACACACACACACACACACACACACACACACACACACACACACACACACACACACACACACACACACACACACACACACACACACACACACACACACACACACACACACACACACACACACACACACACACACACACACACACACACACACACACACACACACACACACACACACACACACACACACACACACACACACACACACACACACACACACACACACACACACACACACACACACACACACACACACACACACACACACACACACACACACACACACACACACACACACACACACACACACACACACACACACACACACACACACACACACACACACACACACACACACACACACACACACACACACACACACACACACACACACACACACACACACACACACACACACACACACACACACACACACACACACACACACACACACACACACACACACACACACACACACACACACACACACACACACACACACACACACACACACACACACACACACACACACACACACACACACACACACACACACACACACACACACACACACACACACACACACACACACACACACACACACACACACACACACACACACACACACACACACACACACACACACACACACACACACACACACACACACACACACACACAGAGCCTGAGTCTAGCACTGCGGTATAGGGCGCTTTGCCGAAAATAATACAACTCTTCTTCTCAGAATTGATCAAATAAAGTAAATGACCAATTTAAATGGTCTGTTATTGATAACAACTATACAGACCCGTGTATGTATGGCTTATACAGTAGAGATCATAGACAACACTGATAACACAAAGTGGTGGGAGCATTCACCAGGAGGCTTACCCTCAACCTCAACATTTCTGTGGTCTATATCATTTTCAGGGGCGAATTCCGGGTAGACACTGAGATAGCAAATTATTTGTGTACATTTATACCACCGTGTTGTCAATAGATATAAAGATTAAGGCTGTTCTTTAATATACCCTCGTGCAGTCAACTGGCATAAAGGTAAAGGTTCCTCTTTAATCAAACTAAAGGGGCACTGGATTGAATGCGCACCTTAACTTTCCACGATTTCTGGATTCGACTTAGAATGACGATGATAATGATGGCTATGATTCTATTAAAAATGACCTGCATAAGTTAATAAACTGGAACAGAGAATGGCAGATGGAATTTATATACTGTAGATAAATGTAAGGTAACGCAGTTCGTCGAAAATAGATATTTAATATGGGTGCAAAATGTCAGATAACCCACTAACGGAAGCAAAGGAGAAGAAAGATTTAAGTGTTAATAAAAATAACGACTTCTAAACCTCTAAACAGTGAACTGCAGCCAGTAACAAGGCCAACAAAGTACCCGGCTCCATGGCAACGAACTTCGATCATTAAACAACCGATGTCACCTCTAAAATTTATACGTCATTAGTTAGACCACAACTAGAATACTGTGTGCAGCACTGTCCCCGAACCACATTATGGACGGAAACAAACTCGAGTATAGTGTATAGCCACTAAAAGCCTCCCATTGCTGCATAAAGATGGTTTATAGACCAATTACGAGTAGGTATATAAGAATCTTAAATTCGGCGATTTCGGAAAAGATTATCTGTTTGCTACTGAGTGATACTTTGACTAGAATTAATCAAACAATAATGCAAAAGATGCAGCACCTGTAATGAGAACTATTGCTTCAATACGCTTGTAGCAGAACAATGGAATTAGCTATGAGTAACAGTAGTTAATGAAAAAGCTATAAAAGAGTATATATTAAAAAATCCACTACATAAATATTTCGAAATAATAGACTATAAGTGAGCGTCATTATTTCCGGCCTAAAATTAATGCTGACTACAGTGGGACATTTGGTTAGTTATATGAACATCAGCGACTATTTGTGCTTTTTTTTTTTTTTTTTTACAGATATGTTGATCAGAGGCTACACAGTGAATAATTTTCCTCTTCCTCCACTCGTACAAAAATTACCCTGCTTGATTCAGTTTTCAAACAAGCATGGCTTTCCTTTTAATCTTTATTTTGTTGGTTTTACTAGATGGGTTGGTTAAAGGGGAACAGTCTTAGTCTTCCTCTTTTCTATTCTTTTCTTTTACACGTTTTTTTTTTCTAGATCTTAGCAGGTTTAGCTTATCCAACAGATAACCTTGCTATTGGCCAATAGGCATCCTCTTATCTGTATTAGCTAAGTACTCCTATGATGATGCTCATGATGATGATCAAGATGATGATGATGTTGATGACGGTGATGAATACTGATTCATTCCCTTAACACCCATGTTGAACCGTAGTTCATATGACACCGACACTGAAGCTTATACATAAATCAACAGTATTATCTTCAACAATAAAATATCCAGTTACGGAGCATACTTTCTCTCATCAGAGACTGCAATTTAATTCTCTCTCTCTCTCTCTCTCTCTCTCTCTCTCTCTCTCTCTCTCTCTCTCTCTCTCTCTCTCTCTCTCTCTCTCTCTCTCTCAGCAGGCAGCGACAAATGGCTTTCAGACATCCAACACCTCCTGCCACCATAACTCACCTGACACACACACACACACACACACACACACACACACAGCTGACAGACGCCCACTCCTACATCCACTTTAGAGTATCTTTAGTCAGGCACACATTCGTATAAAACAGATCCCCACACATACAGTTCTCTCTCTCTCTCTCTCTCTCTCTCTCTCTCTCTCTCTCTCTCTCTCTCTCTCGTAGCAAAAAGAATAACAATAATGTACAATGTGGGCCCGTATGGTTACTCTTCAGGATTTCAAGTATTCGTAAGAAGCTCTGTATTCCTACTGAATGGTTTATTGAGGAGCGTAAGTGCGCGTCCACACGTGTGCTGGAACAAGTGCTGGCAACATGTAAACGACACAATAACGAACAAGCTGCAAACATGCTGGAACAGCATCGTCCATATCATGTTGGCAACATCATGAATGAGTCTCAGCTGCCTCGTATGGACACATTTATCCCATCACCTCTGCTGCCAGCAGGTTTGAAGCTGCACTGTAACATGTTTTCATACATTTGTCCAAATGCTGCTGCATACACAGTGGTGTACCTGAGGGGGAGGGGGGCTGTTTGAAACTGCCCCCCGGGCTGTTTACAAAAGGTTCTGCTGTCCTCAGTCCTGACTCACAGATAGGTCAGTGAGAAACATCCGGTTGCTCACTCTTACATTCCTCTCTCCCCTACAGGTGAAGCAAATATCTCCCGATACTTTTTTTTTCTGATATAGAGATCTGTATAAGACAATTTAAACAGTAAAACAACACTGATATAAGTGAATGACAAGAAATATGTATGATAATACATTAATAATAAGAGTATACTAGTTAACAGGGAAAAATTTCTACCTAATTATATGTATTGTACATATACAGAAAGAATATTGATGCACGTGAACGATAACAAAAATATATACAGTATATTATATTAATAATACAAGTATACTGGATAACAGGAAAAATATCTAACTTAATATACACACGAAAGAGGATTATATCATACTGTCATGTGTTACAGTGATGGATAGTAAAACTACAAAAAGGGTGGTTATACAGGAATCACAATAGCATTGCGAGAGAACATGGTCTCATAATAACTAATTAATGTTCACATGATTAGTTGGCTGTCCACATGTCTTCACACAGATCGACACTCGATAGCAGTGGTTGAGTGGGCGGTGGTTTTGGCTCTTTTTACCATAGTCCCGCTCAAATGTCTGCACCTTCAGTGTCAGGTTGGGAGTTCTTCTCGTCACATTCACATTAAACAACTTTCACTGTTTTTTCTTGTTCCATGTTGTAACCTAATCTCATGGAGCCTATTTTCCATACGTTTAACACAGCAATTTACAAAAACAATCAGGAGCAAAACTACTACAAGAGTGAATGCAAATAAATGATACATTTTATATATACAAGTATATATATATATATATATATATATATATATATATATATATATATATATATATATATATATATATATATATATATACAGAGAGAGAGAGAGAGAGAGAGAGAGAGAGAGTTTTTGAGAGAGATATATATATATATATATATATATATATATATATATATATATATATATATATATATATATATATATATATATATATATATATATATATATATATAATTAAGATTAAAGTTAGAGCAACCCCATTGTAAAATTAAGCGAGGATCTGACACTGGGACAAAGTCTGTGGTAACAAGATGATTGATAAATTCTCCTCTTGCAGCATAAATTGTTGGTAGGTGTTATACAGCATTTCTGTAATAACACTAATTTTATCATTTCATTAAGACATTCAAAACTTTCTACTATTGCATACCTATTTCATTCAAATATGTAACAATACTACCTAGTAACAAAGACGTAATAATGTATGTAATAATAATAACTAGTAACAGAGATATAATAAAATGTGTAAATACACTACCTAGTAACAGAGATGAAACAATATATGGAATGACTTGTAGGGGTACCCAGGCCAAAAAGGCGAACTCTTTAATCCTATTTGTTCCAGTTCAATCCTTCCTTCTCTACCAGCAAGACCATGTGCCTCTTATGCTTTTGAAGAGAGATTATACCAGGTCCAGGAACTTTCTATTTCAACTTTCGCAGACTAACGTACAGTATTTGTGCCACTGGTTTACTATTACTGGTGACCTCAAATAACCTCCGACCGGTGACCTCAAATGACCTCGGAGGTCAACCTCACATAGCCTATGTCCGAACTGGAGGTTATGTGAGTCTCCATGCCAAAAATTTG
This sequence comes from Coenobita brevimanus, assembly GCF_032717465.1. Classification (NCBI taxonomy): domain Eukaryota; kingdom Metazoa; phylum Arthropoda; class Malacostraca; order Decapoda; family Coenobitidae; genus Coenobita; species Coenobita brevimanus. The sequence continues at coordinate 29,031,449 of NC_137009.1, forward strand.
GCTGCAGGGATACCTGGCGTTGCCCGGGCCAAAAAGGCGAACACTGTCGCTGACCTCAAATGACCCAGATCTGTATTTTGACCACACTAAAAACATCCTTGAGTCACCCTGACTCAGAATATATATGGATCTGGGGGTCTCTGGCCTTTGGTTTGGACGTGATTGAAGGAGAAACAAACAAACAAACAACGCGGCTCTTTAACATGTATAGATACAGCCTATCATCCAGAGATGAACCATGGACATCTAGAGCTAATCAAGGTTGTCTATTGTCTCCACAACATCTTACTTATAAAAGCAATCCGGATTAATGTTCAAACCAGGTAGGTGGTCAACACAGATGGGGGGACAGACACCAACAACAGTGGAACGAGTTGCTGAGCGAAACTTTTGTCTATACTTATTGACATGCTGAGTACAGTAGGTGGTGATGAAGGGGCAGCCAGGGCTGAAGGAGGAGGAGGAGGAGGAGGAGGAGGAGGAGAAAGAGGAAGAAAAAATAAAAGCATATGCATCATTTTCTGATTTTCCTCCCGCTCAAAATACATGGGAGTTCTCTTAAATCCGTCTGCGTGAGGCCACTTACTTTCAGATGACAAGTCCTTGATCTCGAATTGGATACCATTACGAGATATCACGCGATCAACTGCCACAAGCAAAAACTCTGCACCGGGATCCGTGGGAGGCAATTTAAGGAGGTCAATAAAAGTAGTTTCCCATGGACCTGATGAAACTGGATATTTCACAAGTGGAGCAGGTAATCCAGTTGCCTCTTTATGACGATTACAGGGAACACAGGAATCACAGTGAACATTGATGTCCTTACTCACAGTAGGCCAATAAAATGAAAGACGTTCTTGTCTCAAACACCGCTCCTTTCCCGAATGGGATGAATGAGGTGATTCATGTATGATGTGGTGTACTACAGGTATTAAATCAGTGGGAACAACAAGTTGACGTACCTCTCTGCTAGGTATGTCGCTCCCTGTAAGGATGATTTCCTATACAAAGTAGCAATGTCTAACATGAGATCACCTACTGGCATTGGCAGAGGAGATAATGTTGAAGAGTCTCCCGATTATAGGAAATAAATAACCTTAGATCATAAAGAGTCTGTGTGCTGACGATTATAAATAACATCTGAGGTCAGAGTGGTGTAAGGAACTTCATCTGGTTGACATTGCGAGACTGCCGCGGTTACGATACGAGAAAGGACGTACTCAAAAGTTGGTTTGAAGTCTTGGATATTAACTGACCATCGTGTTAGACGACCGGTAAGATGTCTTCCTTTGAACGACTCAGAAAGTGGGAGATGATTTGTTTGGATATGTACTGGATATCCGTAGATTATATCTCTGAAATGTTTGAGAGACCAAATAACTGCTAAAGCCTCCAGTCACTAACACTGTAGTTATGTTCTGCGACATTAAGGGCAAGACTAGCTTACGCTATTACACGTTCCTCTTCTCTTGTTCAGTTTACATCAGTACTGCACCAATTCCCATTCCGGATGCATCTGTACAAAGAAGAAAAGGTTTCTTGTAATCAAGAAATGTCAGGACTGGGCCATTAATTAGTGCTGTCTTCACTGTTTCAAAAGCATGAGACTGATCATTAGTCCAAAGAAAAGGTACATTTTTCTTAAGTATTTAGTCAGAGGAGAGGTGATTTGTGCTTACCCTTGAATAAATCGCCGATAGTAGCCACTCAGTCCAGGGAAACTCCTTGTTTCATCAGTACTGGTAGGTTCTTGGAGTTGGAACTGCCTTAATTTTCTCATCTGTGGTATGAATTCCTTCAGCGTCAACCTAGGAATTTTAATTCTCTAACGCAGAAAGTTGCATTAACTGAGTTTAACTTTTAGACCTGCCATTTGAAGGCGACCAAAAACTTGCGTAACTTGGCAAAATGTTCAGGGATTGACTTTTTCACTATAACGATGTCATCTAGATAAGCAAAAAGGGAATGACCGACCATAAAACTGAATACGGAATGGATAGGCCTCATGAATACTGATGGAGCATTCCTAAGACCAAAGTGACGTCTTTTGAAATAACAGTGACCAGAAGGGATACTGAAAGCAGTTATAGGGCGAGACGACTCTTCCATTTCTACTTGCCAGTAGCAACTGAGTACGTCAAGCGAGGTGAAAACAACGTTATTCTCGCCAAATGATTCCAGTAGATCTGTTATGAGTGGTAATGCAGATCTATCGGATACACTGACAGAGTTTACTTTATGAGAGTCAACTACTGGTCTAATTTCACCTTCTTTCTTGGGGACTAGGAAAAGGGTCCAATTCCACGGATTGACGGTGTACTCAGTGATGTCCTGTACTAACTTATCAGTTTCTTTTCGTAAGTTATGGGGCAATCTGTATGTCGGGACACAAATTGATTGATTATCGGCAATCAATTCCGTGTTATGTTTGATCATACCTGTCTTGCCCATAATTTCACCATGTAAGGCCACAGCATCTCTATAGCTCTGCAAGAGATTTGTTGTTCTTTATACTGAGGGAAGTCGCCCGGATCTACCTGACAGCTGAGTTCAGCTGAAGGAGTCATAGCAGTATCTGTAGAGTTTCCCGTGGTATTATACACCCGATAAATATCATCGTCACCACCGTTAGTTGTTACAGAGAATGTTATATTCTGTCACACCTTCATGGCCGATGGGTGCACCAGGAAATCGCGTGTCTTTGTACCACTTTTAAGTTTTGGTGGAGCATTTTTTTACATTTATTAAGTAAAGATAACACAAATTATCCTCCAACACGGTACACAGTACTGACTCGTATCTTAAACCATTCACACAACACGTCTCAGGTAATGTTAATGCATTCACTCCTTTCGCGCCTACAACACGGACAAAGACTTTCGTGACTTCGTGAGGCAACAAAATTGTACATCATTTTATCACTGGTCGTTTCATCTCCGCGTGTTGCAAAACGTCATTCGGATTATTTGAGACAGTTAAATGAGACGTAAATGAGTCAACCATTGTGTCATTGTTAGAGGAGGTGTAATAATTGATCTTCATTGCTCTCTTCTGGTGGTGGTGGAGTTACGGTAGAATGTGTGATCGAATTTACCTTTGAAAGGACAGGGTGAGGGCAGTTCATGCCCGATAAATAAAGTCCCTGTTCTTTAATACTACCACAAGCAGGTATCAGTTCACCGGAATTTTGAGCCATAGTGTCAATACCAGTTAAAACATCTGCGCGATGCCGGAGTTTTTTTTGTAACATAAAACTCAACTTTGAAAGGTTTTATTAATTCATCGAGTTGTATTTCAAGAGCTACCTTGCCCTTCACATACATTTTGAGCCGTCACCACCACAGAGATGAATGTCAGGCGGCTCAAGAATCCAAACCCATTTGATCCTTCCTTTAATCCTGTTTAGGGAGGACTTCGATATTAAGCTCACCATAGACCCAGAGTCCATGAAAACTGATGTAGGGACTCATTCACGTTTACTCAAGATAACTAAAACTAAGAGAGTCAAAGGGTCAATTTGGCGAATGGGGAGCTCAGAATATTGTGTCGTTATGGAGAATATGGTTCTGGCGCAAGTTTTTCCCCGACTGTGTATTGGCAAGGGCACGGCATTCACTGGAGGAATGATAATGGCTTTTATGATAAGTACAGCACAAACTCCCGAATGATCGTGAAGGTGATCTACTATTACCCCTCTGTCATGGTTCGTCTCCAATTTTCTTGTAGCATTTTGCTTCACGATGATCTGTTCGTTTACAGTACCAACAGTTTTCGTTCTGCTTGTAGATCTGGGTCTGCTATGAGAGAACCAGCTTTGTGAGGCAGGTTTTGCATGTGCCATGGCTATAGAACGTGGTGTGACGCTTTGTTTACTGAATGAACGAGAGACGTGTCCCTGGCCTTGTGACTGGAAGGACTGTACTCACGGAGGAGAAAAGATACGGGGTAACGACTCAACGTTAAAACTGCGAGGTCATTACCTTCACGCCATCTAGTGCACAAGCTAGATAAGGGAGAACGGGATATAAGAGAACGGTTACGGGGTAGACTATGTTTAGATTATGAATCGGGAATATATAAGCCTTCCACGTAAAACTAAGTTAATCTTAAATAATTATATTGTGCATGAGTATCCTTCACCATTGATAACATGAGTGTGGTGACTAGTGTCCCATATAATGTATTTTGAGAAAAAGATTCATTCCAGTGATAACTGTCTTCGCCTCCGAATATAATGGATATATTAATAATACAGACAAGAATATTATAGTGTATTTATTGAGTATATAGATGTACATGTTAGGTTACATTATTATCCCAAAACCATTCAAACGGGGAACAGAAACCCATAGCCGTTTGTTGTTTTAGCTCTGTTAATCGTAAGTATCTTGTTGATTTAACTGGAAAAAAATCCTTTCCATGGTTTTCAGACGCACTTCTACCCCTTTACTTTGGATATATTGGCAAAATAATAAATGCCCCCTCCTGTGTGAAACATGCGGTACCATTCGAAAACAAAAATTTAAATGTAGCTTACATGTTTCTGAAGCTGGAGGTAAATGAATGTCATATTACATAATACTTTCGAGAACATATCATGGAAACAAGCAACACATGGCAAAGCTTTTATGAGTTTCGCAACCATTACATAGGGTACAAACAATAACACAGTTTGCATATGCCTAAGCTGTTACGATACAAACATGCAGGGCAATTACCAAGTGTGTGACATAAATGGCAGTTTTTATCATACCATTATGCATGCAAAGGGTAATGACATTTACACTGGAAAACAAATATAACCAGTGCACAAAATAAAGGTCATAAAAGAACATGTTAAAATATGTTGGTTTGTGAGTAAGACCAGTCTGTGCAAAAATGCACGTAATGGAATACATATGTATATTAATAAATACATACATACATCTACTGTACAGTAAGTGTTACCTACGGTACCTGTCTATTAGCCTATCTATTCATCATCTATCTGTCTATCTGTATCTGCATCTATCTATCTATGTCTATCTATCTATCTGCAAATAAATAACTTAATAACACGCAATTCATAAATATGCTAATACCCACAGGGGAAAAAGGAAACACTAAATATCCCATGAGCTTGAGCTATTTCGAGTTTCTTTTTCCCTGTGGATATCATCTCTCTCTCTCTCTCTCTCTCTCTCTCTCTCTCTCTCTCTCTCTCCTGTAAGTACTTCATGCGGTTTAGGAAAATTTGAATTTCATTACCTGGTTCTCACCTGCCCGTAATAGTAATTTCCCGTTATCGGTATACGAATAACAGCCTTTAATAATGGTTGGTGCATATCTTCACTGTCATTCTCATAAGATCAATAATACAGCAAAATATATGAAAATTGTCGATAAATATTGATCATGTGAGAGCCTGTAAATAATATCCTACGTTGCGAATGTGCCGGTATTACTTCAGCAGGTTCACTTGTCCCATACCAATGCCCAAAATATCCTTTATCATATTGTAATAAAGCAGAGTTTTTCCTACAGATTTATATTTTAGACGTACTGTACGTGCCTAGGCCCAGTTTCAGCTGATGTGTCTTCTTAATTTGCACCGACATTTATGACCGTAGTATACTCGTAACATTGTAACATCTGTTTTACGCACCTCTTCTTGTACTTGGGGAAGAAACGAACCGTTCCAGTTCGTCGGTTTTTCCCACAAACAACACAACGGTGTCTAGGGTTTAGAGCCATTTTTATTTGCATCGCCACGCCCCCTGGCATCCCGCCTGTCAAATGATGTAAACAAACAGACGACACACAGGCGACCACAGTGCCATCTGTTGACCAAGCCACCTCATTACAATGGTCTCGTGATCGCCTATAGGAGTTAATACTCCGTATCTTTTCTCCTCCGTGACTGTACTGCTGAGCTAGTGACTGGTTGAACTGTGTGTACTGTTTGAGAAGGTATGATACAGAGTTTCTCTTCTATCTGTCCATTTAACATGGTAGCGTCATCCTTTGGAGAAAACCGATTCTCTTACGCTGCACCTATTTCATCCGTACTAAGATAATCAAATAAGTTACTAAGATAATCAAATAACGTTGCTACATTCTTTAGTGGTAGACAAGTGTTTCCCTTATCATAAATCCCCGCCCACGGACAAATTTTGTAATGCCTGTGAAGCTTCTGTATCATTTGCCACAGACACCTCTGCTGCTTCTAACAGCGTATTTTGTTCTGAAGGGATGAACTTATCCTGTTTCATACAATGCAAAAATCTGTAAACACTCATCAAACGTCCAGCTTTCGTGTGGTTAAAAAAAAAAAAAAAAAAAAAATCTACGAACTTTGTTGCAACATTCATCAAAGGAAGTAAACTTATCAAAAAATCTACAACGGATTAGCGACCCTACACGTGAGTAACCATCATCTAATCGGCTCCGAAGATAAGCGATTTTAGCGCTGTTGTAAGCCCTTCGTTTGTAACTGCAGACTGGGCATCACGAATGAAATCATAGACTCTTAAGTACGGTTATCATTCCAGCGAATTTCGGATGAGATACTTTTCCAAAATAATTACTTTGGGGCAGGAGGGGTTGCCATATTTAAAAAGTAAAAGTAAAAGGCAACTGAGAATTTTTTTAGGTGTTGGGGGTATAATACTCAGCTGATTGAACTGTTTCACGCAAATATGTCTCTCCGTCTCTCAGACATGTAAGATTGTCCAAGGTAGTAGGTTTTATATCATCCTCAGATAAATTAGGTTTGTTAAAGTATGGATATGTCATTAGATGTGAATTGGAGAGAAAAAGGAACAAGGGAAACTATTACATGAGTGAATATAAGTGAAAATATTATTTTTTTATTACTAATATAAATTATAATGTATAGTAACAGTTAGCAAGAAAGTCTCTCTCTCTCTCTCTCTCCATATATATATATATATATATATATATATATATATATATATATATATATATATATAATATTTATAACTGAAGTGTTCATATGGAAGAAAATAGTTAAAAAATGAGAGTATGAAAATTAATCTGGGGAAGTTGTTTTTAGTAGAGTAATTTAACTTTGTAAGAGAAGGAAAAGGAATTATGCATTAAGATTATTGGTCTGGAGATAATGGAAGAAACGGCTTTTCTGAATGGCTGTAAATTCCACCTACATAACTAACATTTTCTGCAGGGCATGGTGTGTGCTGCTGCTGATGGCTGGTGGGGGGTGAAGTGAGAACGTTACAGGTCACCGGGTCACAGGAGGTTTGAGTCACAACGATTGTGCTGGGACGATTTGATGACAGACGGCTACCAGCAGACAGCAGTAATGGCTGCGGCAGACAACTTTAGCGGCAGACAGTCTTACTGACGGGCTTAACAGCAGACTTATTGACAGGCTGATTTGGATGACGGGCAGGCTTAGTTGGCGACAGATAACGACAGACGGCTTGCGGCAGGCTGGCTTAGTGATATCAGACTTGGATGGTGACAGATGGCAAAAAATCGATATATAGACTACTGGATTTGACGGCAGACAGACTTGAAATAAGTTGTGTTTTTGACATCGCTGCCACCAGAATGTGAGATGTGGGCCCTTAGAGGTACTATCAGGATGGTTTACTGAGGAGCCTCAAGTGTTACACCTACCGAGTGTAGTTGCTTTCTGACTTCTCATATCAATCTTTTAGGGCATAGGTAGAGAGTTTCCTTTGTGTGGTTCTCAGTGTCACCCCTAGGCTGTTTACAAAAGGTTTCGCTGTCCTCAGTCCTGACTCGCAGATAGGTCAGCGCGAAACAATCGGTTGCTCAGTCGTACAATAATACGAGTATGAAATAATAACAACAGTAATGAGATACCAATAAGAAGACTACCTGTCATCTGTGAGCCAGATAGTCTGTAATGATACTGTCAGATGAAAACTTGACTGTTATGTATCCATCCTGGATGACTCCCATAGCTGGCTGAGTGCTAGTGACATGTGAACTCAAGTTGTGATTCTAAACAACTTTCATTAATAACTTTTCCTTCTTCAATCAATACTTCTTGAGATTTGAGTTTTCGACACAGACAGACACACACAGATACATTTCCAACAAAAATAATGACCATCGACTTCGTCTACCTGGCTCAATAACAACTAAAACAACAATAATAATAAGGATAATAGTAATAATGCTAATAATAATAATAATAATGCTAATCTTAATAATAATAATAATAACAATAATAATAATAATGATAATAGTAATAATGATAAATCATGGATGTGGAGTTGCACTGAGGCAGTTGGACAAAATTCAAAATAAAGCCATTAGGTTATAATCCTGCCATCACGCAAGACCTTCCTCCATTATCAGTACGTAGAGATGTTGCTTCTTTAGCATTATTTTATAGATATTTTTGCCGTAAGTGTTCAGACGAACTGGCTTCAGTTGTGCCTCCCCTTCACATTTTCTCCCGAAGTACTCGGGCAGCTGGGAGCGCCCATGAACTCACACTCTCTCCCCCGCAATGCAAACCCCTGCTTATCAAAATTTATTTATCCCCAGAACTACTACTCCCTGGAATTCACTTCCTGGGAGTTGTTTCCCACAAACATATAATCCACTTCAATTCAAATCCAGTTGTTATAAATATTTTATGAATGGAGGATGCCTTTAGGCACATGGACTTATTTTTTTCTTCCTTTGTGATTCCTTCCTCCATTCATTATCTATTTTTAAAAAATCATCATCATCATCATCATCATTATTATTATTGTTATTATCATTATTATTATTATTATTATTATTATTAGTAGTAGTAGTAGTAGTAGTAGTATTATCATCATCATCATCAGTCTAATTACCAATATCTATCTATCTATCTATCTATAGCCCGACGCCCTAATCCCGCAAAGGGTGGCCGCAGACAAAACGCCTCCAAGTCACTCTGTCACCCACCATTTGACTCCCCTCCCCCCAACTCACCCCCCCCTCCCTCATATACCTCTCAACTCCATCCCTCCACCTCATCCTCGGTCTACCCCTCCCTCTCCCTCCCTGCACCTCACCTACATACACCCTCTTAGTCAGTCTTTCATTCTCCATTCTCTCCACATGTCCTAACCACCTCAGTGTATTTCTCCTAATCTTTTCAACCACATCCACATCTACCCCACAACGTTCCTTCACTTCTTCATTCGTCAACCTGTCCCTCCACGTCACTCCACATGCTCTTCTCAAGTAACTCATTTCCACTGCTCTCACTCTTGACTTGTTCCCCTCTTGCAAGGTCCACGCCTCGCTTCCATACGTCAGGGTAGGGATCACAATACCATCATGCAGTGACTTCTTAACTTCCGTACTCACCTCCCTATTTCTCATCACTGCTTTCAGTGTACCAACAACCTTTCTTCCCTGCTGTACCCTTTCACGTACTTCATCCCCCAAAGTTCCATCCTTACTCATCACATTACCCAAGTACTTGAATGCACTCACATTCTCCATATCCTCACCATTCAACCTCACTGCACACTCTGAGACTTCATTCCTCTCAAACACCATAACTTTACTTTTGTTTACATTAACTTTCAGCTTCCTCCTCCTACACACTGTCCCAAATTCATTCACCAAACCTTGCAACTCCCATTCATCTTCACTCAACAATACTGTATCATCAGCAAACAGCAACACCGGAAGCTTCCAAATCTCACCCTCATTCATTAGGGCCACCCCCACATCCACTGCCCTACCTTGCACCTCCTTTACAACCCCATCCATATATATATTAAACAGCCATGGAGACATCACACACCCCTGTTTCAGTCCCACATTGAGATCAAAGAACTCACTCAGCTCACCATCCACTCGCACCGTAGCCCTAGCTCCCTCGTACATACTCTTCACAGCACTCAACAATTTCCCCTCCACTCCATATATTCTTAATACCTTCCACATACCTTGCCTATCTATTCTGTCATAAGCTTTCTCCAAGTCCATGAAGGCAGCATACACTTTCCTTCCCTTCTCTAGATACTTCTCCACTAAACATCTTAGAACAAATATCTGATCTACACACCCTTTTCCCTTCCTAAATCCCCCTTGTTCTTCTCCAACTAGCTCCTCTGTCATATGCCTAACCCTATCAATGAGTATTCTACCATATATTTTACCAGTCACACTAAGAAGGCAAATACCCCTATGGTTACCACATACTTCTCTCTCCCTTTTCCTTTGTACAGAGGAACAATTATACCTGATTTCCAGTCCTCTGGAACCCTTCCCTCTTCCCAAGCCAATCTACACAACTTCCATATCCACTCCACAACAATCTCACCCCCATACCTAAGCATTTCACCACACACTCCATCAATTCCTGAGGCCTTTCCCAGCTTAATCTTCTTCATCGCTTCCACTACTTCCGACCTACTGATCTCTTCCTCCCCTCCTCTCATCTCTTCTTCTCCCAGCCATTCCCCAACCACTTATACTCACACTGCTCTCACTCTCTACATTCAACAAATCCTCAAAGTGCTCCTTCCATCTCCTCAATTTCTCTCTCTTCTCCACCAACAATCTATTATTCCTATCTTTCACTCCCCTACTATTTCCCCTTTCACACTGCCTTACTTTCTTTACCTCCTTCCAAAACAATTTCTTACTCTCCCTCCATTTCACACTCAGATTCCTCCCAAACTCTTCATCCACTTTCTTCTTACTCTCCTTCACCAGTCTCTTAACCTCCCTTCTCCTACTCACATATACCTCTCTCTTCTCTCTCTCAACTTCTCCCCTACCTCTACTCGCCAACCATTCACCATATGCCTTCTTCTTTTGTTCCACAGCTCGTTTCACCTCATCATTCCACCATGCTGTCCCTTGCACACCCTTGCATCTCCTCCTCACTCCACAAACCGCCTCACACGCTGCGCTTATCTCTTCCGTGAATATCTTACATACGTCTTCCACCCCTTCCATCTGCTCTAGCTCATACCTTCCCAATCTTTCTTCCACTATGCTCTTATACTCTGTCCTTTTCTCACTATCTTGCAATTTCTCCACTCTTCTCACAGGAGCTGCTTCCTCCTGTCTTCCCCTTCGTCTCCTCAACCACTTTCTTTGCAACTCTACCTTGGCCATCACTAAGTGATGGTCCGAGACTCCATTCCCCCACCCTCTCCACACCCTTGCATCCAACACTTGTTTTCTCATTCGCTCATCCACACACACGTAGTCTATCATTGCCTTTCGTTCAACAAGTTCACCATCCATCCTCCTCATTACTCTCCATGTATACCGGTGGATCATCTTATGACGAAAGTAGGTGTTGGCTATTGCCAACCCCTTACCAGCACAGATGTCCACCAAAGCACTACCATTCCCATCTACTTCAGCTGGCACACCCCACTGACCAACCACTCCATCCACTCGTACATTCCCAACTTTGCCATTCATGTCTCCAATCAACAGCACTCTCTCACTCCTCTCAAACTTGTCCATACATGCTTCTACTCTCGCCCAAAACTCATCTTTCATTCTTGCCACTCGATCCTCTGTTGGAGCATACACACATACAGTCGTCCATGCTTGTATACCTACTTTCATCCTCACCCATACAATCCTTGCACCCACTGTTCCATACTCTCTTATATTCTCCTTCCACTTCTTGTTTATCATCAGACATACTCCCTCTCTTGCCCTCTCATTCTCACTGACTCCCGCACATATACCTACACCGTATTCCCATTCTCTCATCCTTTCACCTCTCCATTTAGTTTCAGTCAATCCACATATATCCACTTTTGCATCCTCAAGCACCTGGACAATCTCTCTCTCTTTCACTTCATCATTCACTCCTCTCACATTCCACGTTCCTACCCTTAGAATGTCCTTTGTCCGTTCCTTAGTCGTCAACGTATGGTCCGTCCGGGTCCGAGGCGCTTTATTTGCTTTTTTAGTTAGTTCTTTTTACGGGGTGGGGCACTAACCCACCACCAATATTATTACTGTATAATGATCATATTAATTACAGGTATAACAGAGCGAGTGCGTGTCATTAACGAGTCAATTATGATACATTAATGGACAAAGGCATTATCAGTGGAGTGTATATAAGCCACTGAGTTCATGCAGATACTTTAGAGAAGAGTACATATATATTCCCATATAATCATATACAGTATATATATCCTTTCTACATAGACGTTCGGTTTGAAATATTTGTCCATCTCTCTCTCTCTCTCTCTCTCTCTCTCTCTCTCTCTCTCTCTCTCTCTGTATATAGATAGATAGATAGATATAATGTATACATGCAGCGGGGGGGACACAATCTGGCCGCACTATGGGGTGGTACTAGTACTCTGCGGCCAGGTTGTGTTAGGAAGAATACTGCCACCATATTCCCTGCGTGTCGTAAAAGGCGACTACAAGGGGCGGGGTGAGGGGACTAGGGACCCCTCTCCTCTGTTCTTTTAGTTCCTAAAAAGAAGCCAGAGAAAGGGATGGGGGATTGAGTTATCCCCGTACCCTGAAGACTGGGTCTATGAAATTGCGTGGATGTACAGTAGTACGATTGAGGCTAAAAGGGAGGAGATTGGGAGAATGTTTGTGAGAAGAAAGTTGGATGTGTTAGCTTTGAGTGAAAAGAAGATGAAAGGGAAGGGTGAGTCTATGTTTGGAAGTGTGAATGGAAGATTGCCTGGTGTTGATGGAGGAAGGGCAAGAGGTGTGGTGTTGTTAGTGAGTCCGAAAGTATAGCAATGTGTGTGATTGAATGGAAGGTGTCATCGACAGTGATGTGAGTGAAAGCGAAATTTGAATGAGTTGTGGGTTTTTGTGAGTGCATATGGGCCTGGTAGTGAAAGGGATGAAGAAGAGAGGGAGTCATTCTGGAATAATGTTGATGAGTGTCTGCAGAGTTTTGGAGCGAATGTGAATGTGGTAATGATGGGAGATCTGAATGCTAGAGTGGGAAATGTAACAGTTGAAGGTGTAGTTTGTATGCATGGTGTGCCTGGAAGAAATGAAGATGGGGAACGAATGAAAGGGATGTGCGTTGAGCGAGATATGGTGAATCGAAATACCCTGTTTGAGAAGAAATATATTTATAAGTACAAGTGGATGAGACAGGAGGGTGGAAGGGTTGTTGATAGAGCACTGATGGACTATGTGGTTGTGTCTAGGAATGTAATAGGAAGATTGTTGGATGTCAGAGTTCTGAGAGGGGAGGGTGGAGGTATGTTTGACCACTACCTGGTGGAGGGAAACTTAAGAGTAGGTAACAGATGGGTGAGAGCTAGAAGAGTTAGGTGTGGGAGGGAGGTTTTGAAAGTGAGTGAGTTGGATAAAAGAGAGAAAAAGATAGAGTATCAGGAGAAACTGAAAGATGAGTGGAACGCAGTGAAAGATCAGGAAAATGGCAGCGTGGAGGAGGAATGGCAGTTGTTTAAGAGTGCTGTGGAGAGGCATGCGGAAGAGGTGTGTGGTGTGAGACGTGTGGGTGGTGGTGTAAGAAAAGGAAGTGAATGGTGGTGCGAGGAAGTAAGTATGGTTGTGGCTGAGAAAAGATGTGCATATGAAGTGTGGCTGCAGAGGAAGGATGAGGTGTCATATGAGAGGTATAAGGAAAAGTGGAATAGGACGAGAAGGGCTGTGCGTGATGCTTGAGTAGCAGCAGATGAGAGGTGGGGTAGGCGGCTGACTGAGAATTTTCAACAGAAAAAGAAAAAGTTTTGGAAGGAGATGAAGAGAGTGCGAGAGGGAGAGTCTGGGAAGGAAGAGCGAGTAAAAGCAGAGGATAGAAGGATGTTAACTGAGATGGATGCAGTAAGGAAGAGATGGGCAGAGTACTATGAAAGACTTAAATACAGAGGAGGAAAGTTGCTGACTTTATACACGGGTTTTATTCTCCCCTTTGTAGAGCACAACTTTCATGTGTGGGGAGGCTCCCCACATACAGCTCTTCTCAATAGGGTGGAGTCAAAGGCTTTTCGTCTCATTAACTCTGCTCCTCATACTGGCTTCCTTCAACCTCTGCCCCTTTGCCACACTACTGCATCTTTATCTCTTTTCTATGGCTACTTCAATGGTCACTGCATCCTTCCACCTCTACGACGGGCGAGTAGCACCCGTCTAGCAACAAACTCTCATTTCATTTCTGTCCAACTCTCTAATGCAAGAGTTAACCATACTTCCAGTCTTTCATTTATGCAACAGGTCAACTGTGGAACTGTCTCCCTCTGTCTGTATTTCTCACTTCCTATGATTTTTAGTCTTTCAAATGCAGTGTGTCCAGGCATCTCGAAATGAAATGATCTTGAATTTGGCTCACTTTTGTATTGTTTTTGTTTTTTCTTGGAAGGAACAGTTTCCGGGCTCTTGGTCTTTGGTCCCTCCTTCCTTGCATTAAAAAAAAAAAAAAAAAAAAAGGAATCAATGTGTTAGGAGAGCTGAATGATTCTTTGTTCATGACGGAAGAAGTGTAGGAGGCAGTAAAGGAGATGAATGCAGGGAGAGCTGCAGGTATGGATGGGTGTGCTGTGAAATGCCTGAAAGGTGGTGGAGCGAAAACTGTTGAGTGGCTAGTAAGATTGTTCAATGTGTGTTTTGTGAGAGGTATGGTATCGACTGACTGGGCAAGAGCGTGTGCGGTTCCGTTGTATAAGTGTAAGGGTGAGTGTACTAGTTTTAAGGGTATAAGTCTGTTGAGTGTTGTTGGTAAGGTCTATGATAGAGTGCTGAGTAAAAGAGTTAGACGGGGTACAGAGGGAGTAATTGGTGATGAACAGTGTGGTTATAGGAAAGGGAGGGGATGCGCGTGTTTGCTGTGAGACAGGTGTGTGAAAAGTATCTAGCGAATAGTAAGGATGTATTTTGGGCGTTCATGGATTTAGAGAAAGCGTATGATAGAACTGATACGGGGGCTTTGTGAACTTTTTAAAGATTGTATGGACTTGATGGTAGGTTGTTAAAAGGAGTGAAACGTTTTTATATAAACATTAGAGGGTGTGTAAGAGTGGGAACTACTGTGAGTGATTGGTTTCCCGTGAGAGTGGGGCTGCGGTAGGGATGTGTGATGGCACCATGGTTGTTTAATATTTATATGGATGGTGTTGCAAGGGAGGTGAAGACGAGAGTGTTAGGTGGAAGTTTGCTTCTGGTAAAGGCTGATGGTAGAGAGTGGAATCTGCATTAGCCGCTGTTTGCAGATGATACTGCACTGGTGGCTGATTCAGAGGAGAGACTGAGACAGTTGGTGGAGGAGTTTGGTAGGATGTGTGAAAGGAGAAAATTGGGAACAAATGAGAATAATAGTAAAGTGATGAAATGTATAAGGTCGGTAGATGGTATGAAAATGATTGTAGTTCTGAATGGTGAGTTGCTTAAGGAGATAGAGTATTTTAAGTACTTAGGGTCACATGTTGCTGTGGATGGGAGAATAGATGTAGAGGTGAAATTTAGAATAATTGATGTAGGAGAGGTGCTGGGTGGAATGAAAAAAAGTGTTCAGATATCGTGCGCTTAGACTGGACGTAAAGAGAAGGGCTATGAGGGTTTAGTGGTACCGACTACATTATATGGGGCTGAAACATTGATTATAGGTGTACCAGAGAGGAAGAATTTGAATGTAATGGAGATGAGGTGTCTGAGGATTATGTGTGGAGTGACACGTGTCGATCGAGTGGGAAATGATGAAGTGCGGGAGATGGCTGAACGAGTTGAAGAGAGGTTGTTGCGATGATTTGGGCATATGGAAAGAATGAATGAAGAGCGATTGGTGAAAAAAAAACATAACTGGATTAGATGTGAGGCGTGTAAAGCTGAGAGGAAGACCACGAATAGGATGGATGGACAGTGAGAAGAGAGCGTTAGATCCTAGAGGGATGTCTGTAGAGCAAGAAAGAGCGACTGCACATGATAGGAATGGCTGGAAAGAAATTGTGAATGAATAAACGGTGATGCGGCCTCAAGGGTATATTCTCCCGCATTTGGTCTGATCAGCTGATCAGGTCAGGTGCGGGTAAGGGGATGTATCCATTATGGTGTAGTGGGGGTAAACCAACTCTGCTGTCGGGCTATGCTGTGGTTGTCGCTGACTGCACTGTGCAGTTGACCCTTGTGTGGTGTGGTGCAGTGAGGATCTGTCCCTTCTCCTCTTGGGGCTATGATATGAGTAAATGTGTGTGTGTGTGTGTGTGTGTGTGTGTGTGTGTGTGTGTGTGTGTGTGTGTGTGTGTGTGTGTGGATGAGTAAACTGGGAGTTTGTCGTTCTGTCTCGGCTACCTCCCTTTTGTGAGGCAAGCAGCCTAGGCATATACTGTAGATAAATAGACAGATTATTATTATTATTATTATTATTATTATTACTCTTTCTTACAAAGAAGTAAATTGCCAACTGAAACTCCCAGTTGGCGACCTCATATGATACAGTATCATCTAGTATCCAGTACTAGCTTCCCAATTATAGCGAAAAAACTATAAAAATAGTAGATTCGCGTTTTCTCAGAAACCACTAAAGGTACAGACTTGATATTTTTGTGGGGCATAGCCAAGGCTGGGGAGCAGCTCTGAAATGACTATGGGGCCATTTGGGCCAGTAGTTTCTGAGATTGCCCAGGGGTCAATGAAAAGTAGTTTGAGATCATTGGTTGCACAATTAAAAGAAAAAACAAGATAGATTGAGCAGCAATCACTACCTTTGGTACATTAATAGAACTTGATATGTGCTGTATTGCTACCAGGTATGAATGATTTTGACCCAGAACTCAAGGCCACAGCCAAGGTCAAAGTTCAAAATTCGCGATATTTTTATTGAACACTATTTGAAGAACACTGAAAGCACCAGGTCTAGGACAGGTATTGGGGAATAAATGGACCCCTGCAGTCAAACTGTGGAAAAAATTGGATGACCTTGTCATGTGGTGAGTTACTGAAATTGTTAATGGCAATTTCCAGTTTCTAGTTCTTGTTGTTGTTCTTGTTGTTGCTGTTATTACTATTACTATTATTATTATTATGATTATTATTATTGTTATTGTTATTATTTTTATTATTAATATTATTATTACCCGTCCCAGCCACGGAGGGTGTCACGAATTCTCGAGATTGTGTATTTATACCAATTCGTGACATTGTACTTCGGTGGGAAGCCACGAACTCTAGAGGAAGTCCCACTGTGTATCACTCAGTTTAACCGTCCTTGTATGCACTTTGATTGGGATGGTTTTTCAGAACATTTGTCACTGCTTCAAAAGTGACTGTTCTTATGCACGACATTAGTGCTTCGCTGAGTGATTTTATTGCGTGTGTATATCGTTCGCCCAGTCTCTGTTGACCGTTGAAGTTAGGCCACGCCCACTTCCGGTGAACATGTCCATTTGTCACGCTTTGCACCCGGCTTGGTTACATCAGTTGGTGTCGGACAGCCACGCGAGTAAGGAGTCGTCGAGTGCAGTGCTGAGAGCAGGCCCTTTCATCGTAGCGCCTATAGTCTCCAGTAGTTCTTCGATTTCCTATATCTCCCCACCGAGTTGGTGGTCGGCTGTAGTGTAGACTTAGCAGTTTAGAGATGCCTAGCCTTTTCGCAGCTAGCTCCGTTCCCTCCACTGACTAGTATTTCCGTTCTTTTTTTTTTTTTCCAGGCTTAAGATTAATTAGCCTTTTGAATGTGAGTGAGTGAATGTATTTCCTTTGATATCTGAATTCATTTTGAGATTCTTGTAACGTAAATTTTTGTTGTAATTAATAAATTTGCAGTTCCTTTCTTTGAGCTGAATGTAAATGTAGAATCGTGTCTGATTTATCCACATTGTGCTTTCCTTAATTTGCTTACCCCAGTCAGCACAAACTTCTCATAGTAATCACAACTGATATTTAGGTCAGTTCTTTGGTATTCTTAAATCCGTTGTGCCAAGTAGGAGTTAGCATCGGCAAGAACCTGTCCATTATTATTAGTATTAGTTATTGATTGTCAGGGGTAGAGTCACTTTCTCAAAGGCCAACAGTACTAATGATACAACATTCGTGAGTGATTAGTCTCCGCTGTGTTCTGTTGAGAAAGTTTATAAGATTCTCATGTTTTGAGAGTTGGCAAAGTAAGCCAACATAAAGTTAAATTTACTTCTAGATTTCACAAGTCGATTCCTTTGTGTCTACCGACGATATATTAGCATTTTTTTCGTCAATTGCACTTTCCCCCATGACAGGGGCGCTGGGACGGATATTGTTATCATTCGGTTTGTCTGTTCGTTTGTTTGTCTGTCTGTCTGTATGTCTGTTAATCACTTTACACAAAAACTAATGGTGCGATTTTGACAAATTACAGGGATGATGTGCTATGACCTCCTGATCACCCGATTAAATTTTCAGCCAAATTGGGCCAAGGCCCAGATTGTAAATAGAAAAATCGTTTTCTCGCCATAACTCCTTTCAAATTCATCATATCGGCTTGAAACGAAAACCTAAAGGTGCATCTTTCAAATCTGCATCCTATAACATGCCTCATCACATCAGGAGGGGGTCACCCCCAATTAGAGGTATGGGAGTCAGTGTCAGGTGAGTCTGGCCTAAAATTTTAAATGGACATAAAATCGTCAATTTTCACCCGATTCACTCCACATTTGATGTGTGACGTCTTTGACTAGATATCCTGTTATGTTTTTTAATCAGCACCAAAATGACTCCCGGGGACCGGTTTGCTGTGCCTTAGCACTGCTTCATGTTATTATTATTATTCTGATGTCCACAGAATCGAAAACAGTGTACTGAGATGGTATGGTCATGTGGAGAGAATGGATAACAATAGAGCTGTGAAAACGGTATATCTGAGTGAATTTGAAGAAGGGAGGAGGAGAGGTAGGCCAAGGAAAAGGTGGAGGGATATGGTGGATGAGTGTGTGAGGAAGAGAGGTATGGAAGTCGGTGAGGCTAGGGGGCTGCCAAGAGTTCGAGCTGGTTGGATGAATTTTGTGAGAAAAAGTGCATGATCAGGGATTTGGCACTCCTTTTTAAAGTGACAGTGTTCGAATTGACTCTATCAGATACGTTTATGTAAAGCTACAGAATGTGGTGAATGTTTTTAGTGAATCAGATACAGTCACGATTCTGGGGGTTCGAATGATGAGTGAATGGAAGCGTGGCCTATTGAGGTGGGCAAACTTGCGCTGTCTAGACATTGCTACTCCCCACCCTGCCCTAGGGTGGGAACGGAGGTCCGGATGATGATATGATGATGATCATTTTTCTTTTTTTTTCTTCTACTTCTTCTTCATCGTCTAATTATTATTATTATTATTATTATTATTATTATTATCTCTACCTTAAGATGCAATTATTTAGTGTAGGGGAGACTTTCTGATCTAAAGACATTTGATAATGCCTTCATTAATTCCCTCATTACTGAAGTTTATTTTATAAGTAGAATAAAAAGGTTTGGTGGTTGAATGAAGAATTCGACGAGTGAGTAATTTTGATTCAAGAGGTCATACAGAGTTGAGGAGGCCTAGAGTCGTGTTAAGGGGGAGGGGGGCATGGGAGGCTTCGGTTGCATTCTCTTGTGTCCTTATAATATCGACGAAGGTGCAACAGTAAAATGGAGGATGATGTTGTTGTGTAAACTGCAGCATAATTCGCTAAGGAAGAGATGGTACAAAATAAAAACACGTAGAATACAAGATATACCTATTCCACACTAATATATATTGCTATGGCATATTAGCCTTTCTACTGTAATATCAAATTTATATTTTCCTCGCATAAAGCTGCCTGCGGCAGTCAGCTCGTTTGGTCTGTTGCCCTTTTTCTTATTTTTCGGAACTTTGAAATAATTCAGTATGTATGAATAAGGTAGTATATAGTAAGGCTCGAAGAAAATGGACTTGCCGGAGGTAAAAATTCATCAGACTGAAGAGGAATCAACTTACCTCTCACATTATTTATCTTTTAGGACAATGCAGTCATCCCTCTAACTTCCTAGCCTTTCCCGAAAGGGGAATGGCTGAAGAGCAACTTATGCTGCAGTCTACCGTGTTCTCATTCAGATAACCCGGGGAACGCAACACCAACATTTGTCTGAACACAATTTGCATCACTAGTAAACAATATATAGGCAAGGTCTAGCTTAAGAGAATTAATTGATCTTGGGTAAGGTAACTGTTGCAAAATCTACTACACCAAGAAGAATCCGACAGAATCTTTATATGCAGTAACTGAGTTTGGGTTTGAGAAGGCGAAGTGCGATCACAGAACCACTAGGTACTGTATATATGAATTCATTATGTGTGATTAGGGAAGCAAGTGTGTGAGTAAGAATGAGTGAGTGTTACTGGATAGAGAATTATCAAGTGTGAGAAATTCAGGGTGAGGGAGTGAGACTGAGAGCTTGTAAGTGAATGGCTGAAGGCGGTGGCCGAATCAGTAGTGGTGGCCCGCGGTATTAATGGACCCAGTTTCGAAGCCCAGCTAGGAGCAGTTAAGGATTTTAATTTCACTGAAGACAGACTTTACTGATCTACCAAGAGACCACCGACATGTTGTAAAAATATCCTCGCTAATACAGTGCACTCGCCTACTTTGCGTGTTTTTAGTTTGCGTTTCGCCCTGTCTGCGAGCTCCTCTAGGGAAAATATTCGCCTACTTTGCGTGTTTTTAGTTTGCGTTTCGCCTTGTTTGCGAGCTCTACAAGGGATATTATTATACATCACTGTATTGTAAAAAAAAAATTTACGGCCTTCACTAGTTTGCGAGGCAGAGATCCAACGGCAGGAGGTGGATGTTTCCATTGTCAGCAGTGACAGTGAAAATGACGATGAAAACCCTAAAGTGCCACAGTAGAACACCACAGCTTCGGATACCACCTTCCTCCTCCTCCGCAAGCCCAGCCAGCCCTCATGTCAAGGTACTAAATGTACTTTTTTTTTTTTTTAATGATCATGCTTAACTTTCTTGCAGGAAATATACTAATACACTGCATGTGTTTGTATCAGTAATATATAACTGTAAATGAAGGGGAAAATTGGGAAAAATGGGGAGAGGGGGACGAAAATTAGTAACACGGGTGGGGTGTCCACCATATACCCTTTAATACCGGTATATGCTTTTCTAAGATGCCTACTTTGCGATTTTGCAGTTTGCGGCACATGCGCCGCCCATATCCTCGCAAAGTAGGCGAGTGTATTGAACTGGTACACCAATCCTGTATGAGGCAGTCCTAGTATGTATTCAATATGGACGGTGGGTGCTAGCGCCGAAGTGGTGACTTGTGGTGGTGCATAGTATGTAGGAGGACTACTGAGCCTTGAGAACGGGTGTGAAGCCTATGTCCAGCCGGACACACACACACACACTCACACACACACACACACACACACACACACACACACACACACACACACAAAAGTTTGTGTGTGGGGGAGGGCGAGATAGGAATGTGAAGGAGTGTGAGAAAGTGTGTGTGTGTGAGTCTGTTTGAGCGTGTGTTGGTTTCAGAAGGTGTAAGGTTTTAGAGATCTGTGTATGCATATGAATGTGTGTGTGTGTTCTTACCTACCTAATTGTTCTTACCTAACTGTATCTTTACAGGAATGAGTCAAGCTCGTACTGTCCCGTGTCTTAAACCATATTTATCATACATATCCTTAAATTTGTGAATTGTTTTGGCACACACTATTTCATTCGGAAGTGCATTCCATTGATCAATTGCTCGGTTTGGGAAACTGAATTTCCTTACGTCTTTATTACCTCTCTTCTTATGCAGTTTTTTGCAGTGTCCTCTTGCTGATGCTTCTCCATATGTCAAGTAATCATTTATGGCTATTTTCTCCTTCCCTGATATGCACTTATATAGCATTATCATGTCACTTCGTTTCCTTCTCTCCTGTTGGTAGATTCAGTTTATTTAGTCTTCCTTCGTAGCTTAGGTCCCTTAAGCTTGGTATCCATCCTGTAGCGGCCCTTTGAACTTTTTCAATCTTGTCTATGTGCTTTTTGAGATAAGGACTCCAGACTACTGATGCATATTCCAGGGTTGGTCTAATGAATGATGTTATTATCCTTCTTAGCATGTCTTCATTTATGTATGTGAATGCTATTCTCATATTTGCAAGCAGTGTATACATGTTCCGTACCTTCTCGCTGATGTGGTCAGCTGGAGATAGTCTGTTATTGATAATCACACCTAGGTCTTTCTCTCTTTCTGATGTGTATAGGGTTTTATATCCTAACTTATAATCCCAATCAGGTCTTTTTCCACTTTTACCAAACTTGATTACATGACACTTGTCCACATTGAATTCCATTTGTCATGTACTACTCCATTCATGAAGTTTATTTATTTCTTCTTGTAGCTCTTTACAAGAGTCTGTATTAGTAATTCTCCTTTGTATTTTTGCATCATCTGCAAACATATTCAGATAGCTCTCATTTCCAGTGTTACTGTTTATATCATTTATATACACTAAAAACATGATTGGTGCCAGCACTGAACCCTGTGGTACTCCACTAGTCACTTCTTTCCATGATGAGTAGTTTCCTCTTAGTACTGTTCTCATTTCTCTTTTTATGAGAAAGTCTTGCATCCAATAAAACAGTTTGCCTCGAATTCCTCCTTGATGGTACAGTTTCCATAAAAGTCTTTGGTGTGGTACTGTGTCAAAAGCTTTCTTGAAATCTAAATAGCTACTACACCCATCCTTCCCTTTCCTGTATTGTGTTTGTTACTCTGTCATAGTAGCTCAACAGATTTGTAACACATGATTTTCCTTTTCTGAAACCAAACTGTCTTTCTGTTATCATACTGTGTTCTTCTAGATGATTTACCCAAGCTTTTCTTATAAGCTTTTCTAATACCTTGCTTACAACACTGGTCAGTGATACTGGTCGGTAGTTGAGTGGATTTTGTCTATTTCCTTTCTTGAATAAGGGGACAATATTTGCTTTTTTCCAAATATCAGGTAGTTTCCCTTGACTCAAGGATTTCTTGAAAATTAAAAATAATGGTTTACTTAACTCCTTTGCACATTCTCGTAGTACCCAACATGAAATTTCATCAGGACCACTTGCTTTTCCTCTGTCTAATCTACTTAACTCCTCCTGTATTACTTTTTCTGCTATTTGTATGTCTGGTAGTATGTGTGGACATGCATGTTCCACATAGTCCCTCTCAAAATTTTTTTCTTCTGTAAGAACTAATTGGAAATTTTTATTTAGTGCTTCACAAATATCTTCCTCTTGTGTATAAGTGATTCCCTCATCCGTAATTGATTGCATTATATCTTTTACTTTGGTTTTGCTTCTGATATAGCTGTAAAACAGCTTTGGTTGATCACTACTTTTATTTATTATATCCTCCTCAAACTGTTTTGGGGCTTCCCTCCTTATTCTTGTATACTCGTTTCTTGCCTGTTTGTAATTATTATACGACCTTTCACTATTGTGTCTTCTGTATCTATTCCACATCAAATCTCTTCTTTCTTTTGATTTTTTACATTCTGTATTGAACCATTTCTGTATTTTCTTATCTGCTTCTTTGTGCTGTGGGATGTACTTCTGGACTCCTATTTCATAAAATTCACAGAATTTTTTATATACAGCATTTAAATCTTGTCCTCTAAGCTCATTTTCCCAATCAACTTCTAAGAAATCTTCTTTAGGTCTTGATAATTTCCCTTTTTATAGTTTAGGCTCTTTTTGTAACTGTCATTGCTGTTTACTATGTCATATGCTATCCTGAAGTTATAATTTAGTACTGCATGATCGCTTTTGCCGAGTGGAGGGTGATATATGAAACTGTCAATATCATTTTCTTGCCTAGTAAATATTAGATCTAGCACTGAAGGTACATCAAGTCCTCTTTTTCTGGTGGTTTCCCTCACATGTTGCGTTAGGAAAAACTCTTGCACGAGATCCAGGAGCTTATGGTCCCAACAGCTTTCTTGGCTAATTATATCTAGAGTATTCCAATTTATATTTGTATTAAAATCCCCAGTTAGTATAATTCTTTCCGATTTCTCTTCCATTTTATGTAGTAATGATCTTAAACTCTGATTTGTACTCTCTGCCAGGTCCTCATATTCATCTCTTTCCCATGTATTTGATCTGGGTGGCATGTACAAATTGGCTACAATTACTTTACCTTCAGATGTGTTGATCTCTACTGCAATCAGTTCTACTTGTGTGTGTGTGTGTGTGTGTGTGTGTGTGTGTGTGTCGCACAAACCCTGTCTCGTCTCTGGCGTGTGACTCGCCTGCAGAATTTCATTGACATTCCATTTAAAACGTGGTAGTGTTGAGGGAAGACCTTCCAGTAAGACCCTCAGGCAAGGGAAAAAAAAATTGTTTGAAAACTTGTTTGCAACGTCTATCTCCGGCCTTTGTTGTTGAAGGTGAATTTTGTCATAGTTTAGTCCATGCAGGGGAACTGCATACAGGCAAGGACAAAAATTCACATACTCTTCCACTAAGTACTTTTCACACTTTGGTCATATTCTCCACTGTTCTCCCGTATATATTATATGAAGGAAAAATATTTAGGAGCATGGATACAAATCTAGTCTCTCTAGTGATTTCCTGTTATCAGGAAACGTTTTACAATACTGGTTGGTAACCATCCAACCAACCAACTGGGTTATGAAGAGCATAATGTGGTGCTTTTGTTAACTGGCTCGATTGACATAAATGCGGCATCTGTCTGGGAACCAAACCTCCACATACTTCCCCGCGCCGCGCCGTGGCGAAGTGCTGTCGACAGTATAGGAACTTCAGTTCACTGCACGGGATGGTCCTGCACGGGCGGCTGCTTGCCTGCGATTGATAGGTCTGCTCGGTTGGACAGATCCAGGATACTCAACAACAACCACCACCCTTCCATCACCATGGAACCTGGAGTGGGCATCATAGATCTAGTACAAAACAGTCAATATTTGATCGCAGTTTAACCATCTCAAGCGACGGTTAACTCTAGTATTCTCTCACAACTAACATTACGTGATTAATTCGGTTGCGAGTGAGTCAGGGAGCCTGTGTGTGCTAATACAGGCAATTACTCCTCTAGTGGTAAGGATTGATCTACAGTATTCTTCCACTTAACTCCAGACAATCTCATACAGGATCAGAATCTGTTAATATTTGGTAGTACTTTGATATTTAATTGCAGCCAACACCAGACGATTATATACACATACTACGGGGAAGTTGATATTGGCTACATGAAAGCTTTCGATGTTACTTTCTTCAGCTGTTGTAATATCGGTTTTTCATTGGTCTTCCCAAGCTACTTACAGTAAGTTTAATCCTTACGTCATTGACGTCTCTTTCGTTTATGTTTGTAAATGCCAGATACTTCACCTTACTAGAAACTTTCTGCCCTGTAGGGGGTTTGATATAGCGATCAATTAGGAATTTTCCCCTGAAACAAAGCATTGCGCTCATTATCAACACCTTTATCCTGCTGTCATACTTTTCTTATTTGTCCCTATTTTCAGGTGACATTACTTACCACAGGGAGAGGTCATGGTGCGAACTGTTTAAAGGAGGAAGAGTCTAAACCTTTCAAAATAAATAATTTCTCCAGACAAATAAAACAGCCTGAAGGTAGCAAGAATAAACTAAATAATAACTTTATTGCATGGAAGGGGTAAAACGTCATATATCCTTTTCATTTTTTTTTTTTTTTTTGAGTGTACAATAATTACTGACGTTGGACGAACAATCTGAAACACTGTAACCATTACAAAATGTTATCCTTTTCGTTATTTACACACACACACACACACACACACACACACACACACACACACACACACACACACACTCACACACACACACACACACACACACTAAGAATCTGTATAGTACCATTTACTTATGTGAGACCCTGGTGTACCTGGGATGACGGTAATTTTCCGTCTGGCGCAGGTACCTTCAAACAAGAGTAATGCAGGAAGAAAGCCCACTCTCACTCCGGAACATGCACACATGCACATCCTTCCCTGCCGCCTACGATACACATTTTGTAATCTCTCGTTTTCTCGTCCACATAATAGCTATTATACATTTACTCACATGCTTCCCTACCAACTACGCTACGCGGTTTACACTTTCATATATTCTCCACAACCATTTCCACCCTCGCTCAAATCTTTCCCCACTGTCTACGCAATAGATTTACTGTTTTCTCGTTCACTGACTTCCCCACCACCTCTGTTAACCTTTTCTCTCTCTCTCTCTCTCTCTCTCTCTCTCTCTCCTGTATATATCCCCTGCCTTACAAATCCCCTCAGTAAACTGCGGCAAGTGGAACTCCTTCCTTTACTCCTGTATACTACTGTGTGTCCATCAACATGAATCCATTCGCACTGATATAAATGTATCTGATGGACGTAAATGGCCAGTACTTGGTTGGTCCGCTGGCCCTAAATGTGCAGTATCTAATGGACCTGCTGGTCCTGAATGTACAGTATCTGATGGTCCTGCTGGACCTGAATGTACAATATCTAATGGACCTGCTGGTCCTGAATGTACAGTATCTGATGGACCTGCTGGCCCTGAATATACAGTATCTGATGGACCTGAATGGGCTGTTTGTAACGGACCTTAACTATCAGAATCTTATGGATATGTATGGACAGTATATGATGGATATAAATGAACAGTATACTGTATATGTGATGCATGTGGATGGACAGTATATGGTGGACGTGAATGGACAGTATATGATGGATATGAATGGTCAGTATATGATGGTTATGAATGTACCGTATATGATAGATATGAATGGGCAGTGTCTGATGGACCTAAGTGGACAGTATCTGCTGGACCTGAGTGGACAGTATCTGATAAACCTGGTGAACTAGAGTGGACAGTACATGACTTACCTGACGGACCTGATGGTTCTGAAAATACCAGTTTATATTTTTTCTGGTAATCGACGTAGTTTACTTAAGTAAACTATACTAGAAAAAAAAAAATAATAATTACCATACAAGAGAGTATTTGGGTGAAATATTATTACATCGCAACAACAACAACAACAAAAAAGCACTACAAAGCTTCCTATGTCATTTAAAATACGGCTTATCCATCGATATGCTGTACATTGTGCTCAGTCGATCTGAAAGGCTTTAAGTAACCTGAATGGACCTGAAACAACCTAAGCTGACTGAAACAGACCTGAAGTGGTATACTGCGTCTGAGGGTGCCTGAAAGAATCTAAAATACATACAGAGGATCAAAGCTGACCTCAACAGATGCGACTGTAGTTATTTGACCTAAAGTTCTCTGAATGAACATGGAATTTCCTCAGCGACCCTGACTGCAATTGAATGGATGCAAATGAATCAAGTGATATGTGGTTACAGGGCAATATACTGTGTAATGGTATATACAGGAGTACATGCAGTGGGCTAAGTGTCATAGTGATGAGCTTTCTTAGAAATTTTGTTTTGTTTTCCACTTACAGTATGTACACAGTAGACAGCTATGCAGTCAGGGGTGATGCCAGGATATAGTTAACCCTCAAATACGTCAGAATGAAAATATGCAATATGGAAGTATGCAATTGCGGATAAAACGAGAGAGAGAGAGAGAGAGAGAGAGAGAGAGAGAGAGAGAACTCTCATGCCCTTTCTATATCTGCACGAGTTCATCATGCATTCCA
>NC_137009.1:29064073-29104073 GCF_032717465.1 Coenobita brevimanus
TCAATGAACTTCAATGGAATTTTGTGGAAGGGTGGGCCATGGGCCAAGAAAAATTTGATTAAATTTTTTGGGCGGATTCGGATCCGATTCCAGATCCTGCAATGGCATTAGAGGTGGTTTGCGCTCTTTGAGTTCTTTTTAATTATAGTGTGAGGTGAGGCCTCTTAGTCATTATATATATATATATATATATATATATATATATATATATATATATATATATATATATTGTCACGGGGTTTTGAAAAGATCACGGGGTTTATAAAATAAATGCTAAATATTATTTAATTGATAATAATATTCAATAATATTGAAGAGCAGGGACAATGATCGTCTTACTAAATCAAGCAACTATTACTTTACGCTGACTTCTTCACACGATTCTCTAAGAACGAGAATTTATAAACTTCCTCAACAGTACACAGCAGAGACTAATTACTCAATTGCTGTTTCTTAGTACTGTTAGCCTCTGGAGAAAGTTACTTCACCCCTGACAATAAATAACTAATACTAATAATAATATCAGGCTCTTGCTGGTGCTTAACTCCTAGGAGGCACAACGGATTTTAAGCTTAATACAGAAGACTGGCCTAAGTACCAGTTATGAATAGCAAAACGTTTATGCAAGCTAGGAACTATATGGAAAATAAGCTTAATTGTGGAGAAATGAAACAAGAGTTTACATTACATTAAGCTCAAGAAAAAGAACTGTTAAATTTATTGATTACAAAAATAAATTTAACATTACATTTCAAATCAAATTAATGAGATCGCACTCACTCACTCACACAAGAGCTAAATACTTACGCCTAGGAAAAACACCTTAATTAAACTCTTAAGTCTAGGAAAACGAAAAGAAATACTAGTCAATGAATGCGGTGTATCACCCAAACAAGGGTGGGAGCTCTGGAGAACTGTACTAGTGGAGCTTGGGTGCTAGCTGACCTCTCCTCTCACACTTCTGGAGCACAGAACCTCTATCCGTCACAACAAACACTGGACTGCGTAAACTCGTGAGAAAGAAATGGGAGCGATAGGCCGCATTTTTTAACGGTCGAGTGAGTGAAACGCACCCAAAACAAATTGCTCAGCGGAAGCGCTAATGTCACACACAAAGACGATCACGTATGACAATGAAAAATTGATTTGACAAAGTTTCCGTCCAAATGAGCGGTTAACTGAACGATACACAGTGAGTTTTCCGCTAATAGTTTGTGGCTTCTCACAAAATGGAAATGTCGCGAATTTGATTCGTGACATTACGCCCCTACAAAATTAAATTTTTTCCTTATGGGAAAAAATTTGTGGATATATATATATATATATATATGTACACATCCTAACGCAGTCACACAAGATTCACACTGTGGTGTGTGTGCTATCCTGCTACAGGAGAAAGTCGCAGTCGCCAGTGAGCGAAAAACCTCGTATTTACGTTAATAGAATCAAGCTTGAGGGAAACACTCCGTGACGACAGTGAAAATCCTGTACTCAGGTCAAACTGAGCGAAAGTTTGCTACATTTACAGACAACTAATTGTTGTGTAGCGTTGTGTATGTAATACACGATGTAGGTGTGACAGTTGTAGTGTAACTGTACCTACGTGTAAAATGACACAGTAAATAATAATATGGCGATGACGAAGGCAGAGGAGAAGAGGCGGCAGCGTGCGGCAGACGATCAGCTGGCCCGCACAGCAAAACTGCTACACCCATTGCTGTACCTGCAAAACCAATTACGGTGGAGCATCAAACGTGTCAATGAGACAAAATTCTTATTATGTTACAATTACTCTCTCTGCCTAGCAATCAGTACATGCTACGAAAAGTATGCTCTAGCTGAAAAACACAAGTGACAGCCTAAGCTTCGTACATTTGAGGTCGCCATTAATTGTAGCACACGATTAGTGTTGGCAAGTTGAGAATCCTTGTGCAAACTCGGGTCTTCCATAGCCTCGAAGTGCACACGGGTCCTCAACCTGTGCCTTAACCTACAGTACTTATATTAATATCAGGGAGCTGAGAATTCTTGTGCAAACTCGGGTCTTCCATAGCCTCGAGTCGCCTCTGCGGAGTTCTCACTTCCCCCTTTATCTACAGTACTTATATTAATATCGGGGAGCTGAGAATCCTTGTGCAAACTCGGGTCTTCCATAGCCTCGAGTCGCCTCTGCGGAGTTCTCTCTTCCCCCCTTAACTTACGGTACATAATACGTATGTACAGGCCCTGGACATGATGTGTCCTGTGGGGCCAATGGGCGAGACGTCAGGTCTGCACCCACTTCACCACTACCCTGTCTCTCAACTGACTCAGAGATTACAGGTGTGGTTACGAACGGCACAGGAAGGACATGTCCCTGATTAGTGGTGTTACTTTGACACACACTGCAGGAACGGACAAAACTATCTATGTCTCGTCCCATCCC
This sequence comes from Coenobita brevimanus, assembly GCF_032717465.1. Classification (NCBI taxonomy): domain Eukaryota; kingdom Metazoa; phylum Arthropoda; class Malacostraca; order Decapoda; family Coenobitidae; genus Coenobita; species Coenobita brevimanus. The sequence goes on from NC_137009.1 coordinate 29,066,499, forward strand.
TGGCCAAAAAAAGTCAGTTCGGATACGGCCCTGGGTCTCCTTTTTGCCCATGTGACCTCCTGAGGCTGAACAATGACCCCATTGTAACACTGCTAGGAGGTACCTCGCCCTCGGGTGTTCGTGACTCACGGTAGAGCCGTCCTTGTTTGCGAAGGAACTTGGCTTGCCCTCCCTGTGAATACTTAATCACTCGACCCTTTTGTTTGTTCCGCACGGCAGCAAGTGTCAGGTCAGAATGTTGTTCTTGTACAACAAGTTGACTACACATCAGATCTTGCGGCGATTCAATGATCACTGGGGTGACACAATCTGGAGCCTCAGTCATGGCTCGTGTTACCGCAGCAGCCGAAGTCTGAGTAGCGTCATGTTCGGTGCAACTATCCTTGACACCGGGAACGTTACCTACTATGAGGTCAAATAAAGGTTCTGGCATGACAACTGCAAGTGTCGTACCAGTATAAAATGGAGATGCCACCTGGATACATGCCTCAGGGAACAATCTCACTGATCCATCAATAAGGTTTGCATGGATCTGTTGACCTGTATACTGCTCAGGCCGAACTAAACTCTGCTTAACAGAGCAACCTGAGGAACCATTGTCTCTCAGGACCTTCACAGGAATGCCTCCCACAAACCCTGGCTGAACAAGGAAGGTACTGTCACCTGTGGGAGGGCCTGTGGAGGAAGCAGCTAGCCAGTCATGAGGCTGCTGAATTGATGCGGCAAACATTGTGCCTTGAGGGTTATATACTTGAGGGTTTGTACTCACTGCCTGGGAAGATGGAACATTGGCCATCTGTGGAGAGGGGTTCACTATCACTGTGGAACTAGTGAACTGTGGGGGAGTACCTGTACTGGTAGGGACATGACCACTGTGCTGCTGCTGAGGAATGATGGCTGCATTCAATTCCTGCCTCTTTTGAGCTGGTGGTGAAAAAGTTTGTCCCGACGGTCGGTTGCGTGGCTGATACTGCTGCTGGTTAGGGTACTTGTTGTACCTCTTCCACTCAGGTTTCTGAGTGTTTTGCTCCTGGTCCTTCCACTGCGGTTTTCTTGGACCTTGGCCATTACTCTGAGAATGGCCTTGTTGCTGGGGTTCAGTCTGAGACGATTTCCCAGATTTATCAGGTTTTCTGTTCCAGGTGTTTTGCTTACGAGTTTGATACCCGTATGCAGTAAAGAATGCTTCAGCCTTTTCTGCCATTTGGCTGGCATCTTTCACCTTTCTTAAGCTGTGCTATGAGCTCAGTAGGTCACGACCTCTCTAGCTGTGTACGCAGCATAAGGTCAATTATGCCCTCATGCGTGGAAGGAGTTTCATCTTTCTCCATCCACTCATTTAAGTAAGTAGTGAGACGATCTAGGAACTGAACAGCTGTCTCCTTGTCTTGGAGACGAGCTCGCATGAAGTGAACTTTGGCGTCGTCTACTGTGAGACCATACGCCTTAATGAGTGCAGCTTTCATCATCTCATACATGAGATTGTCTCCACGAATTCTGTGGAGAATATCGAGGGCAGGGCCCTCAAATAAACTAAGAAATTGGATCCGCTTAGCTGCCTCATCCAGTTGATACATGTCTGCCATGTCCTCAAAACGAGCTATGTATGGCTCGATTCGCTCGCTTTCCTTGTATGAAGGAAGCTTGATGCGTGGGGTCGCCAGGACATGTGTAGGAAGAGCGCTCGTGGAGCTTGAACCAACTGCACCAGATGTGTCTGAAGCCAAGGAATCTCGCTTGAGCTTCAGCACTTCAAGTTCATGTTTTTCGCGTGCTCCTCGCTGGGCACGTTCGTGTTCTCGTTCTCTGTCTCGTTGTTCACGCTCGTATTCGCGCTGTTCTCGCTCTTGTACTAGCTCAAGTTCGCATTGTTTTTGCTCGTGTTCGCGCTGTTCTCGCTCGTGTTCGCTTTGGATTCTACGCTCGTCACGAGCATCTTTCTCACGTTCCTGCTCATAATTAAACCGTGAGAGGACATAGGTTTGTATTTTTTCTGGGTCAGTGAGGCCCATTTCTTTAGCTTCTTGTACATAGACACTGGCTGCCATGGTGCTAATTTATTAAGCAAACCGAAACTGAGTACTGACTGCTTCGCAATCGAATACTAATAAACACAAGTAAAGAATACAGACACAAGCTAGTGGTGACCAGTCTTATCTAGTTAACTGGCAAAAATAAAACAAAATATGCAGATAACTGAGAAGTCTCAATAATTAACACAATGGGTATGACAGGGTGGATAGACAAGGATTGTGGAAAGTGTTAAGAATATATGGAGTAGATGGAAAGTTGTTGAATGCTGTGAAGAGTATGTATGATGGTGCAAAGGCTGCAGTGCGTGTGGATGGTGATCTAAGTGAATTTTTCTCTTTGAAGGTTGGGTTGAAACAAGGATGTGTCATGTCTCCATGGTTGTTCAATCTGTACATGGATGGGGTAATAAAAGAGGTACAAGGTAGGGTAGTGGATGTTGGAGTGGCCATGGTGAGAGAGGATAGTGTTTGGAAACTCCCTGTACTGTTGTTTGCAGATGATACTGTGTTGTTGAGTGAAGACGAAGGAGAGCTGCAAGGCTTGGTGGATGAGTTTGAGAGAGTATGTAAGAAACGGAATCTAAAGGTGAATGTAGGGAAGAGTAAAGTGATGGTCTTTGAGAGAGGTGAAGTCAGTGAATGTACAGCGAGGTTGGATGGTGAGGAATTGGAAAGTGTGAGTACGTTTAAGTACTTGGGTAGTGTGATGAGTAAGGATGGAGGTTTGGAGGGTGAAGTGCTTGAAAGGGTACAGCAGGGAAGAAAGGTTTCTGGTTCCTTGAAAGCAGTGATAAGAAACAGGGAAGTGAGCATGGAAGTGAAAAAGTTACAACATGACAGTATTGTGATACCAACTCTAACGTACGGAAGTGAAGCTTGGACGTTGTTGGAAGGACACAAGTCAAGAGTGAGAGCAGTGGAAATGAGTTATTTAAGAGGAGCCTGTGGAGTCACATGGAGAGACAGGCTGACGAATGAGGATATAAAGGAGCGTTGTGGTGTTGATGTGGATGTGATAGGAAGCGTTATGAGGAACACACTGAGGTGGTTTGGCCATGTGGAGAGGATGGAGGGTGAAACACTGACGAAGAGAGTGTATGTGAGTGAGGTGGAGGGGGAAAAAGGGAGGGGGAGGCCGAGGATGAGATGGAGGGATGGGGTGGAGAGGTATATGAGAGAGGGGGGTGTGAGCTGGGAGCAGGGGAGTGAAATGGCGGGGGACAGGGCGACTTGGAGGCGATTTGTTTGTGGCCACCCCAAACGGGATTGAGGCGTCTGGCAATAGATAGATAGATAGGTATGGCGGGTACCCAGGAGCGAATAAAATCGTCTAGCGTTACCAAAAATAAAGTACTAAATAGAGTTAAGTACTCTGTGAATTAATAAGGCAAAAATTCACTTGCTAAATTAACGGTAAACACCAGTAAACTTGTGCCTATAAACTTTAATGATAAATTCCTAAATATGAACGAGTGAGTACTATCTCGTGAATAGCTTTAGAGCTAGGAGTTAATATCCTGGAATGAGGTCGCCAATTGTCATGGGGTTTTTAAAATATCACGGGGTTTATAAAATAAATGCTAAATATTATTTAATTGATAATAATATTCAATAATATTGAAGAGCAGGGACAATGATCGTCTTACTAAATCAAGCAACTATTACTTTACGCTGACTTCTTCACACGATTCTCTAAGAACGAGAATTTATAAACTTCCTCAACAGTACACAGCAGAGACTAATTACTCAATTGCTGTTTCTTAGTACTGTTAGCCTCTGGAGAAAGTTACTTCACCCCTGACAATAAATAACTAATACTAATAATAATATCAGGCTCTTGCTGGTGCTTAACTCCTAGGAGGCACAACGGATTTTAAGATTGTCACGGGGTTTTTATCATATCACGGTGTTTTTAAAATAAATGCTTAAATATTATTTAATTTGATAATAATATTCAATAATATTGAAGAGCAGAGACAATGATTGTCTTGCTACATCAAGCAACGATTACTTTACGCTGACTTGCTAAGATTCTCTAAGAACGAGAATTTATAAACTTTCTCAACAGTACACAGCAGAGACTAATTACTCACAATTGCTGAATTACTGTACTGTTAGCCTCTGGAGAAAGTTACATCACCCCTGACAATAAATAACTAATACTAATAATAATAACATCAGGTTCTTGCTGATGCATTAACTCCTGGCACAACGGATTTTAAGTTAATACAACAAGACTGGTCTCAGTACCAGTTATGAAAGCAAACGTTTATGCAAGCTAGGAGCTATATGGAAAATAAGCTTAATTATGGAGAAATGAAACAAGATTTTACTTTACATTAAGCTCAAGAAAGGAACTGTTAAATTTATTAATTACAAAAAATAAATTTAACGTTACAATTCAAATCAAATTAAATGAGACGCACTCACTCACTCACACAAAAGCTAAATACTTACGCCTAGGAAAAAACACCTTAACTAAACTCTTATGACTACAAAATACAAAAAGGAAATACTAGTCAATGAATGCGGTGTATCACCCAAAGCTGGAGAACTAAAGGTGGGAGCTTGGAGAAACTGGAAGCGGAGTTTGGGTACTAGCTGACCTCTCGCACTGCTGCACAGGTCCTGTCTCCGTCACAGCAAACACTAGACTGCCCAAGTCGTGGGAAAGAAAAGCGGAGCACTCGGCCGCATTTTCTAACGGTCAGAGGCAAGCAGAGACGAACAATAAAGAACAATAGTATCGCTCAGTACAGCACTTAGTGAAGTGCATTAAATCGGTCACTTTTGAAAACAGTGACGAATGTTTTGGAAAGTATACCCTGAAATGGAGGGAGAAACGGTTGGCTGAGCGATACACAGTGAGTTTTCCACTAATAGTTCGTGGCTTCTCACAAAACGGAAATGTCGCGAATTGATTCGTGACAAAGATTAATACACAAGACTGGCCTAAGTACCAGTTATGAATAGCAAAACGTTTATGCATGCTAGGAGCTATATGGAAAATAAGCTTAATTGTGGAGAAATGAAACAAGAGTTTACATTACATTAAGCTCAAGAAAAAGAACTGTTAAATTTATTGATTACAAAAATAAATTTAACATTACATTTCATATCAAATTAATGAGATCGCACTCACTCACTCACACAAGAGCTAAATACTTACGCCTAGGAAAAACACCTTAATTAAACTCTTAAGTCTAGGAAAACGAAAAGGAATACTAGTCAATGAATGTGGTGTACCACCCAAACAAGGGTGGGAGCTCTGGAGAACTGTACTAGTGGAGCTTGGGTGCTAGCTGACCTCTCCTCTCACACTTCTGGAGCACAGAACCTCTCTCCATCACAACAAACACTGGACTGCGTAAACTCGTGAGAAAGAAATGGGAGCAATAGGCAGCATTTTTTAACGGTCGAGTGAGCGAAACACGCCCAAAACAAATCACTCAGCGGAAGAACTAATGTCTCACACAAAGACGATCACGTATGACAATGAAAAATTGATTTGGCAAAGCTTCCGTCCGAATGAGCGGTTAACTGAACGATACACGGTGAGTTTTCCACTAATAGTTCGTGGCTTCTCACAAAAGGGAAATGTAGCGAATTTGATTTGTGACATATATATATATATATATATATATATATATATATATATATATATTCTTATTGGGGTGTATATTACGGTGCACTCTTAGCCCTTAATTAATCACCAAAAGGGATAAGGTAAAGCTTACAAGAAAACTAACTTAACTTTACTGTACACTACAACATACACAACCAAAGAAGAAACCAGGGTTCGTTTTACAAAAGGAGGATTAACATATAGGCCTCAGAATACAAATATAAAACAAGTTATTTCTTACCGAACCAGAACACACTCAGTGGAGGCTAAGTACTCACAAAGCTCGAGGAAACGTGGAGACTTCAGTGAAATAATCCAGATATAAATCACACACTAGTGTAAATGGAGGAGTGAACCAAAACTGGGAAATGATGCACAAACAGTGTGTTTTGTAATCAAAGTCACGTATTGACTAGTGTCGGGGAAAAGCGCAACACATTGTGGCAAAAGTGTAACGTGACAGTAAATGTGTACAAATGTGTACAAATGACAAAATGTGTACAAAAATGTGAACTAATGTTTACAAAAATGAGACAAAAATGTGTACGGGGATGTGTGTACAAAATGACACGAAAAGGTGTACAGGGATGTGTAAACAAAAATGAGACAAAATGTGTTTCTTCACATTTTCCTTGACCTTATAAAACAGACTTACTCTAACTCTCTCAGCTAATTAACCAGTAGGCTGTCTTATGGAATATCTACAGCCACCCACTAAGTACAGAGGCACTTGCTACCAACGGGAGCCAATGGCGAAGTTACACAAATTATACAAAACCACTGACGTGCCATTAAGAAGGCAGAGCAAACGTTATTTATGCTTCTATTGGCAAATACTCTCTTTTAGCTCCTACCACAATATAAGTTACACCCACAGTTCAAGGACAAGAGGGATTTCCTGCATAATTTGTGAGAAAAACATTTGGTGTGTTATCAGTACAGTGACTGCTAAGTAAACGCAACTGAGGATGAGGGTTACCCCTTACAGCCCACAAAACGGATAAGGAAAAGAATTTATCTTCTTGATGGCTAGTCTGTCTCCTTACATTATCACTTATTTTCTATTTCACCCATTCGCCACTGGAGTTAACTACACCAGTAACACCTCTCTTCCTGAAAGAAGGATACTTTACAATTTAAGTTCTGGACAGGTAATCTACTAAAACATTACTAACACCTTTTACATGTCTTACATCAAGGGAGTATTCTTGCAGAAATAGGGACCAGCAGGTCAATCTAAGATTTTTTTCCTTAAATCAGGACAGAAATTTCAGAGGGTGGTAATCAGTGTAGCCTACACTACATCACCTGACCCTGGACCAACATACACAGAATATTGTTGAAGGGCAAGTATGAGTGCAAGGAGTTCTTTCTCAATAGTTGAATATTTTCTCTGGGCCTTATTGAATTCTTTGCTCAAATAGCACAGAGGCATCTCAAAGCCTTAATCATTATCCTGAAGCAAAACTGCACCTGCCTCTAGGACACTGGCATCAACAGCTAATTTAAAGGGTTTATCAAAATTGGGGACTTGAAGCAATGGGTGACTGGACAGGATGGCTTTGACTTTAGAATAGGCTTCCTCACATTCTGGCCTCCACTCATACTTGACTCCTTTTCTTAACAAATCAGTGAGGGGAGCTACAAGATCAGAGAAGTTCAGGACAAAACGTCTGTAGTGCCCTACCATACCCAAGAATCGTTGCAACTCTCTCTTATTTTTTGGGTTGGGGGGAATTGACAATAGCCTGAACTTTAACATCAGGTGGACTCACTAGGCCTAAACCGACCACATAACCTAGGTTCTGCACTCGAGCCCTCACAAATTCACATTTAGTTAAATTAAGCACTAAATTGGCAGAGGACAGTCTCTGCAGCAAGGCATCTAGTTGGCTCAAGTGTTGTTCCCAGGTGTCACTAAAAATAACATCATCAATATAAGTAACACAACCTTTAACATCCTTGGTAAGATCATTCATTAGCCTTTGGAAGGTGGCAGGAGCGTTCTTCATACCATAGGGCATGACCTTACATTTATAAGTCTTGCCACCGACCACAAAACAGGAAATTTCTTGGGCCCTTTCTGTGAGTGGGACTTGCCAATATGCCTTCATCATATCTAATTTTGTGATAAACTTAGCACTGCCTATCACGTCCACACAATCATCTGCTCTAGGAAGTGGGTAAGTATCAGTCTTGGTGAGGGAGTTGACTTTACGATAATCAATACAAAAGCGATGTGACTCATCAGGTTTTGGAACCACAATGACCAAGGAGCACCACTCACTTTGACAGGACTCAATTAACCCCTGCTGCAACATGTAGCTCAGTTCCTCTTGAATATGGTCTGCTTCTGACGACTAGCCCTGATTTACAGGGCTGGCATCTCCAACGTCCACGTCATGCTGTGCTACTTCCATCCATCCTGGGGTGTCCCGGAAGACATCAGGGAACTTCCTGAGAAGGGCAACAAGCTCAGGACACCGCTCTGCAGTCAAGTGGGAGAGTTTATCAATCAGTGTACTCCAAGCCTCCTGGTTTTCTCTCCAACTTGTTGTTTGGTCCAAAATCAAAGGACAGCCCTCGTCCTCTGCCAACTCGACAGCTGACACCATGCATGCAGCACTAGGGGGGTCCACATCTTGCCTGTGGTACTCCTTCAACATATTTACATGGCACAATCTTCGTTCCTTCCTCTGGTCTGGGGTTAAAATGACATAGTTTACTTCACCTACCGTCTTTTCCACTATATAAGAGCCTGCAAAACTTGCCTGAAGAGGCTGACCATGAATGGGAAGCAAGACAAGAACTTGAGCACCTGGGTGAAACACTCTCTGCCAAACTTTCTTAAAGTGGTCATACCACCTCTTCATCTCCTGAGAGGACTCCAAGTGTGCCCTGGCTACTTCCATACTATTGACCAGGCTTTCTTTAAATTTTGACACATAGTCTAGCAGGTTAATTAGGTCATCATTCTTGATCCATTGTTCTTTGAGGAGTTTAAGAGGACCTCTTCATGGCCAAAGATTAACTGAAATGGGGAGTAGCCCAAGGACTCACTCGGTGCCTCTCTGGTTGCAAAAAGTAGGAAATGCAAACACTTGTCCCATTCCTTTTCATTAACACATAGTTTTCTAAGCATACTCTTCAAAGTTTGGTGATACCTCTCTAATGGACCCTGACTCTGAGGATGATATGCTGAGGAAGTGATCTGAAAGATTCCTAACTCCTTAAGGGTTTGTCTGAACAGTTTGGAATTAAAATTACTGCCTTGATCTGACTGAACTTCCCTAGGGAGACCAAAACTGGTAAAAAAAAGGTCAGCATCTCCTTTACAACATATTTAGCTGAAATATTTCTCAAGGGAATGGCTTCAGGATATCTAATGGCCATGTCTAACATTGTGAGGATGTACTGGTGGCCTGAGGAGGTTTTAGGCAAAGGGTGAACAATGTCCACAAGGACTCTAGTGAATGGGGCCTCAAACACAGGTAGAGGAATCAAAAGAGCCACAGGGATGGGCTTATTGCTCTTACCGACTAGCTGATAGGTGTGACATGAGCTACAGAACTGGGAGACATCTCGACGGATTCCAAGCCAGTAAAAATGCTGCCAGATGCGGGAAAGAATCTTCCTCACCCCTAATTGACCTGCTAAAGAAGAGTCATGAGCAATGGACATAATTTTTTGCCTATAGGGACTTAGAACCACCACCTGACATACAGTCTTCCACTCGTTATCATGAGCAACACTAGGAGGTCTCCATCTTCTCATTAACACATTATTGGGCCTTAAATAATAACACTCTGTCAATTCAGACTCACATTCATCTTCCCTAACTGCTGAGTCAATTGAAGTGGCAATCTCTGGATCAGATCTTTGCATATCAGCTAACTTTGCACTTGCATCAGTCTGGGGAGAATCATCAACTTCTGAGTCATTTAACTGGGCAAAAAAGGTATCACCAAGCCCAGTATCATCATCGGCATTGCCAGTGCCATTACTGTCATCATTCTCATGGCTGGCTTTCGTCGTCATAGCTCTAGTTACAGCACTTGCGGGAAACAATTTAGGACATGTATCTTCCAACTCTTTAGTCCTATCCTCACTCAGGGGAGTTTTTGACACACACGGAACCTCATTCACCTGTCCTCCCGTCAAGTCATTACCCAAAAGGAAAGTGACTCCTTGTACAGAAAGCTGATCAACAACACCCACATGCATTGAACCAGTAACTAACTCTGACTGGAGCTTCACCTCAACTAGGGGAACAGATACAAACTCAGCTATACCCTGCAACAAGACACATTCATTAGGGTCAGCTACATCAACAATCCCCTTCAACATCAGTGACTGTGAAGCTCCTGTGTCTCTTAGTATTGTGACTTCCTTACCACTTTTTCCATCAACTGAAACGAACCCCTTAGATATAAAGTTAGCAAATAAATTACCTGGGGAGGAGTCACTTTGAGTACTGCTTGGGGGAGGACACTGATGGAGTCTTATTACCACTCTCACCTGAACCTAATGGCTGCACTGCCCCAGTCTTACTAGTGTCTAACAATGGTTCTACAGGAGTCTGTCTATCCACCACTGACGGTTCCACTCTGGCCTTATCAACGATATGAACCTGCTGGGGTTATGTCTGACTACTGCTAACAATATCTGTGGGTGGCTGCTCTCTGTTGGTGTCAAAAGATCCCCAAGAGTTTACCAAAGTAATAGGTTTTACAGAGGAACTTTTCCCTCATTTTTTTTTTAGCACAAATCCTCCATGTGCCCTGTTTTCTGGCAATACTGGCAAAACCTGACACTTTTTCTTGACCCTCTGGCAACACTGTCCTCACTTACTTTTGTAAAACTAACATGCTCTGGGGTTGCAGTGTTCCCACTAGTGTCACATGACATTAACTTGTCTTTACCAGAAGAAGGGTTCACAAAATCTTGTTGGTTCACTCTCCCACCCTTAACAAATGACTGAGGCTAACGTTCATGCTTATGAATTATATTATTGTTATCTGCTACAACAGCAGCCTCAGCTAGGGTATCTAAATCTTTTTCCACTATGTATGTACCCACATCCCTATCTATGTTACCAGTGAAGTTCTCCAAGATCATTAACTCTTTAAGTTTACAGAAATCATCAGCTCTTGTAGAATGCAACCATTGATCAAATAAGTCTGTGAGTACTCTAGCATATTCTATGGGAGTCTGATCTTTCTGTTTAAAGGTAGATCTAAATTTAAGCCTATATGTCTCTGGCACGAGTTCATATGCTTTGAAAATGGCATCTTTTAACTCCTTAACCACGGGGTGTCACTTTCATGACACTTGGGTGCAAGGGATCATGCCGCAGGGCATCACTTTTGTGATTCTGTGTTATTTTGAATTCACCCGGGCTTTCAAGTGGTGGCTTGTATAATCTGTCAGTACTGCCAGTGTCCAGCTATAGTCAGCCCTGCTAATGTCATCTGTACTCGCATCCATTGTTGCCAATTAAGCCATTTTTCCCCTGTCCTTGACTCCCCTCCTTACCTCCCCTCCATTACCCTCTCCTTCCTCCCGCCTAGCTGCGCCGTGCTACGCAAATCCTGCTCGGATTTTTCCATTCATTTAATCCATTGAAATGTGCCCTATGCCCTATTCTTATACAAAATAATATATATATCAAAAAGAGAAAAGGTAATTGATACTGCCATACACCTGGAATGGGCTAATTATCACCTGGCAACATCCCACATGCACTCGTTTGCTAATTTTCTGTTTATTTACTCTTGAAATATGTCTTATGACCTGTTCCCATAATAAAATTATATATAAGAAAGGAAGGGAGAAGCCTAAGTGATATTTACATTCACCTGGAACTACCTAATGTATAATGAATTGTCTAGATTTCCTGCCAATCATTTCACGACATATAAATTAGCAGCTGTCACCACGCTGACATTGTCAACCCTTTCCTGCCCATAATACACCACTTCATTCTGTTTACTGTCGTCTTTCAAGGTGAAGCCATGTAGGATTTGCTCCCCTCCTTTTCCTCCGCTTCTGAGCCCACTGCAAAGGGCCCTGTGATCTCTACCCCTACTAAACCTCGTGTGGGAAGGGGTAAAGAACTAAGTGACCCTGCTGTGGAACGTGAACTGGCTAATTTATCCATGATAATGATGGACAGTGACTACAATCTTTCTGGTGAATCGTGTGATGAGCCAGTGGAGGAAATGGTGACAGAAACTCACAGCACAAATGCTTCAGTGTCCCAAGTTCGTCCTGGCTCCAAGAGAAAGGAGCCCTTAGTAACTGCTAGTGACAGTGCATAACATAGTGTAAATAAAATAGAAATGTAAATAATGTAAATAAAATATAAAATGTAAATAAAAATATAAATAATTACTAATATAAGAATATGAGTATAAATACTTGGAGTAATGACAGTGAAAGTGAAAGCTTCGCTTTCTATGCTAGTTTACTGAACGAGAAAGTGAGTGCCTGGAGTGAAACTACTAGTAATGAAGGAAACTTATGGATAAATATTGTATATATACATAAGTGTAATAAAGTACTAGGAATATAAAGTGTGAGTGTGTTTATAAATAATAAATGACAGCTCCGCCTCAGAATACCAGCGAGGAACGAGCGCGGGTGGAAAGCTCGTACATGCTTGTAATATACATTCCTTTCACAGAGTTTTTTTTTTTTTGGGAGTATGGATTCCAAACTACTTGAAATTCATAGAATAGTGTTTCTAGTGATAATATCAGGCAGTGGTAATCATATTACGGGGTGTTGGGAAGTGTAAAGTGGAGACTTCGTTACCCATCTTCAGAGGTCTCCACAAGTCCTACAGTAGTCGATGACGGCTCAACAAACATCCCAGAAGAAAGTTGAAAGTATGTGCTATATGCATAGATAATTATAATATTCTAGGACTAATAACTGATTTTTGGCAAATATTTTTAAAAAGTCAGTCGGGGTGCAATTATCCCCGCGGGACGGGCACAGAGTGCTTCCGACATCCCCACGGTTATGGGGTTAAACAATCATAGTTAGCACTTTGATCAACAGATAAAGAAATATAAGCCTCTTGAGCCTTTCCTTTCAAAACACTCTGCAGCAGTACTGTCCAAGAGTCTTTTTGCCATGAGAGACAACCTGCCACCTCTTCAAACATATGGAAATACTTAGTGTAGTGACACCTTGCTTATTAAAGGGAGGCACTAGCTTAGTGTTCCTAGCATCATCAAAAGCTTCCCTGGTAGATGAACTAGCTCAAGATAAACTATCAGGGTGTTTCAGTCTTAATTCGTGATCCATTTCCTTTGTCTCATTTGAGCCTGTGATTCTATATCCTTCATTTTAGCATTCCATTCTTGTTCTTTCATTTTTGCTTGCACTTCCAGTTCCCTCAACTTAATTCTGGCTAACTCAAGTTGCACTTTGTCACCAGTATCATGAGCAGAAAAATCACTAGGGCCAGGTATCTTTGATGCCAAAGGCTCATGGTCAACACCTTGTGCAGTATCAATTGGCTCAGAACTAGCTATGGGGGACTCATTTTGCTCAAAAATGGTGTCCAATATTAAATCAAGTAACTTAGTCTTAGTGACTGAGGCAGGAAATCTCAACTGTAAGGCCTGGGCAAGCAATATGAGCTCGTGTTTTGTGAATGTGTTCACTCTTGTTGGGGAAAGCTTAGAATCCAAAAATGCTTTCACATCACTATCACTCATTAGGGTCATGATTACTGAATATAGTTAACCCTCTCAGTGTCAGTCACGCGATTCGTGTATCATGTGGATGTTCTAAATTTTTTCAGTCACGCGAATTGCGTTTATAAGCACCAAAAAATTCGCCAAAAATTAAGTTTCTGGCGGATTTGTGTCAAATTTTGGCACGTCGTAGCGATTGTAGCCCTCTCCAATGGTAAGGCATTGGCAACATTGAGCTGCCTCATGGGGCCCAGCATGTACCGAGATACCTCAGTCTTTTCCAAGCAGCCAGGCGGTGAGGTTGCGTCACATGTACTGTCCCTTTAAACTCCTACTAATTCTCCTCCTCCTGCCCGAGCTGAAGCCCCAGTGTGATAATGCAATATTTGTGAGCATATTTGTATGTGATATTGTCCATGGAACATAGATATATGTCACGAAAAGGAATTGTGTCCGTTATCAAGCATTAGGCTTAAAGCCGATATGCGTGTTCACTGTGGCCGGGTTTCACCTCTCGCCCTCCTCAAGGCCCTATGGCATGAATACAAATTCGTATATAATGAAGCCAATGCCTAAACTGTTTTTTGTGTGAAAGATATTGTGGCTGGCTTGGTGAAATTATGGAACAAGTTAGCATTGTGGACGCCATGAACCATAGTGTGGAATAGTGCAGGCATCAAGTACATTTTTTATAGTCGGGAAGGGAGAATTAGAGGTGTTTAGGGATGGAATTATTGTGATTCTGATAGTGAAAATGCATATGGAATTGTGTGAAATATACATCTAACATGCTGCGGCTGTTCGTGAAGGAGTTTGGTGTGTGCCAGTACAATAGAGTTGCTTCATACTCTCCCGGCAAAGGATGCTGCATCACAGTCATGTTGAACCATGGTAAGGAAGGGAGTAATTGTGGAGGTTAGGGTGGAATCATTGTGGTAGTCATGTATTTGTGTATGATATTGTGTCAAGTGTAAGTGAAATGTGCCACGTATCCACATGACGGCATAAATTATGGTGCGTAGTGTAGGTGAGCGGTACCTTAGTGGCAGGTGTGCTGTGAAAGGTAACGATGGCAAGGAACGAGGGACGTCATTGAACAGTTACTGTACCTTGGTCAGACATTTAGTGATGAATTATACTTTATGTAAAACATACATGAACTGTGCCGCGAGTGTTCGTTTAGGTGCGTAGCGTAGGTGAGCAGTACCTTAGCAGCAGGTGTGCTGTGAAAGGTAATGATGCCAAGGAACGAGGGACATCATTGAACAGGTACTGTACCTTGGTCAGACATTTAGTGATAAATAATACTTTATGTAAAATATATGTGAACTGTGCCACGAGTGTTTGTTTAGGTGGTAGTGTAGGTGAGCGGTACTTTAGCGGCAGGTGTGCTGTGAAAGGTAACGATGCCAAGGAACGAGGGAAGTCATTGAACAGGTACTGTACCTTGGTCAGACATTTAGTGATAAATTATACTTTATGTAAAATATATGTGAACTGTGCCGCTAGTGTTCGTTTAGGTGCGTGGCGTATGTGAGCGGTACTTTAGCGGCAGGTGTGCTGTGAAAGGTAACGATGACAAGGAACGAGGGACGTCACTGAACAGGTACTGTACCTTGCAATGCCGGGCAACCACGGACGTCAGTGGACAGGTAGTGTACCTTTCAAAAACAATTTTTGAAATTTATGATTCTTATCTGAAATGTTTGTGATATGTGCCACGAGTGTTCATTGGAAATATTGTATCATGTGTTGGGGGAATGTTTGGGGAAGGAGGGGAAAATGTGTGTGTGTGTGTGTGTGTGTGTGTGTGTGTTTTTATATATATAGATATATATATATATATATATATATATTTATATATATATATATATATATGTGTGTGTGTGTGAGGGAGTATATCATGTGTGGGGGGAACCTTCAGATATTGTGAGGGAGTATATGTGTCGTGAAACTTTGCGGAAGGAGGGCTGAAAAAAAAAAAAAAAAAACAATTACACACACACACACGTCATAAAAGACTTTGTAGTACTTGTAGAGAAGTTTTGTAGATTAGTTATATATTAGACTTGTGGACGAGCGGTTGTTGTACTTGAGTAGTTTGTAAGTAGATAATCTTCGTTCCCATTTGTCATGCAATAACAGGAGAGGTGAAGAATAGTATGGGACTATTTTTATTTGTCTTGGAAATCTTAACAAAGTCTCTCACACACGAGTGAAGTATAAAGTCCCGCTAGCTACCTCCCAGTCTTGCTCTCGCTCTCTCTCTCTCTTTTTCTCTCTCTCTCTCCCATGTTGCTAAACCCGTCTCCCTACTACCTGCCTGTTCTATGGCTAGCTTCCTTCTGCCTCTGCTTCCTAAATTCTGGTGTAGCAGGGGTCGTGTCACGTGTGTTACACTGTGGTTGGAAAGTTCTGGAAGCCTGTGTGTGAGTATGTGTGTATATGTGTGTATGGTCACGAGGCGCTGTCGTGTGCCTGTAAAGCATTCCTTGAGTTAAGAGTGTGTAAGCATGTTTAGCATTGCTCGATTCTCGCAGACACAATACCTTCTCATCATCTGACTTCCTGCTTCTATCTGTCTCTCTATGTATCGTTTATCCATTTATCTATTATGATTTGTAATTATAATATGGAGTCCTAACATATGCTCGGCCACGCCGCTGGAGGTCCTCCGACAGCAATCATCATTGACATATGATAATCTATTAGTACATAATATTGATTATAATATTATACACATACAACACTCATAGTAAATTGCAATGATCTAGTAATATTACATTATAAACAAGTTGTATACATATTTGAATAAATGCAATGGTTGTTGTATGACATTTTGTAAGATGTGTATGTATAACAGACATATGCATATAATTGTGCAATGTTAATACTGCTAGGTTATACATTACATATTGAGTTATCCCTTTAGTAATGTCTAATATTTCACCTAACTTGTATGATGATACTGGTAATACAGAATTGTGGTATGACTGTATGACATAATATTGTAGTAACATTGTGGTAATACATAATTGTAACATTTTATGAATTGTTACATAATATTGTGGTAATGCATAATTGTGTTGGCCTCATAATTGTAGTTACAATTTGTTAATGCAACTGTTACATAATTGTGTTGACTTATAATTGTAGTTAAAGTTACATAAAAGTTACATCTTGTTAATGCAACTGTTACATAATTGTTACATATTGTTTGTAGTTACATAATTGTAGTTAAATTTACATAAAAGTTACATCTTGTTAATGCAACTGTTACATAATTGTTACACATTGTCTGTAGTTACATAATTATAGTTTAAGTTACATAAAAGTTACATCTTGTTAATGCAACTGTTACATAATTGTTACATATTGTTTGTAGTTACATAATTGTAGTTAAAGTAACTTAAAAGTTACATCTTGTTAATGCAACTGTTACATAAATGGTACATATTGTTTGTAGTTACATAATTGTAGTTAAAATTATATAAAAGTTACATCTTGTTAATGCAACTGTTACATAATTGTTACATATTGTTTGTAGTTACATAATTGTAGTTAAAGTTACATAAAAGTTACATCTTGTTAATGCAACTGTTACATAATTGTTACATATTGTTTGTAGTTACATAATTGTAGCAACTGTAACATAATGCAATCGTTTGTCGTTACATAATTGTTACATATCGTTTGTAGTAACATAATTGTAATAATTGCAGTCCTGACATTGAATCCGTTCATGCTGCGGTCGATGATATGATGTGCCATGCCAATAGCTTGTGGAGACAATTTGCTTTTTTGTTTGTAGTTTATGTGGTATTTTGGCATTTGTAGTAACACGTACACTTATTTTCATTTGTTTGTTATGTGATCTTACTCTATTTCTTTTTCTTTCTTTCTTTTTTTTTTTTTTATGTATTGATTTTCTATAGTTTGTTTTTCTTCGTTTGTCTACGCTTTTTCTGTGTTGTTCATGGTTGCATAATTGCTGGCTAATTTCCTAGGGACCCTTTTCTAAGGTTTAGTTTATATTGCACAGATATTACTGAAAATGATATTATATAGCCCCATATTTTGTTATTTTATATAAAAAATATATATACACTATATACAGTATAAACTGTATATACTGACTTGTTCTTCACTTGTACCTATCGTGGGCAATATATGTGTCAGCACTGTGTGGAAATCTTTGTCTTCACGATTGTGTTGAGGATGTTTATTCTTGCTAACGTCATTTGTGTTGGCCACTTTTTTTTTCTGGTTTTCCTTGTAACTTAATATATCTGTTTCCACAAAGTAGCTTTAATTAATAAATGTTTAATACAGTTCTTTTACTCGCTCACTGAGTAACTGTGATGGTATATTTTCTATATCACTTTGTAGATGTAATAATTTATAGCTGTATGTATGGAACACGTATTTTATGTAGGTATAATTGGTAACACTCGTTGGTAGTAAATAAATGCTATAATAAATGAATGAATATATACAGTGTAGAATATTTATTGTTGGTGATTATTTAGTGTTTGAGTTATGCAGATAACTGAAGTAAGTATGTGTACGTAAGTTGTAACTACTGTATACAGCACGTTTTATATGTTTGTGCAAAATGTGTTGTCTATCACTGTGTATCGCATGAATGAAGTAACTATGTAACTCACTAATTTTTTACCTTGGTGGGAATGGTGTGAATGGTGTTGCACGTGGTGATAGCGTTGTTCTTCACGGGTTGATTGACGTGTTGTGGGGTGTCAGACACACGGCTTGGCGTCGTTTCAGCACACGTATGGTGACGTCCACTTCCCACACTGGTAGCTGTGGTGAGTAAATGATTAGCAATGAGTAACTTGAGTAAAGATGAGTGAGGAAGATGAGTTGTGAATATGGGCTTGGTATTTGCTTCGTCGTCTTGACTTCTTCAGTCCTGTGTCAGCGGTGGAGGTTTGGTGGATGTAGTAGAGAGAGGAGGGTGAGGTCTGGTGGTTGTGAGTTGTGAGTCGTGTCTCATTCTTCATTTGTTTGTTTTGTTTTTCTTTCTCGATGTTTTCTAGGTCCTTTTCTCTTGTGATTTACTCGTTGTGGGATGAAGACTGTCGTTACTTGTAGGTGTGTGTAGATTATACAGACGACTAGTGGAGTTGTTACTTGTAGTTGATTGTAGATGGTTGTAGTTCGTTGGTTCGTCGTAGAAATTGCAAGATTGTTTGTATCAGTCCTTTGTTAAACTACTGGCAAGACGTCGTGTGATCACTTCTAAATCAGCGTGATGATCGTGGAGACGGAGGGGGGGTTGGAGAGAATACTGTCAGGAGCTGGTTGTGAGTTGTTGGTTGTGAGAGGTATTTTTTGTTTTCAATCTTGATAATGCAGAATCAATTGTACACTCATGGGCTTGTATTTTGTAGGAATTCATTGTAGAACTGAAGCTAATCTTGTAGAGTGTCACCTGCTTTTGTAGAAATTCACCAGTCACTTGATTCGAAGACGAGGTCCGTACTTTCGCTGACCACCAAATGTCTTAATAAAGGACTTTTAAAAAGTCACACACACACACACATATATATATATATATATATATATATATATATATATATATATATATATATATATATATATATATATACAGGAAAAGCAATACCAGTGTTGCAACGAACAGCATATTTATTATGTCCAGACGTTTCGACATATTCATCTATGTCATCTTCAGTGGATCTAAAAAGATGAAAAAAAAGACATGTAAGGTATTTAAAATCCTAAAAGAACTATATGAGCATGAGCTCATCGTACCTACATAAAAGAGAAAACATAGTGTTAAATTATAGGGGGGACTTAACTGCACAATATATTCAGAGGGACAGCAGACAGACAATTGTTTAGGGCGGGTTTTCGTTTATAAATATGAATGGATTCTAGTATTCTTAGATTCATACTGGTACATGTGTCTATTATACAGAAATTCTTGGGATCAACAGAAGTATTACAAATATATGAATGTTCCCTTACCGCTGAGTGAAGAGGGTCGCTCACAGGGAGACCTGACCTGCTTGACTGACCTCTATGCTCGTCAACCCTTAGCTTGAAAGCTCGTATTGTGCTTCCAATATACCCTGTATGGCAACTAGGGCACTTGTATTCATAAACGACTGACGAGTGGAGAGCAGTCGGTAGTCGGTCTTTCTAATGAAAAAATGATTGAATCTTAAGATCATTCTTATGAACAAATCGGAACTTTATTTGAGGATAGAAAATAGAAAAGTTATATTTCAGTGCCCTCTCTATCCTTTCTGATACAGTACCAAGAAAAGGTAGAGAAAGATACAGTTCCTCCTTACTCACTGTACATACGGGTTGCTTTGGACTGTAAATTTTGGCTAAGAATTTTCTAACAGTTATCAAAAAGAGCAGTACTGAAACCACTGTTAGCAAAAGAAAATCCTCAGAAATGACTAGAAGAGGTTGTAGGTGGAAGTTAGGTTATAAGCTCTATACAAAAGTGTTCTAATTGCATTCAACTTAAAAATAAATGGACAGTATCTTAAAAAGCTAGTACCCAAACCCGAGGAAGTAGGCTTACGATATACAGACATACCCAGAGTGCCATTTAACTTCTGAATTGATAAATCAAGAAAAGGGAGTTTACCGTTAACTTCACATTCCATGGTAAATTTTATGTTCTTACGTTGTTTATTTAGGTAGTTTAAAAAAAGTGGAGCATGGCTTTCATCTTGAAATATAAATAGAGTGTCATCCACATATCTACTATAAAGGATGGGTTTAAAGTATATAGGATAATTATCCGGCCATTTTTTCTCCCCAAAACAGAGAAAAACATTAGCCATAGTCGGACCTAGAGGCGAGCCGATAGCCACACCGTCTACCTGTTTATATACCTCGTTATTAAATATAAAATGGCAGTCCTTCACACAAACAGAAATCAGGTTTTTAAAGAATTTTTTTACTCATACCCATGACTTTATCCATATCATTAAATATTGAATTTACACATAACTCAATAGTTTCATCCAAGGGAACATTTGTAAACAATGAGGTGACATCAAAACTACACATGTAGCAGGAGGTTGGTAGTCCGAATCCAGAGAGAAAGTTAAAGAGCTCATATGAATTTTTAACCGTATATTCATTGGTTAAGCCCGAAAGGATGGGAACTAAAAATTTGGCTAATTTAAAGGAGGCAGTTTTAAATGCAGCCATGATTTTTCTAAGAGGTATGGATTGTTTGTGAACTTTATATAATCCATACAGAATAGCTGGTGATGAGCCACTAGGTTTTAAAGACTGTGAATATTCCTTTGAAACGGTTCCTTTTATAACCATAGATTTTAATGACCTGTTTACTTTATCCTCTATTTTCATGTTCAGTTTTATTAAATCGGCATGAATGACTTTAATGAATTTAGTGGAGTCCTTCAAAATATCGTGCATTTTTGTTATGTAATCAATCTTATTGAGTAGCACAACCCCTCTTCCTTTATCCGGACGACAGACAACCAACTCCTCATTTTTACCCAAGTCTTTCAAAATGTTAAAATCTTTCTTTGTGAAAATATGTGAATGTAGTTTAGAACTTTTAAACCCATAGTATTCTTTACATGCTATATTGCAAACACACTGAATAACTGAATTGAAGCTATGCGCTTCAGTGAGCTGACATCCTTTAAGTGTTTGTATCATACTCTCAAAAGCAGTGAAATACTTATAATAGTTAGGCCGAAACACAGGTAGGTTAAATTCTAAAGCGAAAGATAACAAAAAAGACTCACGACTGGATAATTCTACATTGGAGTAATTGAATATAACTTTTTGAGGATCACATGATTTTAGCTCAGATTTGGCCCCAAGCCGAAATAACTTCTTTCCATGAACCTTGGCAATATTTGTATGTACTCGATTTACTTTTCATTTAACAAAATACTTTAAACAGTAGAAGTCTAAACGTGACACCATGAGGCTTAAGGATTTATATGACTGACTAAGTGAAACTTTAAGGTCCCTAATTTCTTTTTCTTTAGTTCTTATTTCAATGTTCAGTACCTTATCTTGCCAAGATTTATACAGCTCTGAGTTACAAAGAGTTCTCCGGTACAGATTGAACCTAAGAAAGTTGGGAAACACATTGTAAGTCTTGCAACATAAAAGAAAATGCAGGTCAAGGTTTCTTTTTTCCAACTGGGTTGATAGCCGCTCGTACTTCCGGAACCCGTGAAGTGTGGAGGGTCCATATCTACTGCGAAGAATTATTGAGACAGGCTTGTTCTGAGGGAACCGCAACTTATACAGGAAAAGCAATACCAGTGTTGCAACAAACAGCATATTTATTATGTCCAGACGTTTCAACATATTCATCTATGTCATCTTCAGTGGATCTAAAAAGATGAAAAAAAAGACATGTAATGTATTTAAAAACCTAAAAGAACTATATGAGCATGAGCTCATCGTACCTACATAAAAGAGAAAACATAGTGTTAACTTATAGGGGGGACTTAACTGCACAATATATTCAGAGGGACAGCAGACAGACAACTGTTTAGGGCGGGTTTTCGTTTATAAATATGAATGGATTCTAGTATTCTTAGATTCACCAGTCGTTTATGAATTCAAGTGCCCTAGTTGCCATACAGGGTATATTGGAAACACAATACGAGCTTTCAAGCTAAGGGTTGACGAGCATAGAGGTCAGTCGAGCAGGTCAGGTCTCCCTGTGAGCGACCCTCCTCACTCAGCGGTAAGGGAACATTCATATATTTGTAATACTTCTCTTGATCCCAAGAATTTTTGTATAATAGACACATGTACCGGTTGAATCTAAGAATACTAGAATCCATTCATATTTATAAACGAAAACCCGCCCTAAACAATTGTCTGTCTGCTGTCCCTCTGAATATATTGTGCAGTTAATTCCCCCCTATAATTTAACACTATGTTTTCTCTTTTATGTAGGTACGATGAGCTCATGCTCATATAGTTCTTTTAGGATTTTAAATACCTTACAGGTCTTTTTTTATCTTTTTAGATCCACTGAAGATGACATAGATGAATATGTCGAAACGTCTTCACGGGTTCCGGAAGTACGAGCGGCTATCAACCCAGTTGGAAAAAAGAAACCTTGACCTGCATTTTCTTTTATGTTTGTCACGGGGTTTTTAAAATATAAGCAAATATTATTTAAAATGATAATAATGTTCAATAATATTGCAGAGCAGGGACAATGATTGTCTTACTGAATCAAGCAACGATTACTTTACGCTGACTTGCTTCGCACAATTCTCTAAGAACGAGAATTTATAAACTTTCTCAACAGTACACAGCAGAGACTAATTACTCAATTGCTGTTTTTTTTGTACTGTTAGCCTCTGGAGAAAGTTACTTCACCTCTGACAATAAATAACTAATACTAATAATAGTATCAGGTTCTTGGTGATGCTTAACTCCTAGGAGGCACAACGTATTTTAAGCTTAACACAAGACTGGCCTAAGTACCAGTTATGAATGGCAAAACGTTTGTGCAAGCTAGGAGCTATATGGAAAATAAGCTTAATTGTGGAGAAATGAAACAAGAGTTTACATTACATTAAGCTCAAGAAAAAGAACTGTTAAATTTATTGATTACAAAATAAATTTAACGTTACATTTCAAAATCAAATTAATGAGATCGCACTCACTCACTCACACAAGAGCTAAATTCTTACGCCTAGGAAAAACACCTTAACTAAACTCTTAAAACTAGGAAAACGAAAAGAAATACTGGTCAATGAATGCAGTGTATCACCCAAGGAGGGTGGGAGCTTGGAGAACTGTAAAATGGAGTTTGGGTACCAGCTGGCCTCTCACACTGCTGGAGCACAGGACCTCTCTCCGTCACAGCAAACACTTGACTGAGTAAGTCATGGGAAAGAAAAGAGGAGCACTAGGCCGCATTTTTAAAGAATCGAGTGAGCGAAACGCGCCCAAAACAAATCGCTTAGCGGAAGCGCTAATGTCTCACACAAAGACAATCACTTATGACACTGAAAAATTGATTTGACAAAGCTTCCGTCCGAATGAGCGGTTAACTGAACGATAAACTGGGATTTCACTTAAGTTCGCGGTTTCCCACAAAAGCCAATGTCACTAGCTGACTCGTGATATTACGCCCCATCAAAATCAAATCTTTTTTCCTTCAGAAAAAAGATTTCAATATGCATACATATAAATCCTAGCTCAGTCACACAAGATTCACACTGTGGTGTGTGTGGTATGCTGCTACAGGAGAAAGTCGCAGTCGCCAGTGAGCGAAAAAACCTCGTATTTACGTTAATAGAAGCAAGCTTGAGGGAAAAACTCCTTGACGACGGTGAAAATCCTGTACTCAGGTCAAACTGAGCAAAAATTTGCTACATTTACACTGACAACTAATTGTTGTGTAGCGTGGTGTATGTAATACTCAGTGTAGGTGTGACAGTTGTAGTGTAACTGTACCTATGTGTAAAATGACACAGTAAATAATAATATGGCAACGACGAAGGCAGAGGAGAAGAGGCGGCAACATGCGGCAGACGATCAGCTGGCCCGCACAGCAAAACTGCTACGCCCATTGCTGTACCTGCAAAATCAATTGAGGTGGAGCACCAAAAATGTCAATGAGACAAAAATTCTTATCACAATTACTCTCTCTGCCTAGCAATCAGTACATGCTACGAAAAGTAGGCTCTAGCTGAAAAATACAAGTGACAGCCTAAGCTTCGTACATTCGAGGTCGCCATTAATTATAGCACACGATTAGTGTCGGGCAAGTTGAGAATCCTTGTGCAAACTCGGGTCTTCCATAGCCTCGAGTCGCCTCTGCAGAGTTCTCTCTCGATCTTTCCCCTTAACCTACAGTACTTATATTAGTATCGGGGAGCTGAGAATCCTTGTGCAAACTCGGGTCTTCCATAGCCTCGAGTCGCCTCTGCGGAGTTCTCTCTCGAACTTCCCCCTTAACCTACAGTACTTATATTAGTATCGGGGAGCTGAGAATCCTTGTCCAAACTTGGGTCTTCCATAGCCTCGAGTCGCCTCTGCGGAGTTCTCTCTTGAACTTCCCCCTTAACCTACGGAACACGTGTATGTACAGACCCTGGACATACTGTGTCCTGTGGGGCCAATGGGCAAGACATCTGGTCTGCACCCACTTTACCACTACCCTGTCTCTCAACTGACTCAGAGATTACGGGTGTGGTTACAAACGGCACAGGAAGGACATGTCCCTGATTAGTGGTGTTACTTTGACACACTGCAGGAACGCACAAAACTATCTATGTCTCGTCCCATCCCTGGCCAGAAAAAGCTCGGATACGGCCCTGGGTCTTCCTTTTGCCCATGTGACCTCCTGAGGCTGAACAATGACCCCATTGTAACACCGCTAGCCGGTACTTGGCGGGAACGACAAACTGCAGTCGAACCTCGCCCTCGGGTGTTCGTGACTCACGGTAGAGCCGTCCTTGCTTGTGAAGGAACTTGGCTCGACCTCCCCGTGAATACTTAATCACTTGACCCTTTTATTTGTTCCGCACGGCAGCAAGTGTTGGATCAGAATGTTGTTCTTGTACAACAAGTTGACTACACATCAGATCTTGCGGTGATTCAATGATCACTGGGGTGACACAGTCTGGAGCCTCAACCGTGGCTCGTGTTACCGCAGCAGCCGAAGTCTGAGTGGCGTCATGTTCAGTGCAACTATCCTTGACCCCAAAAATGTTACCTACTATAAGGTCAAATAGAGGTTCTGGCATGACAACTGCAAGTGTCGTACCAGTATAAAATGGAGATGCCACCTGGATACATGCATCAGGGAACAATCTCACTGATCCATCAATAAGGTTTGCATGGATCTGTCGACCTGTATACTGCTCAGGCCGAACTAAACTCTGTTTGACAGAGCAACCTGAGGATCCATTATCTCAGGACCTTCACAGGAATGTCTCCCACAAACCCTGACTGAACAAGGAAGGTACTGTCACCTGTGGGAGGACCTGTGGAGGAAGCAGCTAGCCACTCATGAGGCTGCTGAATTGATGCGGCAAACATTGTGCCTTGTGAATTATATTGGGAAGATGGAACATTGACCATCTGTGGAGGGGGGTTCACTGTCACTGTGGGACTAGTGAACTGTGAGGGAGTACCCATAATGGTAGGGACGTGACCACCGTGCTGCTGCTGCTGAGGAATGAAGGCTGCATTCACTTCCTGCCTCTTTTGAGCTTGTGGTGAAAAAGTTTGTCCTGACTGTCGGTTGCGTGGTTGATACTGCTGCTGGTTAGGGTACTTGTTGTACCTCTTCCACTCAGGTTTCTGAGTATTTTGCCCCTGGTCCTTCGACTGCAGTTTTGGACCTTGGCCATTATTCTGAGAATGGCCTTGTTGATGGGGTTCAGTCTGAGATGGCTTCCCAGACTTATCAGGTTTTCTGTTCCAGGTGTTTTGGTTACGAGTTTGATACCCGTATGCAGTGAAATACGCGTCAGCCTCTTCTGCCATTTGGCTGGCATCTTTCACCTGGCAGATCTTAAGCTGTGCTATGAGCTCAGCAAGCCACGACCTCTCTAGCTGTGTACGCAGCATAAGGTCAATTATCCCCTCACGCGTGGAAGGAGTTTCATCTTTCTCCATCCCCTCATTTAAGTAAGCAGTGAGACGATCGAGGAACTGAACAGCTGTCTCCTTATCTTGGAGACGAGCTCGCATGAACTGAACTTTGGCGTCATCTACTGTGAGACCATACGCCTTAATGAGTGCAGCTTTCATCATCTCATACATGAGATTGTCTCCACGAATTCTGTGGAGAATATCAAGGGCAGGGCCCTCAAATAAACTAAGAAATTGGATCTGCTTAGCTGCCTCATCCAGTTGATAAATGTCTGCCATGTCCTCAAAATGAGCTATGTACGGCTCGATTCGCTCGCTTTCCTTGTATGAAGGAAGCTTGATGCGTGGGGTCGCCAGGACATGTGTAGGAAGAGCGCTAGTGGAGCTTGGATTAACTGCACCAGATGTGTCTGAAGCCAAGGAATCTCGCTTGAGCTTCGGCACTTCAAGTTCATGTTTTTCGTGTGCTTCTCGCTCGGCACGTTCATGTTCTCGTTCTCTGTCTCGTTGTTCACGCTCATATTCACATTGTTCTCGCTCGTATTCGCGCACCTTTTCGCGTTCCTCACGCTGTTCTCGCTCGTATTCGCGCTGAATCTTATGCTCTTCACAGGCATCATTCTCACGCTGCTGCTCCTGATTATGTCGTGAGAGTATATACTCTTTAATTTCGGTTGGGTCTGAAAGACCCATTTCTTTGGCTTCCTGTAAAAATACAGTGGTAGCCATGATGCTAATTTACTAAGCAAACCGAAACTGAGTACTGACTGCTTCGCAAACGAATGCTAATAAACACAAGTAAAGAATACAGACTCAAACTAGTGGTGACCAGTCTTATCTAGTTAACTGGAAAAGAATAAAGCAAAAATACAAATAACTGAGAAGACTCAATAATCAACACAATGGGTACGGCGGCTACCCAGGAGCGAATAAAATCGTCTGGCATTACCAAAAATAAAGTAGTAAATAGAGTTAAGTACTCTGTGGATTAATAAAGCAAAAATTCACTTGCTAAATTAACGGTAAACACCAGTAAACTTGTGCTTATAAACTTAATGATAAATTCCTAAATATGAACGAGTGAGTACTATCTCGTGAATAGCTTTAGAGCTAGGAGTTAATATCCTGGCGAGGTCGCCAATTGTCACGGGGTTTTTAAAATATAAGCAAATATTATTTAAAATGATAATAATGTTCAATAATATTGCAGAGCAGGGACAATGATTGTCTTACTGAATCAAGCAACGATTACTTTACACTGACTTGCTTCGCACGATTCTCTAAGAACGAGAATTTATAAACTTTCTCAACAGTACACAGCAGAAACTAATTACTCAATTGCTGTTTTATTTTTGTACCGTTAGCCTCTGGAGAAAGTTACTTCACCCCTGACAAAAAATAACTAATACTAATAATAGTATCAGGTTCTTGCTGATTACTTTACGCTGACTTGCTTCACACGATTCTCTAAGAACGAGAATTTATAAACTTTCTCAACAGTACACAGCAGAGACTAATTACTCAATTGCTGTTTATTTTTGTACCGTTAGCCTCTGGAGAAAGTTACTTCACCCCTGACAATAAATAACTAATACTAATAATAGTAAGAGGCACAACGGATTTTAAGCTTAACACAGGAATGGCCTAAGTACCGGTTATGAATGGCAAAACGTTTATGCATGCTAGGAGCTATATGGAATATAAGCTTAATTGTGGAGAAATGAAACAAGAGTTTACATTACATTAAGCTCAAGAAAAAGAACTGTTAAATTTATTGATTACAAAATAAATTTAACGTTACATTTCAAAATCAAATTAATGAGATCGCACTCACTCACTCACACAAGAGCTAAATTCTTACGCCTAGGAAAAACACCTTAACTAAACTCTTAAAACTAGGAAAACGAAAAGAAATACTGGTCAATGAATGCAGTGTATCACCCAAGGAGGGTGGGAGCTTGGAGAACTGTAAAGTGGAGTTTGGGTACTAGCTGGCCTCTCACACTGCTGGAGCACAGGACCTCTCTCCGTCACAGCAAACACTTGACTGGATAAGTCGTGGGAAAGAAAAGAGGAGCACTAGGCCGCATTTTTTAACGGTCGAGTGAGCGAAACGCACCCAAAACAAATCGCTCAGCGGAAGCGCTAATGTCTCACACAAAGACGATCACTTATGACACTGAAAAATTGATTTGACAAAGCTTCCGTCCGAATGAGCGGTTAACTGAATGATAAACTGGGATTCCACTTAAGTTTGTGGTTTCCCACAAAAGCCAATGTCACTAGCCGACTCGTGACAATGTTGCAAGACTTACAATGTGTCTCCCAACTTTCTTAGGTTCAAGCTGTACCGGAAAACTCTTTGTAACTCAGAGCTGTATAAATCTTTGCAAGATAAGTTACTGAACATTGAAATAAGAACTAAAGAAAAAGAAATTAGGGACCTTAAAGTTTCACTTAGTCATGTAAATCCTTAAGCTCCATGGTGTCACGTTTAGACTTCTACTGTTTAAAGTATTTTGTTAAAAGAAAAGTAAATCGAGTACATACAAATATTGCCAAGGTTCATGGAAAGAAGTTATTTCGGCTTGGGGCTAAATCTGAGCTAAAATCATGTGATCCTCAAAAAGTTATATTCAATTATTCCAATATAGAATTATCCAGTCGTGAGTCTTTTTTGTTATCTTTCGGTTTAGAATTTAACCTACCTGTGTTTCGGCCTAACTTTTATAAGTACTTCACTGCTTTTGAGAGTATGATACAAACACTTAAAGGATGTAAGCTCACTGAAGGGCAAAGCTTCATTTCAGTTATTCAGTGTGTTCGCAATATAGCATGTAAAGAATACTATGGGTTTAAAAGTTCTAAACTACATTCACCTATTTTCACAAAGAAAGATTTTAACATTTTGAAAGACTTGGGTAAGAATGAGGAGTTGGTTGTCTGTCGTCCAGATAAAGGACGAGGGGTTGTGCTACTCAATAAGGTTGATTACATAACAAAAATGCACGATATTTTGAAGGACTCCACTAAATTCATTAAAGTCATTCATGCCGATTTAATAAAACTGAACATGAAAACAGAGGATAAAGTAAACAGGTCATTAAAATCTATGGTTATAAAAGGAACCGTTTCAAAGGTATATTCACATTCTTTAAAACCTAGTGGCTCATCACCAGCTATTCTATATGGATTGCCTAAAGTTCACAAACAATCCATACCTCTTAGACCAATCATGGCTGCATTTAAAACTGCCTTCTTTTAATTAGCCAAATTTTTAGTTCCCATCCTTTCGGGCTTAACAACCAATGAATATACGGTTAAAAATTCATATGAGCTCTTTAACTTTCTCTCTGGATTCGGACTACCAACCTCCTGCTACATGTGTAGTTTTGATGTCACCTCATTGTTTACAAATGTTCCCTTGGATGAAACTATTGAGTTATGTGTAAATTCAATATTTAATGATATGGATAAAATCATGGGTATGAGTAAAAAAATTCTTTAAAAACCTAATTTCTGTTTGTGTGAAGGACTGCCATTTTATATTTAATAACGAGGTATATAAACAGGTAGACGTTGTGGCTATGGGCTCGCCTCTGGGTCCGACTATGGCTAATGTTTTTCTCTGTTTTTGAGAGAAAAAATGGCTGGATAATTATCCTGTATACTTTAAACCCATCCTTTATCGTAGATATGTGGATGACACTCTACTTATATTTCAAGATGAAGGCAATGCTCCACTTTCTTTAAACTACCTAAATAAACAACATAAGAACATAAAATTTACCATGGAATGTGAAGTTAACGGTAAACTCCCTTTTCTTGATTTATCAATTCAGAAGTTAAATGGCACTCTGGGTATGTCTGTATATCGTAAGCCTACTTCCTCGGGTTTGGGTACTAGCTTTTTAAGATACTGTCCATTTATTTTTAAGTTGAATGCAATTAGAACACTTTTGTATAGAGCTTATAACCTAACTTCCACCTACAACCTATTCCATTCATTTTTGAGGATTTTCTTTTGCTAACAATGGTTTCAGTACTGCTCTTTTTGATAATTGTGTTAGAAAATTCTTAGCCAAAATTTACAGTCGAAAGCAACCCGTATGTACAGTGAGTAAGGAGGAAATGTATCTTTCTCTACCTTTTCTTGGTACTGTATCAGAAAGGATAGAGAGGGCACTGAAATATAACTTTTCTATTTTCTATCCTCAAATAAAGTTCCGATTTGTTCATAAGAATGATCTTATGATTCAATCATTTTTTCATTAGAAAGACCGACTACCGACTGCTCTCCGCTCGTCAGTCGTTTATGAATACAAGTGCCCTAGTTGCCATACAGGGTATATTGGAAGCACAATACGAGCTTTCAAGCTAAGGGTTGACGAGCATAGAGGTCAGTCGAGCAGGTCAGGTCTCCCTGTGAGCGACCCTCCTCACTCAGCGGTAAGGGAACATTCATATATTTGTAATACTTCTGTGATCCCAAGAATTTCTGTATAATAGACACGTGTACCAGTATGAATCTAAGAATACTAGAATCCATTCATATTTATAAACGAAAACCCGCCCTAAACAATTGTCTGTCTGCTGTCCCTCTGAATATATTGTGCAGTTAAGTCCCCCCTATAATTTAACTCTATGTTTTCTCTTTTATGTAGGTACGATGAGCTCATGCTCATATAGTTCTTTTAGGATTTTAAATACCTTACAGGTCTTTTTTCATCTTTTTAGATCCACTGAAGATGACATAGATGAATATGTCGAAACGTCTGGACATAATAAATATGCTGTTCGTTGCAACACTGGTATTGCTTTTTCTTATATATATATATATATATATATATATATATATATACATGGCACACACCCACGGACGCCAGTGAACAGTTATGAGACCGTGAAAAAACACTGAAAAGTTATCCTTTATGTGAACTGTTCGTAAAACGTGCAGCGATTTCCTGTATGGAAAGATATAACATGACGTGTAGTGCTACTCTCAATGGAAGGTGTTGCGTGACAGTGAATAATATCTCTTCCTTTTCAGCAGAGAACCTAAAAAACTCAGACTTGACTTTCTGTATCAGTGATTGCCAGGATGGAGAAGAAAGGTCTGTCTTCTGACCAGTGGCAAAAGGTTGTATTTGAGGAGAAGACCAAGAGCAAAGTAGAGGACGAGCTGAGCGATGTCCCAAGTGAGGAGGAATGGGACGAAGTCCAGGAGGATTCCCCTCGGGCGGCATTGCCCGTGCTACAAGAACGACGGGAGCAGACACCACCACCACCAGTGTCAGGACTATCGGCCCAATCATCGTCTTCACTTGGACGACAGACATCGCCTTTCCTTGGACCTCTCGCTCCTACAGCCATCATGGTCTCTCCACCTCATGCCTCTAGTTCCCCCTTGGCCGAGCCTATGTCACCGGAAACTGGGCCAAGTTACATGACACTGGCACCTGCACGGCGCGCACAGTCTGCAGCGTAACTGGTGCAGGAGGCCACTGTGTCATCGTCCCCTGCCCGGTCGACAAGGGCGCTGTCTCCAACAGCGATAATCCCCCCCGACGTTTTCCAGCAACAGGAGACAGTCTCATCCTCCTCATCGTCTGAACCCTCACCACCTCGACGAGGCCGGCGTGGTCCATGGCCCGGCTATGGGGGACGGCCAAGGGGTTTCCAAAGAGGAACAAGGGTGTCGGTACACCAACCCACTGCAACCACTGCGTAAGGTGTTGCCGCAACGGATCAAGGATGAAGCAGTGGCCCTTTCACACCAGCTAATAGGCCTTTCACAGGATCCCCAGGAATGAAGGTGGATCCACCAACAACTCCTCTCCAGTTCTTCCAGCTGTTCTTCATGAGGGAGTTGTTGACGTATTTCACCCATGAGACCAACAGCTACGCGTCATTCCTGGGGACTCCGTTGGATGCATGGTTCATCTGCAATGAAGAGGAGATGACCAAGTTCCTGGGGCTCTACCTTTTCATAGGGGTTATGAATCTCCTGAGCATCCGGCACTACTGGATGAGATCCTGCCTCCACAACTACCCCGTCTTTATGCAAGTGATGAGTGGAAAGCGTTTCAGGGTGAAACTGAAACACTTCCATGCGTTCAGTTCACTTGTGATACCCCAGGACAATGAAGACTGGCTTATCAGGGTTCGCACGGTGATGCAGTACTTTCTTCAGCGGTTCCAGAACACCTACTGTCCCGAGGAGCACCTCAGCCTGGATGAGGGCTCACTGCTGTGGAAGGGGCACCTATGCTTCTGCATGTACAACCCAATGAAGCCCTCAGAGTATACCATCAAGCTGTATATCCTGGCTGAGGCTTCCTCAGGTTACATCTGGAATTTCGAGGTGTATACGGGGCAGAAGAGGACGCTGGAGACCACCATGTGGAGTCTCGTAGAACCACTGAAGGATCAGGGATACAGAGTCTACATGGACAACTATTATAACTCTGTATCCCTGTGCAAACGCCTCTTCAGTGCAGGAACCTACGTGTGTGGGACCCTACACCTGGCAAGAGGAGCACCAAAGCAGCTGCAGGACATCACCAGGACCACGAACCTGCCAGTGGGGGGCATGACAGCGATGCACAAGGACAACGTGATGGTGTTGCTGTGGAGGGACAGGCGCACTGTCAACATGGTCTCCACCTTCCACAGCACAGGCACCATCCAGAAGCAGGTTCAAAGGAAGACCAGGGCTCCTGACGGGAGGACAACCTATGTCCAGCAGACTGTGGACAAGCCCGTCGTTGTGGATGACTATAATCGACACATGGGTGGGATGGACCACTTCGACCAGATGGTCCAATACTACCCCATCCATCGGCAGACTGTGAAATGGACCAAGAAGATCACCTTCTACTTCATTCACGTGGCCATTTTCAACGCGTTCGCCTTGAATAAGAAGTGCTCACACGGGTCAGTCAGTCTGCTTGAATTCGTGGAGGAGATAGTGGACAAGCTCCTCTACTTTGATGAAGCAGAGTGTCCCACATCAGGGCACGTCATCCACAATGCCCCTGACCTTCCAACCCGACAGCCAGCAGAACATCCAGCACCTGTGGCACCTGCTGCAGTGCCAGCACAGGTGCCATCACCACCGGCTCCTGCACCAACACCACCATCTCCAGGAGGAGGGCCAGGACAGAAATCAGCACCACCATCGCCTGTAGGACCAGCACAGGTGCTGAGAGAACCTTCATTGGTTCCTGGTCCATTGGGAGAACCTGCTGCCGCTGCCATGCCCGGGCCTGCAGCTGCACCTTCAGGACAACAGGACTGGGGAATGCCAGGAGGACAGCCAGCCAAGCATCGTCGTTTCATCGATGACAGAGTGCGGCTGGATACGACACTGGGCCACCGACGGGAGAGGATCCCCAACCAGAGGAGGCTGTGGTGCACCCTGTGTTCCATGGCAAAGATGAGGAGGGACACAAGTCACATGTGTCCTGTTTGTGATGTGGCACTGTGCGTGGGTGATTGCTTCGAACGGTTCATGCCGAGCGAAGTATTCCCTAGTGCATTGTACACACACACACACACACACACACACACACACACACTAACACAGACACACACACACACTCACACACACACTACCACACTTACACACACACTAACACAGACACACACAGACACTCACACACACACTAACACACTCACACAGACACTCACACAGACACTCACACACACACACACACACACACACACACACACACACACACACACTACATACCTCCTCATCTTCCAATCCCACAAGGTCCTATAACTCAAACAACACCCCTGGAGGAAGTGAGTTCTCCAAATTTTGTTGATATGTATATTGACCTATTATCATTACCCCTATAATTTTCAGGCAAATAACCGTCTTCTCCTACATATTACACGTATGACAGAAAGTAAAGCTTCATTAGCAGTAACATGGAAAAAGTAGTGTTCATGTGTAGTAGGTTACAACCATAAAAAACAACCTTGGAAGATTTTACAGTCTGTACATGAAAAAAAAAAAAAAAAAAAAAGGGAGCATAGTCTTTAGGCAAAGGGAGAGAAAACATTTTTTTTTTCCTCGCTAGCGGTAAACTCGGAAGCACTCGGAGGAGTAATCTAACTTTGTCGTCCAATTACTCGAAAACTATTGGGCATATCGACTTCCTGTAAGAACCAAGATAAAGAGCAGTAAAATCTACGTATGTTCATTTGCAGAATATAAGCCTTTGGGAGCATTTTCTGGTGGAAAAGTTGGGGGAACAGCCTTGGTTTTTTTCTTCACTAACGGTAAACTCGGAAGCGCTCGGACTAATCTCACTTTGTCAGCCAATTACTCGAAAACTATTGGACGTATCGATTTCCTGTACGAACCATGATAAAGAGCAGTAAATTCTACGTATGTACAAGACATAACACTGTAATATCTATGATAAGAAATCGTTGTTACGTATGCTATGTGCACATCACGAAAGTGACGTACGGACATGAGTTCCCGGTCGTTGTTGGTGATTTACTCGAAAACTATGAGGCGTATCGAAATAAATCTAAAGGTAACTAGAAAGCTGGTGAAATTCTGCATAATATTATGGAATAAAAACATAACATGTGCGAGAAAATTTCAGACTTTGAGCTCCTTGATTTTTTTCAAAAAATGGCTTTCAATTTTTGGCTATTTTCTCGAAAACTATAAATCGTATCACAACCGGATTTCTCTCTTTAGAAAGCTGATGAAATTCTGTATAAAAACTTCTAAAAACATCTTCCTGTATGACGGAAAACATTCGAATGGTGATGTTGGGAAGTGAACGTGATGTAGCAAAATGTTTATTCACGGCCGCTTAATGTTGTTTTATTCGGGTTTTCCTGTTTTTTTGTGGTGCAATCAGGTAGAACAAACATCGACGAATAAGATGACATAGGTTTCATGACAGTATATTGATGTTTGGGTGGCGAAAATAAGGAGAGAATGTGTTATTTGCCATGCACGGGCAGCCGGGCTGGGCAACTTGCAGATAAAGTTGTGCACCGGAAAACTTACTGAAAACTTACCGTGCGCAAGAGGGTTAAGTAGGTAAGAGTAAGCACTGTGTATGTGGCCAAGGTTGCCAATACAGTAGAACCCCGGAATTTGTACACAATTCGTTCCTGGAGGCTGTACGAGTTTCTAATTGTTTGAAAACCGAATCATTTTTTTCCATAAGAAGCAATGGAATTTGGATTAATCCGTTCTTCTGCATGGTAGATTTCACTATACTATAATGAATGGCAAGATCGAAGACACGGGTTCCACTTTCAAACTTTGCATGAGTTCTTTTTTCAGCTCAATTGTTGTTCTCACTGCTTTACTTTTAGCTCCAGCTGACTCACTAACCTTCTTAGGGCCCATGATTATGTACAATTTTCTGTCGAAAATAGGTAATTCATCACAAAGTTTAATCAAGCCTGTATGACTGATGCATAGCTGGCGGAAGACAAAGCCAGACTGGCGACCATGTGGCACCTACGACGCCTCATCTCGTAGTGTGAATAACGGGTCACTGTACGAAAACTGGAGCGATTTTTGGGCTAAAAAGCTGTACAAAAACCGTGTTGTACAAGTAGAGAGACGTACGAATTCCGGGGTTTCACTGTATTATGTCACAGAGCTATCCTGGCGAGGTTGCCAAAATGTTATCGGGTGTATATTACGATGCACTCTTAGCCCTTAATTAATCACCAAAAAGGATAAGGTAAAGCTTACAAGAAAACTAACTTAAATTTACTGTACACAACAACAACATACACAACCAAAGAAGAAACCAGGGTTCGTTTTACAAAAGGAGGATTAACATATAGGCCTCAGAATACAAATATAAAACAAATTATTTCTTACCTAACCAGAACACACTCAGTGGAGGCTAAGTACTCACAAAGCTCAAGGAAACGTGGAGACTTCAGTGAAATAATCCAGATTAAATCACACACTAGTGTAAATGGAGGAGTGAACCAAAACTGGGAAACGGTGCACAAACAGTGTGTTTTGTAATCAAAGTCACGTATTGACTAGTGTTGGAAAAAAGTGCAACACAGTGTGACAAAAGTGTAACGTGACAGTAAATGTGTACAAATGACAAAATGTGTACGAAAATGTGAACTAAAGTGTACAAAAATGAGATAAAAATGTGTACAGGGATGTGTGTACAAAATGACACAAAAAGGTGTACAGGGATAAGTGTGCAAAAATGAGACAAAATGTGTTTCTTCACATTTTCCTTGACCTTATAAAGCAGATTTACTCTGCCTCTCTCAGCTCATTAACCAGTAGGCTGTCTTATGGAATATCTACAGCCACTCACCAAATACAGAGGCACCTGGTACCAAGGGGAGCTAATGGCGAAGTTATACAAATTATACAAAACCACTGACGTGCCATTAAGAAGGCAGGGCAAACGTTATTTAGGCTTCTTTTGGCAAATACTCTCTTTTAGCTCCTCCCGCAATATAAGTTACACCCATAGTTCAAGGACAAGAGGGATTTTCTGCTTAATTTGTGAGAAAAACATTTGGTGTGTTATCAGTCTAGTGGCGGCTAAGTAAACGAAGCTGGAGACCAGGGTTACCCCTTACAGCCTGCAAAATTGATAAGAAAAAGAATTTATTTTCTTGATGGCTCGTCTGTCTCCTTACATTATCACTTATTTTCTATTTCACCTATTCGCTACTGAGGTTAACTACGCCACTAACAATATACATTGATGTATTCTTGAGGTCGAGGGCAAAGATCAGAAAAGATCAGAACATTCTGTTTCTGCTTAATAAGATCTCCTTGTTGCCTGTTTATTAATCAAGGTTATATGTAACACCCCCCCCAAAAAAAAAAAAAAAAAACTTGAAGACAGGAAGCATAGACTATAACAGACATCATCGTTGTGAAGAGGTAATGAGAGAATGCTATTTGTGAAGGTGTTGCCGAAGGATGTATCTACCATCTCCAGTTCGGAACAGACTGAGCAAAATCGTCTGGAGGTAACATGAATATACTATACAGTAGTTCACTGGCATGTTACCGATAACTCTGCTGCCACAGTATTACTAAAGGCAAACGATTTTTTTTTTTTTCCTAACTGCATTTTGAGCTATCAGTCTCCAGTACACTCATTACTCTGTGCATTTCTTCATTACTTTATTGTAAAACAAGACAGAACGAATGTGAATTTTTCTTTTTTTCTCGTTCATTACGTTCTATGTTATCTATTATCTACCTATCTATCTATCTGTCTATCTATATGGCAGGTAAAGTGTGTTTTCAATTACTTATTTTTTTCCTTTTTGCCGTCCATCTTTTGAAATTGCACATTTCAGGTAATAAGTTATCAATTTCTAGGGATAAGGAGGTCTGTAATTTTGACTGAGTTTTTGTAATTCCTCTGTGAAACACTGCAAATTTTAAAATGCCAAAAAATTTGAGGTTAATATGTTAATAGACATGTTATACTAAAATGACAGGGGTGAGATATTAGAAATGGTTTTTGAAATGGTTTTTTGAAATACTGCAGATTTTGAAAGTGGGTGAGGTAAAGATAAAGTAAATTCT
>NC_137009.1:29106573-29156573 GCF_032717465.1 Coenobita brevimanus
TAAACAAATCTATAGTAATCACTGGTATAGAAGAGGAAGAAGTAAAAAACAAGATCACAAGAGACAAAAAGGATATGGCAAATGTAATGAGCTTACTGAAAGAAGTATCAGAGGAAATCTGTAGTAAAGACATAGAGGAACACAAAAGGTTAGGGAAATATGAGAAAAGCAAGACAAGACCTCTAAAGGTGACTTTCCAGAGTGTAAACACTGTGGAAGAGATACTAAAAAATGCAAAGAATCTTATGGAAAAAGAGTTAAAAAATGTATGGATAAAAAGATGCCTAACACAAGAGGAACTGGAATTACTGAAAGAGAACAGAGAGGAAGCAAAAAAAAAAAAAAAAATGAGGGAAGATCAGAAGAGGAGAAGAAGAAATTTTTTTACAAAGTAATAGGATTGCAGGTACGAAAGTGGTACACAAACAGGATGGAATAAAAAGGAGGAAGGTAGTAGAACCACGTCATGACAAGTATATACACAAGATGATAAAGTTGATGTACTCAAATGTGGATGGAATGGTGTCTAAATTACTAGAGATGAATGATTATGTCAGAGAAAATGAACCACAAATAATATGCCTAACTGAAACAAAATTAACACCAAGGATATCCAATGACATACTAAACTTAGAGGAATACAATATATGGAGAAGAGACAGAAATTTAAAAAAAGGAGGAGGAATTATAATATTAACTAAGAAAAATCTAAAAGTCAATGAAATAAAACTAGATATACTATCACAAGTAGAACTGATTGCAGTAGAGATCAAAACATCTGAAGGTAAAGTAATTGTAGCCAATTTGTACATGCCACCCAGATCAAACACATGGGAAAGAGATGAATATGAGGACCTGGCAGAGAGTACAATTCGGAGTTTAAGGTCATTACTACATAAAATGGAAGAGAAATCGGAAAGAATTATACTAACTGGGAATTTCAATACAAATATAAATTGGAATACTCTAGATATAATTAGCCAAGAAAGCTGTTGGGACCAAAAGCTCCTGGATCTCGTACAAGAGTTCTTTCTAACGCAACATGTGAGGGAAACCACCAGAAAAAGAGGACTTGATGTACCTTCAGTGCTAGATCTAATATTTACTAGGCAAGAAATTGATATTGACAGTTTAATATATCACCCTCCACTCGGCAAAAGCGACCATGCAGTACTAAATTATAACTTCAGGATATTATATGACATAGTAAACAGCAATGACAGTTACAAAAAGAGTCTAAACTATAAAAAGGGAAATTATCAAGACCTAAAGAAGTATTTCTTAGAAGCTGATTGGGAAAATGAGCTTAGAGGACAAGATTTAAATGCTGTATATAAAAAATTCTGTGAATTTTATGAAATAGGAGTCCAGAAGTACATCCCCCATCACAAAGAAGCAGATAAGAAAATACAGAAATGGTTCAATACAGAATGTAAAAAATCAAAAGAAAGAAGAGATTTGTTGCGGAATAGATATAGAAGACATAATAGTGAAAGGGCGTATAATAATTACAAACAGACAAGAAACGATTATACAAGAATAAGGAGGGAAGCCCAAAAACAGTTTGAGGAGGATATAATAAATAAAAGTAGTGATCAATCAAAGCTGTTTTACAGCTATATCAGAAGCAAAACCAAAGTAAAAGATATAATGCAATCAATTACGGACGAGGGAATCACTTATACACAAGAGAAAGATATTTGTGAAGCACTAAATAAGAATTTCCAATTAGTTTTTACAGAAGAAAACAATTTTGAGAGGGACTATGTGGAACATGCATGTCCACACATACTACCAGATATACAAATAGCAGAAAAAGTAATACAGGAGGAGTTAAGTAGATTAGACAGAGGAAAAGCAAGTGGTCCTGATGAAATTTCATTTTGGGTACTAGGAGAATGTGCAAAGGAGTTAAGTAAACCATTATTTTTAATTTTCAAGAAATCCTTGAGTCAAGGTAAACTACCTGATATTTGGAAAAAAAAGCAAATATTGTCCCCTTATTCAAGAAAGGAAATAAGACAAAATCCACTCAACTACCGACCAGTATCACTGACCAGTGTTGTAAGCAAGGTATTAGAAAAGCTTATAAGAAAAGCTTGGGTAAATCATCTAGAAGAACACAGTATGATAACAGAAAGACAGTTTGGTTTCAGAAAAGGAAAATCATGTGTTACTAATCTGTTGAGCTACTATGACAGAGTAACAAACACAATACAGGAAAGAGAAGGATGGGTGGACAGTATCTATTTAGATTTCAAGAAAGCTTTTGACACAGTACCACTGTTCTGGTGTCAACATCTTTTTCCATATGAAGTTGTAGTATCACACATTTTACATAATAATTTTTAAAGCTGTTTAGTCATAATTAACAGTGTGTAATGAAGTGTGAATGATGAACAACCAAATATCATTTCGCTGTTAGCTGTGGTATAGGAAGAAGATGGATGGCAGACCACAAGGGCCACCCTGTTTCAATTATAAAAAGAAGGTTAGGAGAAATGAAAAGATATCTGAATAAGTGCATAAGTGTAAAGTCCTGGGGAACCATTTATTATGTTGGTATATGTGAATGTACTTAATACCATTTTATAGAGGTGTATAATGTGCTAGTAGAGTTGTCATTTATCTCTACTTTTTGCATAAGCCCAGAGTATATGTAATGCTCGGCACCTCACTTTTTAGCTGACCTAAGCACCGCGCCCTTGTC
Source organism: Coenobita brevimanus (assembly GCF_032717465.1). Lineage (NCBI taxonomy): Eukaryota > Metazoa > Arthropoda > Malacostraca > Decapoda > Coenobitidae > Coenobita > Coenobita brevimanus. Next base: position 29,109,284 of record NC_137009.1, read on the forward strand.
CGGCTCGGTGACTGTACAGCGTCAGAGAGGCCGTTTTACAGTTATAAAGGGAGGTGGTGTCGCTCCTACATATCTCTCGGGTCGCAGTTATATTATTCTGTACCCAATAAAGAGAGAGTTAATCTGCTCATTTCTGTCACCTTACGCTACCACTTAATAACAGACCTGCCTTTGGTGGGAAGTGTCGGGCAGTGACGGCGAGTAGCTGACGTGTACTACAGACAGTGTCGTCGATCCAACACGGTGGTCTAGTTATACTATACAGCAGAACACTTAATATGTAGTCAACTGCTACTCCATACGGCTACAGTATATTAGTGCTAGCCGTGTACCGATACATTATTGGTGGCCAGCAGTGCGACGATACATTTTATTGGTGCTAGCGGCGGCACGATATTTAGTGCTAGCCGTGTACCGATACATTAAATTGGTGCTCAGTGCTGGGATACGATACGTGCTAAAGGGATTTATGCTGTGAACCAGTAACCCTTGCAATCGCTCGTTCCTGAAGGTGAAACAGAAAATCTTACTCTGCTATTGTAAGGGGACTAATTACTCGTGAGTTAAGTGGAGCAGATAAACTGGAGTGGTGAATATTAATTCCTCCCATTATTCTGCCAGTGCGAGATTCCTATCTTAAGCACAAACTGGCAGTTATCTCGCCCTGTGGTGTGCGAGATATCTCCATCTTCAAACGCAAACTGGCAAGAATCTTGCTCTCGTGTGCGAGAGGCGAGATAAGGAGAGTTCAAGCCAGTGCGGTGAGGAGTGGATCAACTAGCGAGCGACTTCTGGCAACTCCACAGGCGCGGACGGCCGAAGCGAGCCGAAGCGGGAGAGCGAGAGTGGGCGTATGTGGTGCCACGATCGTATGTGGTGCGTCGAGTGGCGTCACTGCCTGGCGTGCTGCTAACTCCCACAGCGAGCGTGTGCTGCGTATGGTTGGAGGAGTCTGGTGGAGTGTGGAACGTGGAATGTGGAACATCATCCTGGACTTTCATATCTAGGTAGCGTCCATGCATAGTAATCCACACACACACACACTTGAATCAACACACGTTAGTTAGTTGATGAGTGGAAATAAAGGTTTCTCAGAATTCCCTTGAAATAAATATACTTTCTGTGTATTGTATATGTGTTCCATGAATTAGGGAAATAGAGATAAGCCAACCACTAGACTCAGCATTACTTTCCTGAGACAGAGGATGTAACTGTGATTTGTGCCTCGCAGAATCAATTCCTTACAGTAAAGGGGTACTATGTTGCACCTGATTTTTGTGAGTTACACAGTAAAGAGATAGCAGTTCTGCCTAGTAAGCATCATCTAGCTTTGACAGTGAACTTCTCATCCCAGTTACGACCCTTTTTACCTTCATTCAATGTTATTTCCTTGAATGTAAACAGGCTGTCTCATGTAGTAAAGGAGCTTACCTTCTCCTCCCACCTGAACAGGACTGATTTAGAGCCTTATGTACTGTCCTATCTTCCTTCATACCTTTCTCCTTCTTATTTTGGTCCTGGCGTTGGTCTTCTACTTATTGTGGTCTTGTCCTGTGTTTGTGGTTTAGGCTACTATTTAAGGCGTCAATTAAGAAACCCACTGAGACCACGTGTCCGTACTCGCGGATTGCAAGTGGATGTTCCTGAATAGTTAGCTACCCTACACTCTGGTTAGGCTACACGGTAGTTAGGACAACAATGTCGACGAGGATGTCTATGGTGTGGCCGAGCGATGTTCTGGTGTCAACATCTTTTTCCATATGAAGTTGTAGTATCACACATTTTACGTAATAATTTTTAAAGCTGTTTAGTCATAATTAACAGTGTGTAATGAAGTGTGAATGATGAACAACCAAATATCATTTCGCTGTTAGCTGTGGTATAGGAAGAAGGTGGATGGCAGACCACAAGGGCCACCCTGTTTCAATTATAAAAAGAAGGTTAGGAGAAGTGAAAAGATATCTGAATAAGTGCGTAAGTGTAAAGTCCTGGGGAACCATTTATTATGTTGGTATATGTGAATGTACTTAATACCATTTTATAGAGGTGTATAATGTGCTAGTAGAGTTGTCATTTATCTCTACTTTTTGCATAAGCCCAGAGTATATGTAATGCTCGGCACCTCACTTTTTAGCTGACCTAAGCACCGCGCCCTTGTCCGGCTCGGTGACTGTACAGCGTCAGAGAGGCCGTTTTACAGTTATAAAGGGAGGTGGTGTCGCTCCTACATATCTCTCGGGTCGCAGTTATATTATTCTGTACCCAATAAAGAGAGAGTTAATCTGCTCATTTCTGTCACCTTACGCTACCACTTAATAACAGACCAGCCTTTGGTGGGAAGTGTTGGGCAGTGACGGCGAGTAGCTGACGTGTACTACAGACAGTGTCGTCGATCCAACACGGTGGTCTAGTTATACTATACAGCAGAACACTTAATATGTAGTCAACTGCTACTCCATATGGCTACATTATATTAGTGCTAGCCATGTACCGATACATTATTGGTGGCCAGCAGTGCGACGATACATTTTATTGGTGCTAGCGGTGGCACGATATTTAGTGCTAGCCGTGAACCGATACACCACACCAAAGACTTTTATGGAAACTGTACCATCAAGGAGGAATTCGAGGCAAACTGTTTTGTTGGATGCAAGACTTTCTCATAAAAAGAGAAATGAGAACAGTACTAAGAGGAAACTACTCATCATGGAAAGAAGTGACTAGTGGAGTACCACAGGGTTCAGTGCTGGCACCAATCACGTTTTTAGTGTATATAAATGATATAAACAGTAACACTGGAAATGAGAGCTATCTGAATATGTTTGCAGATGATGCAAAAATACAAAGGAGAATTACTAACACAGACTCTTGTAAAGAGCTACAAGAAGAATTAAATAAACTTCATGAATGGAGTAGTACATGGCAAATGGAATTCAATGTGGACAAGTGTCATGTAATCAAGTTTGGTGAAAGTGGAAAAAGACCTGATTGGGAATATAAGTTAGGAAATAAAACCCTATACACATCAGAAAGAGAGAAAGACCAAAGTGTGATTATCAATAACAGACTATCTCCGGCTGACCACATCAGCGAGATGGTACTGAACATGTATATGTTACAGTCAATATCTAAATCCAGACAATTTGTAAAGTGACTGAACTTTTCAGGCAATATGTGAATTGCCTGGTTCACCCAGTCAATTTAGAAATCAGCTAAAAATTGCAGACAATTTACAAAGTGACTAAAATTCTGATAGATTTTCTTGGCATATTGACTAATATGGGGTAATATACTGACATAAACAAACAAACAGTATTCTTGAGTAAAATTTTATTTTCTAAAACCTACGTGACAATAGAATGTGATAATAAAACCTGCGTGACAATGTAATTTGATAATAAAACAATGAAAGACTAAAATATGACAATAAAGTAAGTTATTAAATCAGTATATATTCTTACAGGTCAAACTAGAGTGGCACCGACTATTGCACTTGTGACCTTCTTTATAACATTTACAGCGATTTGTTTGACATTGTTTCTTACTCACAGTAAAATTGCACTTAGCATAACCTTGACCACCAAACCTAGATGACTGCTGTACTGCCTGACGAAGTCCTATTTCCTTGTCTGCACTCACGTTACCAAGGCTATACAGTTGCTGGGTACAAATATCAAACTGACTTCTACTGTAGCGTCCCTTAAGTATTCCTTCTCTCACGGCTATTCGATATATGTCATTTTCATTACGATCAAAGATAACACCTATAACATTTCGGGGATCACCTTTACCTCGATCAACCAACGGGATGGGAATTGTCACATTATCTCCGGGATTACCAGGGGCATGATCTAAACGACTACGTTTCACCATGCGTTCTACGTTTCACCATGCGTTCAGCTTGGGCTACCTGACCAGCAGCTGCTCTTGACCGTTGAAGTGCTATGTTTTCTTGGAGACATGAAGTCTTCCTGTAGGATTCTGGTCACAGGGTGAATTGTCTGGATAGGCAGAACCCTCGGATAAACCATCTGAATGAACAAAAAAAGAATAAAAGCAATGGATTTTTAGCTTTATAACAGAGATAAGTATTAATTAATGGTGATAGACTTGACATGTGGTTATGAGCTTAATGAGATCAGTTATCAGTTACCTTTTTTTAACAGTTTTTTTTCTGTGTGTGAGTGTCACTACCTGGATGAGCGAAGTCCTCACGGTGAGTAGAACCCTCAGGTGAATCATCTGGATGAGTAGAGCCCTTCGATGAATCAACTGGATGAGTAAAGCACTCGGGTGAATCATCTGGATAAGCAGAGCACTCAGGTGGATCATCTGGATGAGCAGAGCACTCAAGTGAATCATCTGGATGAACAGAGCACTCAGGTGGATCATCTGGATGAGCAGAGCACTCAAATGAATCATCTGGATCAGCAGAGCACTCAGGTGGATCAACTGGACGAGCAGAGCACTCAGGTGAATCATCTGGATGAGCAGAGTCCGAGGGGAAAGTGTAAGCTCCAAGTAAATCATCTTCAGTAACCACTGTCTTCAAAACTTCCTCTGGAAATGCAGTTGAGCGTAGACCTACTCTGGCCTCAACACCGAAGAGTGCTTGTATGGGGATTGTTTGATCCCAGAATGGTAACTGGTGTTCTTTTGAAACTGCACAAACTTGAGTCCCATGGGCCAGTCACTTGTATCATTATCACCTAACCATGAAACTAGCATGTCTTTTATATCACAGTTAAGGCTTTCAACTGATCCCTGACTCTGCGGATGCCTTGGTTTACCATGAACCATTAACAAGTCTGGCCAAAGAAGTTTGAGTTCCGAAATGACTAATGCTGTAAATTCACTACCATTATCGCTTTGAAGAATTTGAGGTGCTCCAAACATAAAAAATATGTCCATTAGTTGGAATGCAACCTCAGCGGCCCTTTTTGAAGTTAAGGGACGCAATATGCAATACTTGTTAGGTGATCTTGATACACCATTATCCACTTATACTTTCCTTTGGCACAAGACTGCATGTCAACAAGATCCACCTGAGCTCGTGAGCCAAAGTCCTTTGACAAAATTGGTTTAACAGTAACATCCTTGGTCGTACATCTTTTTCGTTTCTTTTGACACTGAACACACAAAGATTTGAACAGTTCTACAGTATCTCTAGTAACGTTTGCATATCTTGACAAAGCTTTGACCATTTTGTCTCTGCCGCCATGTCCCGTAGTAATGTGAGCACGTTTTATTGTGTCAAACATATCCTCAATGTGCACAAAATAAACAGGTTTTTGAGTTCTATCATTCCGTTTTTTGATCAACTTTTCAACGTCACCACACTGAAGAGCTTCGTAACGTCCAAGGATGTAATACTGCTGATTTGATTTTTTTTTTTGCAGATGCTGCTACTCTGAGTTACTCTATCAGATTGTGGTACTCAATTTTAGTCAGTAGTAATGATTTTGAATCCGATTTTTTCTTCAACATCACTTTCTCGTAAAAAGGTGCTTCCTCAGAACACGCCATATGTTCTACAAACGAACTACACCTCACGGAAGGACACAAGAGTAAATGCCAGGGACAAGGCCAACACACAACTGCACTGGCTAGCTACCCAGACGTCTGTACCGGTCACACACACACACACACACACACACACACACACACACACACACACACACACACACACACACACACACACACACACACACACACACACACACACACACACACACACATTGATAAACTACCCAGACATCATCACACAAACTGCCAATAGGCAAACTGACCGATTACCCATACCAGGATTCAAACTCTAGTTTGACCTGTAAGAATAAACACTGATTTAATGTCTTACTTTGTTATCACATTTTATTCTTTCATTGTTTTATTATCACATTATATTGTCACGCAGGTTTTATTATCACATTCTATCGTCACGTAGGTTTTAGAAAATAAAATTTTACTCAAGAATACTGTTTGTTTGTTTATGTCAGTATATTACCCCATATTAGTCAATATGCCAAGAAAATCTATCAGAATTTTAGTCACTTTGTAAATTGTCTGCAATTTTTAGCTGATTTCTAAATTGACTGGGTGATCCAGGCAATTCACATATTGCCTGAAAAGTTCAGTCACTTTACAAATTGTCTGGATTTAGATATTGACTGTAACATATACACTGCTTGCAAATACGAGAATAGCATTCACATACATAAATGAAGACATGCTAAGAAGGATAATAACATCATTCATTAGACCAACCCTGGAATATGCATCAGTAGTCTGGAGTCCTCATCTCAAAAAGCACATAGACAAGACTGAAAAAGTTCAAAGGGCCGCTACAGATGGATACCAAGCTTAAGGGACCTAAGCTACGAAGAAAGACTAAATAAACTGAATCTACCAACACTACAGGAGAGAAGGAAAAGAGGTGACATGATAATGCTATATAAGTGCATATCAGGGAAGGAGAAAATAGACATAAATGATTACTTAACATATGGAGAAGCATCAGCAAGAGGACACTGCAAAAAACTGTATAAGAAGAGAAAAGACGTAAGGAAATTCAGTTTCCCAAACAGAGCAATTGATCAATGGAATGCACTACCGAATGAAATAGTGTGTGCCAAAACAATTCACAAATTTAAGGATATGTACGATAAATATGGTTTAAGACACGGGACAGTACGAGCTTGACTCATTCCTGTAAAGATACAATTAGGTAAGAACAATTAGGCAATTAGGTAAGAACACACACACACACACACACACACACACACACACACACACACACACACACACACACACACACACACAAACACAAACACAAACACAAACACACACACACACACAAGTAAGAACAATTAGGCAATTAGGTAAGAACACACACACACACACACACACACACACACACACACACACACACACACACACACACACACACACACACACAAACACAAACACAAACACACACACACACACACACACACACACACACACACACACACATCATAGTACTGAAGAGGGTAAGACCGTACCTGATTGAAGATCGATCATGTACGAGAAAGAAATAGGAGTTCTAGATAAAAATATTTATGCCAATAGATAAATTCTGTGACGCCTCTCCTTCGGTAATGGTGCCCCTAATGATGTTATTACTGGGATCATTATCGTCTTCCTTGCCTCCTCATCTTCCTACTAACTCAGAATAATGCCACAATATTTTTGTAGGGGACTTTGGCAGGAGGAAACAGAAAGAAAAAAGGATAATTTCATAGGTTTCTTGGCTGTCATATTGAGTTCATTATGCCACAGAGAGAGAGAGAGAGAGAGAGAGAGAGAGAGAGAGAGAGTAAAGAACGCGTGGGAAGCTCCTTGAACAAATATGGAAACTTTCACACATATGCTTTTTTTCTTCATTCCTTCCTTCCCCTCTTTTTTTTTTTTTTTTTAATTCGCCTTCTTGCTTTCTGTCCTTCCTTTCGTCCTTTCTTCCTTCCTGCCTAAGCAAGTCGTTTTTCTCTGCACTCATTCTTATCGACCTACTTTACTACTTTCTTTTTAACTCCCTTACTCCCTTTCTTCATTCACGATTCCTTCATTCTTGAATTTCCTTTTCCATCCGTCCTCCCTTTTTCCATTTCTTCTTCTGTTATCCCTTACATTCTCCATTACTGATTCCGGCTTTCCTTCATCCCACAGTTTCTCATTCTTTCATTCCTTTATCCATTCTTATTCATTTCCTTGCCACCTCCAGGCCTTCTTAATTCTTTCTTTACTTTCTCCATCCCTTGTTCTTTCTTTTCTCTCTTCCTCCGTTTTTCCTCCAACTTTCGTTTCTTCCTCCTCTTCCTCTTCCTTTCTTCCTACTTTCGTATTTTTTCCCAATTCTTTCCTTCCTCCGTACCTTCTTATTTTTCTCTCCTCCCTTCTCCATTTTTGCCGCACCCACACAAGCTGCCAAATAGAGCGATCGTCAGGGCCCTGGAGACAGACTTTGAGGCCCAGGTGTTAAGAAACGTTTCAGGTGCCCCTTTCGCAGTCGTGTTGACATCCCCCACTTAAAACAAAAAATGACAATTATGACAATATATATATATGCATATATATATATATATATATATATATATATATATATATATATATATATATATATATATATATATATATATATCCATTTCCTTGGTGAGAAAAGATTATCAGATATTTTAGACTTGGACAATGTATTAGTACAAATATATTGCTACATATTAATAAGCCCCTATAGCCTGCTCCCAGAGTTCCCTTTTAGCCCTGGGGAGAGAGAGAGAGAGAGAGAGAGAGAGAGAGAGAGAGAGAGAGAGAGAGAGAGAAAGTACGTTTATAAATGCGCGTATCCGGTTGGTTCATGTTCAGACAGCAACCCTGAGTGAGGATGGAGGTTAGGTCTCATTACAGTCAGCTAGCCGCAACTAATGCACGTCTTGTTTGCATCACTGTCTCAAGATAGTTTTGTTTACCTAAGAAGGGTATGTTCGTAAAATTTCTGATAGTGAAAAAGTGTTTTTGATAATACGATGATATTAATTAAGGAATATTACTTTTACGACGTGGTAATGGTTATCATTACTGGTATAACAATCTTGAATCTTGTGATTACAACTGTGGTTGTACGTGTGGCTAGCAAATCATAAATTGTATTGGTGTTGGCGGAAGCATGCACTCCATGAGTGCTTACTAGTTAGTGTTATTTCTTTTGACATTGCTGATGATACCACTGCCTGAAGATGTTCCTAATGTGCGATCTTATGACGGTGGTCATAATATGCCTGCCTGGTGGCATTTTTATCGCCTGCCTTTAGCAAGGCAAGACGATATAGTTTTTGTCAGTGTGTGTGTGTGTGTGTGTGTGTGTGTGTGTGTGTGTGTGTGTGTGTGTGTGTGTGTGTGTGTGTGTGTGGCCAAAATATATCGAAAAGTTGTGATCGAATTTTCAGCAAACCATCGGGAAATAACAACTATATGGATGTGCAGAAGCCTGTTGCTTTTGATGAGGATTTGATCAAAGACGACTGAATGTCAGTCTGTCTGTAGCCAGATGCCATAATCCCATAAGGGGTGGCCACTTGTCTTTGAATTAATTGTTTTACGGGCAGGGACACTAACCTTCCACCAACCCACCAGTTTACACATAAGGAATGCGTACGGGTTGGTTATATCGTTACCACCCAGCGCGGTAAATGGTTTCCTGACTTACAGGAAACCACTGGGCTTGTCACTTAATACTGGCCAGCTCATGCTGCCCTTATTGTTGGTCGCATTTTCTTGAGTGATATCTTTAGGCCAGCTCATGCTGCCCTTATTGCTAGTCACGTTTTCTTGCATAATTTCTTTCTTGTTTAAGTGTGGCAACTTCTGTCCTTCAGAATTATCCGATTTCGACCAAACCTGGACATAATGACCAGTTTATGACATAAGGTAGTTGTGTCCACCAGGTCTTGCAACTGCCGAAAAACCACTTTTTTCGTACTTTTCACGTTTTGAGCTGTAGAAACTTTACGAATGGGTGTAGAAAGCTCGGACTTATTTTGGCGTAATCTTGAGGTCATTCCCTATTGAAGTAATCCATCACTTTCCTCTGTCTTCTCCAGTTTTCGAGTAGCAAATTCTGCGAAGATTGGCCTCAGAGTCCCTAGCAACCAGTACCGGTTTTCAAAAATTCCCCCCGTAGTCCCCCAGCGGCTCAATGGAATTGAATGAAACACTCACCTGCTCATAGACACTGACTTGTACTACAACTTTCTGTATACACCTATGTGCTGCATTGGCCAGGTCAAGGGTCAAAGGTCATCAAATGCGAAAATGGTGAGTTCGCTCGAAATGCTAAGACTCTAAAGATTATTTAGCCAAGGTCATGATTCTTGGGTGAAATGTTGTACTGGAGTACCTCCATACAAAAATGACGTTTATTGTTGAAACTCACCATCATTGGCAACACCACCTAGAAGTTGTACCTCTGGTGGGCCATTCCGCGAATTTCAAGTTCTCTAGTTCCACAGTGGGTGGATGGAATTGAATGAAACACTGCATGCTTGTAGACGTTAATGAGTACTACAACTGTGCTTCGTACATGCATGAGCTATATCCTCCAGGTCAGGGGTCAAAGGTCAACAAGTGCAAAAAATATGAAAAACGCTAAAATTACAATCTTGCTTGCTTGAAATGCTATACTCCGAAGATTAATTATTAAGCCAGGGCCATGATTCTTGGTTGTGATGTTGTCCTTTGGTGTTGACATAGAGGAGTGACTTTTCATACAGCAACCCACTTCCGGTTGCTGACAAAGCTTGGTCTGCTTAGAGCTGACCATGCTCGCCTAACGGTTTGTTTTTAATATAGACTGGCTTCTTGTGATGGGTGGTGACAATTCCGGAGTTTTGCAGATTTTTATTGCCCACCTTCAGCAAGGTGGAAAGATATAATTGTGTGTGTGTGTGTGTGTGTGTGTGTGTGTGTGTGTGTGTGTGTGTGTGTGTGTGTATGTGTGATCCTATGACCATGCTACTACTATAGCCTAACTACATTGAATGTCAATGACTTTATATTACAGTTCTAAATAACGTTATGGTTCAGTGAGGAAACGTCTGTATCATGATAGCGTCATTCAGTATGGATTCACTACTATCATGAAAACGGGTGTGAATTTCCACAGTGTGTCACACATCACAAAGTTTTCTCACAGGAGCGAATGAAACCAAGCTATCTCAAGTGACATCTGAATTGTTCTCCTCCGAATCTGAAGAGTAGGAATGTTGCTTTCAGGCAAAAAGAAAAGGGACTAAAGTGAGCACCCTTTGATCGCTTAGGAAGGTTCAATCAAACAAATGAATCTGGGTTACGTGCATCGTACATGGTGTCACTGATATTGCGCAAGAAAAAAGAACTTTCATTATTGCAGAGAAGCCTTGCTATAAAGACTGCGGTATTATTGCATCTAATGCTGAGCGGGTCACATCATTACCACTCTCAAATGATACTGTTCACCAGTGAATATTAGATGTCTCAAGACAGCAAGCAACATGTGACTGTCAAACTAAAAAGGGCATCTTTAGGCAAATTTGCAATCCAATTTCACGAGTCGACAGACATGCCCGCTTTTTTTTTTTTTTCTGTTTGTATGATAAGTGGTGGAGATTTCAAAGATGATTTCTTGTTGTCATGCTTTGGAGTTGACATTTTCCATGAAGACTCAAATGTTTTAGAGGCTGAAAAGCTTTTTTGGAAGCATAAATGTACATGCACAACAGACGAAGTACCAACAACGCTAGAGCGTCAGTCAGGGTTTCGAGGAAGAGTGAATGAGTCAAATTTTGAACCAAGACATATACATTGTATGTTTCATGGATATGCTCTGGCATCTAAAACTCTCCTACCAGAATTTAGACTAGTACTTGATGATGTTGTACACATGGTAAATACCATCAAGTGCCTTAAATACATGACTCTTCCATCTACTGTGGCAAGAGTTTGGGGCAGATGAAGAAGCATTACTCATCCACACCAAGGTTCGCTGGTTATCACTTGAAAATGTGGTACCAAGAGTAGAGTCACTAAGAGAGGAGCTTTCCAAATTCTTCAAACATGACAACAAGGCAAAGTCGCTTGAGTTTACCAAAATACAAGACAACAAGTGACTCCAGAAGCTAGCCTACCTATCCCTCCAAGGCCGTTTTACCACAGTGACTGATTTCATAGTCAGATTAAGAACACTCAGCATGAAACTGGAGCTGTGGAAAGGGAAGGTCAAAGAGCATGTCTGTGCACCTTAGTGTGGAACCTGATAAAAGCAAAGGCACTGGAAAACTGGAATTGGTGCACCTTGTCCAAAAGATCTTTCTGCCCTGTGGAAAGAGTTGCAGTCTCATTTCCCCAAGCTGAGGGAGTTGGAACCAAAACTGACTGGAAACTGATTCATTGTTACTGTACACCTCTCAGATGAAATGCAGGAAGAATTCTGCGTGGTGGTGAACGATTCTGTTGCAAATGATGCATTTCAGACACTTCTCCTAACCAAGTTCTGGTCTTAAATGACAGTTTTACCCTGCTGTAGGTAATCTTGCTTTTAGGTATTTGCTGATGTTCCCTAGTATTAACCGTCAGCAAGAATTGTAAACATTGCTGAAAATGAAAACTAAAAACCGAGCACGGCTTTATGTGGGGCATGACCTTCGGGTATGTCAGACTAATACTGCTCCTCGAATCGAGGTACTTGCAGGAAACAGGCACAACCTTCAAACTGAAGTATTGGTTATCATATTTAAAACTTTGTGCTTATGAGTACTTGCCAGATGAAGTAATTGTACCTTTGTCAGTCTTAATACAGCAGGTAGAGTGCCATCTACAATGAAATCCTGCTTATATTTATTTTCTTCATAAAGTATTTACAGTTTTGCTCCTGTGTAATATCATTGTACACTGACTATGATGTTCATGCTCAACTGCTTAGTAAAGCCATTACAATTTCAACCATTTGAGAAAATAATCCATCATAGTATCATTGTATATTGAATTGGTCCTAATATATTACCGTTCTATATTCACTATCAGATTAATGAAGGTACTGGTAGATGGTCTGATAACTCGAGAGGTACTCGATAAGGAAATGGCTGAGAATCCCTGACATACAGCATGAAAGCTGTTGCAGATTTAAGCTTCAGGATTTTTTTTCAAGATTGCATTTTGTGTAACATTTACGTAATAAGCATTTTCAAATTCTCATATTTCACGCACATAAAACATACTAGACAAAACGAGCTTCTCATTGCCTATAGGTCTTATACAGTGAAACAATCTTCGAGAATCCCTCAGAGTTAATAGATAACAGACTGATAAATTTTTGGCATTCGATTGTCACAAGTAACCAGGGTAAGAGTGCAACTGTCCTCTAAAAACTTGTTAGAATTTTGTATAATTTGGTTATTTATAAGACCCCATGGTTGGACAAAATTATTAGACTACTAAATTCCAATTTCATGTCAGGCTTATTCAACTCACGTCCTCCCGATGGTTTAAGCAGCACACTGCTTCTTCCTGTTATATTTGCTAAAACTGGTAATCTGGACATACTCATAACTCAGCAACCATACCATATAGAACAATCACTTAATTGGTAAGGTGCTCAAGAATCCTTCCACTTTCCAGTGCAAGTTTCCCCAGGCCGCTAGGTGGAGTAAGTGAGAAGAACAGAGAGGGAGAAGTTAATTAACTTTTAACTGCGTGGAGAGGCTGTGTTTGAGTGTAGCATGGTACCTGCAGCCTAGGCAGGCTGCCACACACCGCTCGTACGCACAGCCTTACTGCCTCCCCTGACATTGTTGTAGCAGCGAAGGATGCTTCATTCCCCCTGAAGGAGTGGTGCTTACAAGTCTGCCCGTTTTCCAGCCATTGCAAAGCGACACTAGACCCTATGGTGCTCAGGAGGGTAAAAAATCTTGCGAATAGATTATCAAGGAATGAAAATCGCACTTTTTTTCTAAATCACCTTTTTCACTGTCATATCGTAGTATATTGCTTACTGTGCTAAACACCTTTTTATATAAAGTATTTTTTTATTTCTTTCCTGATGAAAATAAAGAACGAACAGGAGCTATTTTCTACCCATGCTGTTATTACTCATGAAAGCACTTAAACGTCTGTTGGCACATATACCTAAGCCTTGTTTTTTCTAGAAATAACTATTTACATTTACTGTATAGACACATCACTGTCGTAAAATGCATACACGTCACTGTTGCATAAATAAACTTAGCATGTCACTGTCGTGAATTACAGGTCACTGTCATACACTGTCTTTGTAAGTCACCTAAGTTACATATCACTTGCGCACAGTACTTTCTAACATCACTGTAATACACTGTTTACACTACGAGAGTGAGGGGAGCGAGGGTGGTGCCATGCTTTCCACTTGATACCTCTCCCCCGATGACGAAGACTTATGATTCCACAGAGGAGAGAAATGTACATTCTGTTTACTCCCTACAGTGCTGTCGCTAAGCTTTTTCCATGGGTGCATTGGCGGGGGTGGTGGGTGGTGATGGCTTGCCACATGTGGGCAGGCGAGTAATCAGACGACACAGAAATCTCAAATTATCTCCATGGCTATAATTTCGTGAGTGATGATGTGACTTACTCACTCAGCTGACCAGTTAAGATGTTAGGGGGCGCTTAGATACAATTTATTTGCACGCTCTTCAGACCATGGCATAGCCAAGATTTTGAATTTACTCGTGACCTGAAGGAACTCGAATCCCTCTGGCATCATGAGTAAACTAGCGACCCGGAAGATGAGAGTTAATGCGGTGGTCTATGTTAATGGCAGTTGGCTCACAAAATAACTTAAACTTAGATAATCTAACATTTAAAAAAGAAGAAGAAACTTTTAACAACCTAGCTTGTGTAAATCAAAGAATGACAACTAATGTACATTTACGGGAAATTTTATAAGCCTCCCCATGGGGCATGCACTTATGATGATGTAAATCTAAATGTGGAAAGCATAAATTACCCAATATAAAAGAATGTTCATCTGGTAGACAGAATAAGTTTTTTATGTACTACAAAGGATGTACAGTAAGAGGTGAAATTCAATACTGATTCGAATTTCTCTTCGATATTAATGACAGAGGCAAATACATTAGGAAATACTACTACACAATTATAAATTTTCTTCAGAGAGGTGAACTGTTTAATGAAAGAAATTGTGACATCATTAAATCTAAGTTCATAAGGGTAACTGTGAATTACTTTATGGAAAATCTGCACTATCTGTCTGTATCATTTATTTTTCCCTAGTTTTATTTGTCCTGTCAGAATTTACTGGTATTTACCGCATATAACTGTACAGTCATACCCTGCTAGGGGATGAAGGAGTTAAAAGAAAAAAAAATTAATCCTTGAACCTTTAAAATTGCACGAACTACAAGACCAGCAGACTGAATAAAGTTCACTGAATAAAAAAGACCATCACTTCACACTGAACAATACAGCCATCACCGACATGAAGAGGCACATATTTAAATTTAACAGCATGCTTTACAGAGACAAGCACCATGCTCCACAAGGCAAGATAAGACACTGCAACCCTGGCTTTAAACTGGTGATTCTGTACTGGGACTCCATATTGTAGTTACAAATCATAATAGATAGATAGATAAAAAGATAGATAGACAGCTCTATGCGAGCCTGGGAATGGGAA
Source organism: Coenobita brevimanus (assembly GCF_032717465.1). NCBI lineage: Eukaryota > Metazoa > Arthropoda > Malacostraca > Decapoda > Coenobitidae > Coenobita > Coenobita brevimanus. Next base: position 29,124,519 of record NC_137009.1, read on the forward strand.
ATGAGCTTGCAAATTACACTGAGGAAAGCTGACGACAGTGGCCAGTAAGGAGATGATACAGTTAGTTGTCAGCAATCCACCGGTGAACAAAGCCTTAGTGACCATACACACACATACACACATACTCACACACAGGCTTCTAGAACTTTCCACTCACAAGGAACACACGTGATACAACCTCTGCTACACCAGAATTTAGGAAAGAGAGCTGAGAGAAAGACAGGCCATAGAACAGGCAGGTCAGAAGGAGAAAGGGCTTAGCAACTTGAGAGAGAGAGAGAGAGAGACAGGGAGACAGGGACTCTGCTCAACTCACTCGTGAGTGAGAGACTTGTTAATATTTCCAAGACAAATAAAAATAGTCCCATACTATTCTTTACCTCTCCTGTCACTACATGACAAATGGGAAAGAAGATTAGCTACTTACAAAACAACTCACTTATAACCACCGCTCGCCCACAAGTCTAATATATATATAACTCAACTACAAGTAACCACAAAGGAGTTACAAAGTCTTTTAATGACATTTGGTAGCAGCGAACGTATACGAACCTCGTCTACGAATCAACATTGAATTCCTACAAAATATCAAGATTGAAAACAAGAATACCTCTCACAACCAACAACTTACAACCAGCTCCTGACACTTCTCTCCAACCAGCCCCCTCCGTCTCCCCGATCATCATGCTGATGCAGAGGTGAAGAGATCACACGACGCCTTGCAAGTAGTTTAACAAAATATTGATACGATTTTGCAATTTCTACGACGAACCAGCGAACTACAACCATCTACAAGCAACTACAATTAACAACTCTACAGGTCGTCTGTATAATCTTCTACACGCACCTACAAGTAGTGGCAGTCTTCATCCTACAACGAGTAAATCACAAGAAAAAAGGACCACGACTACCTCGAGGAAGAAAAACGGAACAAACAAACGAAGAGTGAGACACGACTCACAACTCATCTTACTCACTCGTCTTCACTCAAGTTACTCATCGCTACTCATTCACTCACCACAGCTACCAGTGTGGGAAGTTGACGTCATCATGCGTGCTTGCTGAAAAGACGCCACGTCAGTCAACTCACCACTTGCACCACCACTCACACCATTCCCACCACGGTACAAATTAGTGAGTTACATAGTTACTTCATTTATACAATACACAGTGATAGACAATAAGCTTCTGCACAAACATATAAAACGTGCTGTATAGTTACAGCTTAAATACACATACTTACTTCAGTTATCTGCATAACTCAAACACTAAATAATCACCAACAATAAATATTCATTCATTTATTATAACATTTATTTACTACCAACGAGTGTTACCATTTATACCTACATAAAATACGTGTTTCATACATACAACTATACATTATTACATCTACAAAGTAATAAAGAAAATATACCATCACAGTTACTCAGTGAGCGATTAAGAGAACTGTATTTAACATTTATTAATTAAAGCTACCTAGTGGAAACATATAAATTAAGTTACAAGGAAAACTAGAGAAAAAAAAAAATGGCCAACACAAATGACGTTAGCAAGAATGAACATCTTCAACACAATCGTGAAGACAATGATTTCCACACAGTGGTGACACACATATTACCCACGATAGGTACAAGTGAACAACAAGTCAGTGTATATAGTTAATACTGTATATAGTGTATATATTTTTTATATAAAATAACAAAATATGGGACTATACAATATCATTTTCAATAATATCTGTGCAATATAAACTAAACTTTAAAAAAGTATCCCAAGGAAATTAGTCAGTAATTATGCAACCATGAACAACATAGAAAAAGCGTACACAAGCGAAGAAAAACAAACTATAGAAAATCAATACATACAAAAAAAAAAAAAAAAAGAAAGAAAAAGTAAGAAAGAAAAGAGAGAAATAGAGTAAGATCACATAACAAACAAATGAAAATAAGTGTAAGTGTTACTACATATGCCAAAATACCACATAAACTACAAACAAAAAAGCAAATTGTTGTCTCCACAAGCAAGTGGCATGACACATCATCACTATCATCGACTGCAGCATATGTTAGGGCTGCAATTATTACAATTATGTAACTACAAACGATATGTAACAATTATGTAACGACAAACGATTGCATTATGTTACACTTGCTACAATTATGTAACTACAAACAATATGTACCATTTATGTAACAGTTTCATTAACAAGATGTAACTTTTATGTAACTTTAACTACAATTATGTACCTACAAACGATATGTAACAATTATGTAACGACAAACGATTGCATTATGTTACACTTTGCCAATTATGTAACAGTTGCATTAACAAGATGTAACTTTTATGTAACTTTAACTACAATTATGTAGCTACAAACAATATGTACCATTTATGTAACAGTTGCATTAACAAGATGTAACTTTTATGTAACTTTAACTACAATTATGTAACTACAAACGATATGTAACTATTATGTAACGACAAACGATTGCATTATGTTACACTTTGCCAATTAACAGTTGCATTAACAAGATGTAACTTTTATGTTACTTTAACTACAATTATGTAACTACAAACAATATGTACCATTTATGTAACAGTTGCATTAACAAGATGTAACTTTTATATAACTTTAACTACAATTATAAGGCCAAGACACTTATGTAACAGTTGCATTAACAAAATGTAACTACAGTTATAAGGCCAACACAATTATGCATTTCACTACAATAACCCAAGTACATACTGTATTACAGTTAAATAATTTACTTTAATGCATTTATTCAAATATGTATACAACTTGTTTAAAATGTAATATTACTGAATAATCACTATTTACTATGAATATTATATGTATACAATATTCATACAATTATGTTACTTTTACAATATTATGTATTTCACTTAATTAGCTTATAAGTTCATTATAATGTGTATATAATATGTATTAATATGTTAGGACTATTAACTGTCGATGGTACGCCATTTTCGCGTGACCGAGCAGTGTATTGGGACTCCATATTGTAGTTACAAATCATAATAGATAGATAGATAAATAGATAGATAGACAGCTCTATGCGAGCCTGGGAATGGGAAATGAGCTTGCAAATTACACTGAGTAAAGCTGACGACAGTGGCCAGTAAGGAGATGATGCAGTTAGTTGTCAGCAATCCACCGGTGAACAAAGCCTTAGTGACCATACACACACATACACACATACTCACACACAGGCTTCTAGAACTTTCCACTCACAAGGAACACACGCGATACAACCCCTGCTACACCAGAATTTAGGAAAGAGAGCTGAGAAGGAGACAGGCCATAGAACAGGCAGGTCAGAAGGAGAAAGGGCTTAGCAACTTGAGAGAGAGAGAGAGAGAGAGAGAGACAGGGAGACAGGGACTCTGCTCAACTCACTCGTGAGTGAGAGACTTGTTAATATTTCCAAGACAAATAAAAATAGTCCCATACTATTCTTTACCTCTCCTGTCACTACATGACAAATGGGAAAGAAGATTAGCTACTTACAAAACAACTCACTTATAACCACCGCTCGCCCACAAGTCTAATATATATATAACTCAACTACAAGTAACCACAAAGGAGTTACGAAGTCTTTTATGACAATTCTTTGCCTCATAAAACAACGCAACTTACTCAAGAGCAGCTCCCAACTATCACCCACACAAGATCCCATTACAGTGTCCTATCACTTAAACAAGAAATTGACAGCAAAACTTACACAGAGAAAACAGAAAACTGGAAAACATTTGTAGCAACAGACGAACACTCTGACCTTTTTTGGCTCTATAACACAAGAAACAGCAAGCACCCCCAAGACTCATGCCACCATCATTATCAGTACACAGCACAGCCTTTCTTACGACGAACAACCAAACACACTCGTAGAGCACAAAGCAAACATAAGTCACCTTACACCAGCACCAACGGGATTGCTATGGGGGGCCTGGAGGGTCCCAGACCGCCACGGAAAGACATTTGCCCTCCCCCCCGGTCCTCCCAGTAAATTTGGGATTATTTATGTAAGCATATTAAGTAGTTGTGGGCCTTGCCAGGGTATGGTTTAACTCCACTTTGGCCTCCCTCATTTGTGTAGAGCTAGCTACGCCACTGACCAATACGCACTGACGCAGAATGAGAGGCTTCTCAACATAAACTGTCCTTTCCACTCTACCTCGCTGTAACCTCTTTTACTCCAGAGCAGACAAGTAACATTATCAAGAAAACAAAGAACTCACAAGGAAAGGGCCGGATTTCACCAGCAACCTGCACCTATAATATATTGTTGCATTCCCAGCATCTGGCGACGTGGAAGAACCATGGCAGTTCTTAAAGAAAACAGGGACCCAACACATCCTTCTTCGTACAGACTCATAACACTATTCAGCCCACCATCCAAGATATCCAAATAGTTTAATTTTATCAAAGTCAGACCACAAACGCCTTAACTCACACAACACGAATCTGACATCATCGACTCTGCGAGACCAGCACAACATACAATTCTTATTACAACTGATATTTTTAGTCTTTGATGTCATCCCCAAAGCACACTGACCACCTATATCTAAAACACAAACATGGGGAAAATCAGGAAAAACTGGAATCGCAGCTATTTATCTTGTCCTCCTAAGCAAGTCATCACGAACACGAAACTTTCCTTACAGAGTTCCACAGGACTCTGTGCTTTTACCTATGCATTCTCAGACCACAGTTGTTCACATACATTGCCTCATATAGATAACATAACTAAAACATTCACACTTCACACTGTGGACACGGAGTTTACACTGAGTCAAGCCTACCTCAAGTCGCTTCAGGTTTGGGCCGAGAATAACAGGTTGACGATCCGTGCAGTCATATCCACCACACCTCTTATCACCAGTAGCAAGCCTGAGCACAGGTGGCGACCATCATCCGCGCACTTGATGTAGTGCTACCTAGTTCTTCCTTCCCCTTTCTCAGTTTATACATGTGTGTGCCCTCCTCTCTTCCTACTTGTCCCTTTTCTTTTTGTCACTTACATTACTCTTCTTTCCACTTCAGTTAAGTCTACACTGAGTGACCAGCCTAATGGTTTCTCGTGACCCAGGAAACCATTTACAATGCTGAGCAATAATCATATAAGCAACTAGAATGGCACCCAGTAGAGCGCATATCTCCGCCAATTCCCTATCTCGCAATATTAAAGAAAGTGAAAAAAATATCCTGGATCCGCACCTTTATCCGGATCCGCACCAAAATTTAATGGAGTGTATTCTGGGCCAAGGCACAGTCTTCTACTAAGTTTCGTCGAAATCCGTCCAGTAGTTTTTGTGTAATCTTGTTCACAAACCAACCAACAAACAAACAAATAAATGGACATGGGTGAAAACATAACCTACTTGGCGGAGGTAATTACAGGGTGAAATGGAGCCTGGTGTGATGCCCCAGCTAACTGTATGGAGAGAAGCAAATACTGCATCCATCCAGGAACCAAACCTCCTCGCTATTCCCTGTGCCTTGCTGTGGCAAGGCACTGTCAGCCACGTGGGGACACCGGTTCACTGCACGGGGGGGCGGGGGGTGCCTGCTGTTGATGGGTCTGCTCGATAAGACAGACTGGGGATGAACAACAACCACGACAAAAACACTCAGCACTATACCTGTGGGACACATCTTTTTCACAAAGATCCTAACAGTGGCATACTACACTGCACTCACCTTCAGGGACCACATAAAAGATATCACGAGGCGGTACAACCTTCAGACTCAGCGCACTCAGAGCAATTACAGGGACAGACTTTCGGCAAAAAAAAGCAACACTCCCATCTCTGTTACAACATAATATAGTTGCTCAGTGATATCCCATGCATCCCTATGATGGATTCTCATCGTGTCTCACATCCACTACAACATCTTGCACGCCATACAGAACCACGCCTAATGCATCATCACTGGTTGAGCCAAAAATCATTCCCACACATCACTTACACTTAGAAACTAAAATCCTCCCTTTTTCGAGAATATCTTGGTATGAGAGTCAAACAAATCTATTCAGTAGCCTCAGCTAGCACACAACACCCCTCTCATTAGCCTACATAACAGACCTTCACATTATTATTAAGCACATAAAAACAGTCACCACACAGACATTGTCAGACTCTCTTCAGCAACATTCCACATCCAGACATCACAACACTAGCAATGAAAAACACCAGCATGCTCATTTCACATTGAGGTCTATATAACGTCTCTCCCGAAAACTGTACTACAAGACCCCCCCACCCCCTCCCATTACCCACCCATCATCGGTGTCCTTAAACAGAACTTATCGAATACATTTAGCTATGCTTCGATCATGTCCTCGCCCAGCCCTCGTTAGTTACCAACTTACAGCACATTCTGGTTGGTTGGAATCAAAGATGACACCTGCTCTGCCTGTAGAATAATCCAGTACCATATAACACACACAATGGAGTACTGCAAAGTCTATGCCACACGAAGACTCAGATACTTCATCGACCCCAAAGATGTAGTTGCTTATCTGCAGTCGACGAGTCTGTTCGGCAAGACAGACAGGAATCAAGTGACAATGGCACAAACCAAAAGAGAGTTTTGTTGATGCCTGTGATCGTCGTTTTTTAATCTGCTAATGTAAATAGGAGTTAAGTGATGGTTGTTAAGGGAAAAGGTGACTCTAGTATGTTGTTCTGATGAGTGTGGAAATTTGGAGTGATATGAAAACGAAAAATTAAGAGAAAGAGAAGTGGAGATGGAGTTCTTGAGAAATGTTTCTAGAGGGTGAGAGTGGATAAAATAAGAAATTTTGTGGTTCGTGAAACATGTGGAGTACAGTGGCCAAGGGACAACGGAGCTGAAGAGAGCGTGCTTAAATGGTGAGGTGATTTGGAGTGAATGAGTATAAAGAGGATGGGGAAAAGTGTGCATATCAGTTACTTTGAAGGTGGTAGGTGGCGCACAAGGTCAAGAAGGTGGACATACATGCTAAATGAATGAATGAGAAAGTGAGGTATCGAGGTTAATGATGCTATTGAACTAACAAGAGATTGAGCTGCTTTGGTTAATTTTGTATGGACGAATGCATTACAAGGGTCTGGCATCCCGTCTTTACTTGATAGCCGTCCGCATGAACTTGCCTGATTGGTAATATGAAGCACATATTCGTGGAAAAGTTGTGTTTTGAGGAAGAGTCAGGATTCCTGGGGCTTGAATGGTGAGTGAATGAGTTGGTTACCCATTTTATGAAACATACTGTTGGTTAGTTTTCACACCGCCATTTTCTCTTTCTGTTTCCTTGGTTTCTGGGCCATTTCCATCCTTATCTGTGGACAGGAAAAATAGGTAAGATGATGATGAAGGTACAGAAAGGACGATGCACTTGCCATGGCCGTATGGAAACCCACGTTATTTCTCCTAAACACACACACACACACACACACACACACACACACCCACACACACACTGAATAACTAAAGGTATCACTGATGAAGGAGAATTCTGGAGTGCTGGAATCACTTCTATCTTAGTACAAATAGATGGTTTCATGGCCGTATTCTCGTACTCTAAGGTTACTCTCTTATATTATTTTCTCGGTGATTTGTTGTACTGTGATATTCAGTACGAGTAGAGTCTTGTGGGGTTAAGACCGATGCAGCGAGATCCATGTTTGGTTTCTACGGTGCTCATGACTTGCTTGGACTAGTATCTATGCATATATGAACATTACCCCTTGATCTTAAAAATTTTGGATATGTCTGGGTGTCGAGGATGGAAGCAGCACCCACTGCGTAATACAGTAAATACAGTTTATCTGGTGCCTAAAACCTAAATAAAACGGCAAATACACTCATGCAAAATCCCGTTAAGTTACCTTCAAAGCTATGGGTAATATCGTGCCGGGTTGGGACTGTGGAAAAGGGATCTGTGCCCCCTATCTCGAACCGTCAACTGTAATTCTGTGGTAATGATTAATAGTCTCGTTTTTATTTTTGGCCAATCAAAATATTTATTTATACTCTGAAAAGGGGGATCGACGATTGCTCCCCCTCCTGGAAACATGGGTTTCTGTTCATACAATGTTCCTGACATTCCTCTAGGCCATATCCATACCCATGCAAATACTGAACTCCCGTCCGAAAATTATAGTCGTGGACAGCAGACAGACTAAGAAAAAAAAAACAGATTTAATACTCTCTCTCTCTCTCTCTCTCTCTCTCTCTCTCTCTCTCTCTCTGTGCGTGTGTGTGTGTGTGTGTGTGTGTAAACAGTGACATCAGGTTCCCCCCTGGAAGTAACCAATAATTTTCCCGTCTAACAACCTGGAATAAATGTAAATTGTGCCTTCCAGGAACTCTGTATAGAACGCCTGAAGATATTCCTGGTACAAGATAAGTGGAGACATGGATGGATACAGACATACATACATACATTATTTCACGTACAGTACATATAATCGTACGTGCAAACAAACATCAACACACAGATAATTATATAATCACACATTCATGCACAATAACACACACAAACTCACACACACACACACACACACACACACACACACACACACACACACACACACACACACACACACACACACACACACACGCACGCACAAACACACACACACACACACACACACACACACACACACACACACACACACACACACACACACACACTGTACATGCGCAGAGAGAGAGAGAGAGAGAGAGAGAGCAAAACCTTACATATACTTTTTTATTGAAGGGCTTGGATCCTGGGAAATTACTAAAGAAGATGCAAGGCGTCGGGGACCGAAAATGCTACCAGAGAAGGGTTGATGTGGGTCCTTGAAAAGAAAAACAATACGGACCAACTTTAAGATTATCAAGCAGTATGCGAAAATGTTATTTCTAGAAAAAAGAAAATATTTCTAGAAAATATGTTAAACTTTTGAAGACTGTTAAGCCTGAGTTCGGCTCTGATATTCCTGTAAGACAAAATATATGCCTTGGAAATTATGTTACGGTACAAAAATAGACCAGAAGTGATTAGGATGATGACACGAATTGTGTAAATGGCTATGTGGGGACCAGGGGCCATGGGAGGCAGAGAAGAGACCCACTATCCACTCAGTTATGGTATGCAGGAGGACTACTGGGCCTTGAGAGCAGGCTGTGAAGCCTATGCTCAGAGTCGGACAAAAAAAAAAAAAAAAAAAAAAAAAAAAAAAAAAACGATGTGATATCAAGTGCCTTTCAACTGAGTGACAAGTCAAATGTTTTTTTTTTTTTTTTCTAATCAGGGAAACCTTTTCTTTCTTTCTTTGGTAATCATATTATAGCCAAATAAGTTCCTGGTGGTCTTGTGGGTTAAGACGCTCCAACAGGATATGGTCCATCAGGGTTGACACCAGAGGTGTGATTGTGACAAACTGTTGATAAGCTACCGCTTATGAACGTGCGAGTGTTCACTCACTTTGTGTCTGGGAAGTCTGATCCAGAGCCAATACATTCCTGACGGAGCAATAAAGACTTTGTTAATGAAGAAAACCATAAATAATAAAAGGCGCTTACATTCCTAATAGGGCAAATGAAGAAGAGGACAATAGAGAGTCACATTTTCATGGTTGCTACTAGAATAGTGAAGCATCATCATTACAACCCTAATCAGCATAATCATGCCAATGATCACGATTACCATTAACATGACCTGTAGCTATCTGAATCCGAATATTTTCTGTGAGGTCAGCTGTATGACCAGACCTTCATCTTGGAAGGAGAGTGATATTTAGAATATACCCTTCCAGATGCTTGCTAAGTACAAGTTGGAAAGGGATATCTGGAAGAGTTATGTCTATTAACCCCTAGGCCTCATGCATCTTTTGCACTTCCCTCCCGCAGCCTTCAAGCAAATTTCACAAAATAGCTCTATTTCACACTCTCGTAATTCAGCAACCATACAGGATAGTAAACTCAAATAAAGGTTATATTACGCACCAACTCTTCATCTTTCCAATGAGGGTGTCCCCAGGTTGCTAGGTTGTGGCATCTTGGAGTGAGGCCAAGTTGAATGAAGGTCATTTTTGGTTTTCGGTGTGCCTGTGTTCGGATGGGTGCAACCAGCCATGGCCTCAGTGTGTGTGTGTGTGTGTGTGTGTGTGTGTGTGTGTGAGTTGAGCCAGCCTGCACTCCTCTCCCTGGCCCGCCACACGAAGCCTTGGTTTGACTCCCTGCATCCTATTGCTGCTGTCTTTGTGAGGAGTAGACTGTAGCACCAGTCGAGCAGGACAGTACTCCCGAGGTAGATGGAAAGCTGATGACAGGGAGTGCTGGAGTTCCCGTTTCATCAGCCCTCAGGACTAGTTCCTGACCATCCCCCTTTGCTGAACTTTTTCAGTGTCTCAGTTACACAGAGAATAGGCCAGCATGCTCTCCAGTACAAATTTCTCTAACTATCTACACCAAACTACATGCACAGTACACACTAAACTTCCTATTCTAAATTCAACAAAAATGGCGTCTTTTAATCTAGCCTCGGAGTCCCCAGGGAGGGGACCATAAATACCCCCACCGTCCGCCCCTCTCCCGGTGACGACTCGAGGTGCCTGGAACCACTGTCTGACTCTCTTTTTCTTCATTTCTGCAACATTCGCGGCCTTTCCTCTAACTTTCGCTCTGTTGAGCACCACCTTTCCTCCTCTAAACCTCACCTTCTTTTTCTAACGGAGACTCAGCTGTCTGAGGCAACTGACAGCAAACCCTTTTCTGTAACCTCCTACTTTCTCTATACTCATTTCAAAGCCAAAGGTGGCTGTTGTGTATACATACGCAACGACTTATCTTGCTCTCGTGTTCCTGAACTTGATTCTTCTGAATTCTCCACACTCTGGCTTCGGCTTTCATGTCATTCTCTGACTAAATATATCTGTGCTGTTTACTTATCCTCTAATTCTACTGACTATCAAAATTTCTTCGACTATCTTACTTCTACGATGGAGCACATTCTGTCCATTTCTCCTTTCTCTGAAATCTCCATTCTTGGAGATTTCAATGTTCACCACCACCTTTGGCTCTCCTCTCCTTTCACGGATCCACCTGGTGAACAAGCCTACATCTTTTCTATCCTTAATGACCTAGAGCAGCTTGTACAGCACCCTACCCGTATCCCTGACCGCCTTGGAGAGAGCTCCAACATACTTGACCTCTTCCTCACAATTAATCCTTCTGCTTACTCTGTTAATCTTTTCTCTCCGTTGGGCTCCTCCGATCACAACCTTATTACCTTAACCTGTCCTATCACTCCGGTACGGCCTGTGGACCCTCCAGGGAAACGTCGTCTGTGGCATTTTGGAGCCGCGGACTGGGAGGCCCTCAGGCAGTACTTCTTTGATTTTCCCTGGAATGATTATTGCTTCCATGGCCGTGAGCCATCTGAATGTGCCTTGCGCATTACGGAGGTTATTCTCTCGGGCATGGAAGCATACATTCCTTTCTCATATCCTTTGACTAACGCAAGAAAGCCTTGGTTTAATCACGCTTGTTCTAATGCTGTCCGCAACAAGGAGAAGGCCTACAAAAGGTACCGGAGCCAACCCACCCCTGAATCACATCATCTTTACGTTTCTGCCCGGAATCGTGCTAAGTCTGTTCTTTGCTCTACTAAAAATAATTTCATCCATACTAAATGCTCTCAACTCTCCAACTCGAATTCTTCCCACTCCTTCTGGCACCTTGCCAAAAATCTTTCTAACAACTTTACCTCATCATCCTTCCCTCCTCTTTTCTACTCTGGTGGTTCTGTAGCTATTTCTTCTACTGATAAAGCAGATCTCTTCGCACAGACTTTCTCCTCCAATTCCACCTTAGACGAGTCCGGTGCTGTTCCTCCATCACTTCCCCCCTCTGACTTCCTCATGGCTGACATTAAAATTTCTTCATTGGATGTATTTTCTGCCATCACTGGCCTCAGTACTAACAAGGCATATGGGCCTGATGGGGTCCCTCCTGTTGTTCTCAAGAACTGTGCTTCTGTGCTTACACCCTGCCTAGGCAAACTCTTTCGCCTTTGTCTGTCAACTTGTACCTTTCCTTCTTGCTGGAAGTTTGCTCTCATTCAGCCAGTCCCAAAGAAGGGTGTCCACTCCCAACCCTCCAACTATCGTCCAATTGCTTTAACGTCCTGGATTTCAAAAGTTTTCGAGTCAATTCTTAATAGAAAAATTTTAAGGCATCTTTCCTATCAAAACCTTCTTTCCGATCATCAGTATGGGTTCCGTCAGGGACGCTCCACTGGCGATCTTCTCACCTACCTTTCAGACTCCTGGTCATCCTCCTTTCGTGACTTTGACGAAAGCTTTGCCATTGCACTTGACATGCCAAAGGCTTTCGATCGAGTCTGGCATAAATCTTTAATTTCCAAACTGCCCTCCTACGGTTTCTATCCTTCTATCTGTGCCTTCATCGCTAGCTTCCTTTCTGGTCGTTCTATAGCCGCTGTTGTAGACGGCCATCGTTCTTCTCCTAGATCTATCAACAGTGGTGTTCCTCAGGGCTCTGTCCTATCACCAGCTCTCTTCCTTTTATTCATCAATGACCTTCTAAGCTGTACATCTAACCCTATCCACTCATACGCTGATGACTCCACCCTTCACCTTTCCATTCGGTTCCCGCAACGCCCATCTCAGCAGTTACTTCAATAAACAAGGGATGAGGCTATGGCACACCTAATGTCTGACTTGACTCGTATCTCTGACTGGGGTAAAAATAATATGGTCGTCTTTAATGCATGTAAGACTCAGTTCTTACACCTATCAACCCGACAAAATCTTCCACAGGTATACCCACTAATGTTTAATAATATTCAGCTTAATCCTGCATCATCCTTGAACATACTTGGGGTTTCATTTACTCGGAACTTATCTTGGAAAGATCATATTACATCTCTTGTAAAATCTGCTTCCAAGAGATTGGGTGTGCTAAGCCGACTCCGCTCTTTCTTTACCCCTGCACAATAGTTGACTCTATACAGGGGTTTTATCTGCCCCTGTGTGGAGTACAACTCTTATGTGTGGGGAGGCTCCCCACATACAGCTCTTCTCAATAGGGTGGAGTCAAAGGCTTTTCGTCTCATTAACTCTCCTCCTCTTACTGACTCCCTTCAACCTCTGTCTCTTCGCCGCACTGTTGCATCTTTATCTCTTTTCTATCGCTACTGTAATGGTCACGGCTCCTCTGAACTGTCTGCGTGCATTCCTCCACCTCTACGACGGGCGCGTAGCACCCGTCTGGCAGCAAATTCTCATCCCTTTTCTGTCCAACTCTCTAATGCAAGAGTTAACCGTTACTCCCAGTTTTCATTTATGCAACAGGTCAGCTCTGGAACTGTCTCCCTCTGTCTGTATTTCCTGCTGCCTATGATCTCCAGTCTTTCAAACGCAGTGTGTCCAGGCATCTCAAAATGATCGGATCTTGATTTTGGCTCTCTATTGTATTTTGTTTTTCTCTTGGAGGGAACTGTTCCTTCGGGCTCATGGCCTTTGGTTCCTTCTTCCTCGCATAAAAAAAAAAAAAAGTCTCATCACACTGGTGCCTTAACTCACCATTGCACTCTCTTTTTCCAGCCGTTCCATGCTGCCATGCTGTCACTGTGCACTGAGATGTGTGTGGCTGCAAATAATCTACATGAAGAATAATAACGCGAAAAAATTCCCCCACCAGTTTTTTTGTAGAAGCTTCCTCTTCTTTTCCTTACTGCATAATGGCATGCTAATGTCATACTTTACTCTCTTTTTACTTCCTTTCACTTATGACTAAATCAGTTATTTGCTATTAGTAGTTATTGTATACTGGTACTTACACATATTATTAACAATTTCACGCACAAACATCACTGTCGTAAGGTTTCTGAAGGCATCATTTCCACACCTCTGCTGAGATGACACTGACTAAGGTAGTAATCACCTGACTAATTTCCAAGGCGTCACCACTGGGATAAATATTGCACGGATCACTTTGTCTTTCATGAAAACACATCAGTCTCCTCAGTATCGTAAATAATATATACGTCAGCGGTCAGTATAACACAAACGTCCCTTTCGTAAATACATCAACAAGCCCTCCCCCTTTCGTGAAAACACATCACTCTCGTTATTATCGTATTCCATAAACGTCACAACCCTAAATAGTACACAAAAGTCACAATCGTAAATATTTTACAAACGTCACAATCGTAAATATTTTACAAACGTCACTATCGTCAATCTTAGATAAGCATAACAATCGTAAATATTTCACAAACATCACTGTCGCAGATATATTATAATCGTCACTATCATTAATATTTGACCATCACTATCGTTTTTCCCAACACACGTCTCTACTAGAATTTTACCAGAGCATAATAGTCAAAGTAGCATTTTGTGCACAGGGGAACCTTACAGCCTTTGCATAAGTGCTGTTATGGGTGGAGGTTGTTTTGCCGGCATAGAGGTTGCTTGCTCTGAGCAGGTAGGCGAGGAATCGGACAACGTACCAGATTGCTTCATGACAATAATCACTCATGGTGGCAGGACAATAACTGATAGGTTCATGTGATGCACACTGCCCTGTGTCAGCTGATCGTAGGGGGGGGGGGGGACCCAGGCAAGCACGAAAGCAGTCGCGTCAAGGGACGGGGCCCGCAGCCACCCTGGGCTGACCTGCACCCTGTCCCATGACGGGGCCCACAGCATAAAGGTTAGAGTCGACTTGATGTATACTAATCTGCATTATGTTACTAACAGAATTGACAGGGTGCGCATAAGTGCAAGGATGCGAAAGGATTTTTACCAGGACACCCTTTGCCTCAAATTTTATACTCTCTTTTCTCATGAGTGTTAGTCTAACAACAACAAATATTAAATTTAAATACTATAAGTCTCTTAGGAAATCAGAGTATAATTAATACTCTTAACTCACCAGTAATTATTTCTTGCAGTATATCCCGATTTGGCCAGATCATAAAGGTTAATTAGCTAGACAGAGTCCAGATAACAGATAAGGATGGGCTTGACTTCTCTGTCGGTTTGCCTGGGCCTTTCCAAGCATCCTTGGTGCTGCTTTTTACAATGTGTGAATCAAATGAGCTTTAGGATCAGAACTAAAAATGGCAAGTCTCTCTCCCCCATAGGATTGTGAGATGCCAAATAAATTAATTACAGTTACTTAAATACAGAAAATTACTTCATAAAATTTACAAGGAAAATCAAACTTAATCTAATCTTAGTTTCAAATAAAGCTAAAACCAATTATTCACTTTATCTATGTCAAGATATGTTAGAACTTCCTCCTTTTTCCCGTCATGATACCACGTCATCCCACCACGCAGGGACAGTCATGTCAAGGGAAACTTCCTAAGTCTTTACACATATTTACAACATACTTGTCCACAAAGGTTGAATGCAGTAGCATCTAATTTATTAATAATAAGAATTATGAAGGAGAACTAGAGCTAACTCTCTGGGTTAATAAACCGCTTGAGTTAGTTTTCCCTCTGCTTTCAACAGGGACAACTATTTTAAAAGGTAAAGAGCACAACAGATACTCACTCCGGGGAAAAAATATTTTCCACATTTTTGAGGCTGGGCGAAAAATGATACCTCGTATCATGTAATGTGACCTGTAGCCAGGAGATCTCTCCACAAATCTCGAGAACCGTGTGCTGCGGCCCTTTGCGCGTCTTGACCCAAATGTTCTCCAACATTCACAGTCTCTGGGGTAGCTGTTAACTCAAGGGTACCAATTTATCGATGATCTTTATATTGATATGTCCTATACATTTAATTTTACAAGTCTCAGCACCCCCTTCGAATCTGGATGTGCGGAGATGACTTAAGCTAATGGCCACTGGGATCTTGGTTGTTCTGTTTTTACTAAGACCACATCTCCTGTGTTTATGGTTGACTTGTTACTGGCAGCCTGAGACCCATAAAATCTCTCTCTTAGGCTCAAAAGATAATCGTCACCCCAATGTCTATTCCAGGTGTCCAATCCTATTTTTACAAACGTTGATATCTCTCACGCAGATGTCCTAGTTCATTATTCTCTATCATGGGATCATCTACTTTCTGGATAGCCACACAAAGCACTGGATGAAGCTTTCTGCCATACAGCATATGAGCTGGTGTCAGTGCCTCAATTGATATGCTAGTATCATCGAGATAGGTTAAAGGTCTGTCATTAATCCTAACCACAATTTCAGTTATCGTTGTTCTCAGATCCTCTCTAGTGAGCTGAGTTCTGTGTAAGGTTTTCCTAGGGCAGTTCTTTACAGTACCAATCACTCGTTAAGTGAATCCATTTTGCCATGGTGCTCTAGGAGCTATGAATTGTCAGGTACAATTTCGGGTTCTCAGCATCAACTTAACCTTTGGGTTATTCACTATATTTAAAGGTAGAGGTGATGCTCCAATTAAATTGGTTCCATTGTCGCTTATTAATTTACTAGGACAAGACCTTCTAGCTGCAAATCTTCTGAATACGTTCAAGAACGTCTCTGAACTCAAATCTTCTGCCAGTTTTAGATGGACGGCCCTTGTGTAGGTGCAAGTAAACAAACATATATACACCATATGGGGAGTTCCCTCACGTGTAACAGTTATAGGCCCTGTGTACTGTAATCAACTCAAGTTACTCTGAAGGGCCGATTTACGTTTACGCTATCCTTTGATAAAGCAGGAGGTCCTGGATAGTCATATGGTCGTTGTTCATATTTCCTACATGTAATGCAACTCTTGATATATTTCTTTACAACCTGTCTACCCATAGGAATCCAATATCTTTCTTGGATTCAGGCCAAAGTCTGCGGCACACCCCCGTGAAGAGTTATCTCATGGGCTTCCATAACAATTAACTCTACAAAATAGTCATTCATGGGTAAGAATGTAGGATGTCTAGTGTGGAGAGACAGATCAGCCTTTACTATTCTGCCATGGCATCTGATTAAACCCTTTCCGTCTACGAATAATCCTTAATCTCTTATCAGCTTATTATTATTGCTCCATAATATTTCTTTTGCAACAGTTTTACCCAACATTCCATGGGATCAAACTCTTCAAACCCCATTTTCTTATTCAAAAAGTCTACAACTAATTTAGTAGTCTTAAGGAGTTGTCTTATTGACGAAAATCTACCGATATCCATCACATCTGACTCGGGTACTACAGGATCCAAGTTTACAACACTAACCTCAGCAATACTGTACTGTTTCTGCTCAGGCCATTCTGTAGTAACTATTCAGGACCCTTAAACCACAAGTCGTCTTTGGTCAGTCTCTTTACTGTCGAGCCTCTAGAGAGCAGATCAGCTGGGTTTTGATTGGAAGATACTGTACATGCATAAATTAAAATTTGAAAGACAGTTCCTTGATGGTCTTCACTCTGTTATGGAGGAACGGAATATTACTGTCTTCCTTTCCAATAAAGACAAATCTTACCGTCAGTCCATATATAAATATCCTCAAACTGAGTGTCAAGAGTTGTGGTTAAATACCTGGCCAATTTAGTTCCAACTTCTATGGAATCCAGTTTCATTTTAGGTAGGGTTCTTCCTTTAACTGGTGTAACTCTGGTTTTGGACATGATAATCTCGCTATCACCTCTTGTAGCACAATAAGCTACTGCTCCATAAGCCTTTTGAGAAGCATCACAAAATATGTGCAAATGTGACTTCACGTTACTGTTTATTTGCTGGGAATACATATGCTTGATGATTTTTCAATTTCCTTTCTAATCTGTTCCCATTGTTCCACATATGCCTCACCTAATTCAGAGTCCCAGTCCAGTTTTTTCTCGCCAGGCCTCATGCAAGAAACATTTGCCCCTAATAACTGTAGGACTGACCAATCCTAATAAGTCAAATAACATGGAGACCTGCCTGAGCAAAGACCTCTTGGTGAGAGTGACATCAGAGAAAATCAAACTTATTTCATCAGCCCTTGTATCCCAGTTCAGACCCAACATATTTTGAGTTTTGGGAATGTCAGTATTTGGATAGTCCTCTTGTATTCTATTCCTTAAAAGTGGTGAATTTGTATTCCAGCTCTAACGGCAAATTTGCCTTCCCACATTTGGAATTGGCAACTTCATAAGACTTCAATGCTTCCGTTTCTATCAGCAACACCTTGTAAGTTTCCATATAGAAGGCCTGTCCTATTTCTGGGCATTTGGCATTTTAGTGTTGCATAGTACGAATGGACTAGCACAAGAGCTAAAGAGCACTGATTGGAAATAGTAAGTGTTCAAAGGACTAACCTCATTTTGAGGGTCTTGAGGCCAGAGGAATTTTGTAAATTTCCTATCCTCTTCTCTCAGTCCTATTCTAAGAAAAGTCTTACTAATGCCTGCTGTATATGCATAAGGTTTCTTTCTAAATCGTAATAACATATTCCCCAACCTCTCTGTTAGTGTAGGTCCAGAGTATAGGCAATCGTTCAAGCTAGCTGATCCTTTGGATGCTTTAATACTACAATTAAAAACTATCCTTATGGAAGTTGTTAATGAATCTGCTTACACCATGACGTGGTAAATAATATCCTTCTTTATGGTTAACAGGAAATTCTACCTTTTCTATAAGTTTATTCTTCAATTGATCTTTTATAATATTATCATATATTGTCAGATGTCCTGGTTTGTCTCTCAACTCTCTTAGAAGAGAATTTCATTGAGCTTTAGCTACCTGGTAACTTCTTGGTAACTCCGAATGGTTTAGTTTCCATGGTAATCCAACCCAATACTGTCCATCTTTAAATTACACAGACTGATCATACAAATCCAAAGCTATTTTATCTACAAGGGTTGGTTCCTCAGAGTGTATCCCCACACTATCTAAGTCCCACAATTTGTGTACAGGCTCAATTTTTTTCATCCAGCAAGTCATTTATCTGAGTAGGTTCTAATTCTGCACCTTTTCTAGCTACATCAATGACTGTGTGGGGGTAACACAAATTGAGTCTACCAGTTTGGTCTCTCCTCTGGCTTGCTTTGGAAAAGGCAACTGACCCATAATAAGGTTACCTTCTAGACTCTTGAACAACTGTACTTTACTCTTCTTGAAAGTTCTTTGTAGGAATCTTCCACAGTAATCAGAACCAATTACCATTTTGATGGGACCCACAGTATCTGATTCCACATTCCGTTTAGCCAACCTTATCCCTGAGCTTTGTAGATGATCAGAGATTTCCTTCAGTCCTTTGATGAATATACATGTTTCCATCTTATCCAGTATAGTTGCAGTTATAAGGCATTTACATCTGTCAAGTTGCATTAAAGGTCCAACTAAAAAGATTGTGCTTTAGTAGTTAAGAACCCTGTAATGGCTTGATTGATTTTGTCGATAATAAGTAACTTTAATTTCTTCACAATGTCTGCAGAATTGAAGGTTTGCTGTGCACCCGTATCAATAAGAGTACTTGCTGATATACTTCTATTTTCTTTCATTACTTTCACATATGCAGTTGGAACTGCAGCTGGCATTGTTACTGGTGTATTTGCATTCGCTACCGTCATGCTGACACTTGAGGTTTTAGGAACCTCATATTTGATCATCCTTGGGCACAAAGCACTGTGATGATTATTTCCTTTCCACTTGAAACAAAGAGTTATTTTGCTTCTGCAGTCCGTGAAAGTGTATTCACAATTCATGCAAATCATACAATACCCAATTACGTTAGCCTCATTATTCCAGGGGTATAATCAGGAAAACTCTGACAAGATACATCGGACTGTTGTTTACTACAAAACACACAGACCTTCCTGTCCTTTACCTTGGAAATTTTTACCTCCTTATTTTCATCAGCTTGTCCATTCCTTGTCTTTAATATTTTCTCCTCAGATTTTAAACAGCTAATAAAAGTGTCAGCCTCTTCTTTACTTACAGGCTTAACCGTCCCTGACTTAGGTTTAGCAGCCAGCTCTTTAGTCGTTCTTTTCCTTATTTCAGCCTTCTGTTTACCTTCAGCAGGCTTTACAGTTTCTTGCAAATGCGTACAGAGTTGCATTAAGCCCTCCTCAATCTCCTCACAGGAGAAATGGTCTAGTTTGTACCTACAATTCAAGGTATCCTTGATT
Source organism: Coenobita brevimanus (assembly GCF_032717465.1). NCBI lineage: Eukaryota > Metazoa > Arthropoda > Malacostraca > Decapoda > Coenobitidae > Coenobita > Coenobita brevimanus. The sequence goes on from NC_137009.1 coordinate 29,144,631, forward strand.
CTAGGTAGCAGCTTTAAGGATACAATTCTAGAAAGCACCCAGTTTGCTGCTTTTACATCTTTATAATTACCTAAAGCTTTTAAAAAACAACACATTGCAATCCGAAAATTTTGCAAGGAATCATAATCATGTTTAGGTAAAGGTAATTCAGTCAGATCCTTCAGCAACTGGGTAATAACCTACTCCCTGTCTCCATGATTCTGTCTAAGGATAGTCAAATTCGCCTCATAATTATTTTCATCAACTGGCAATTCCCTTATCAACTTGTAAGGCGTGCCCTTGACCTGTCCTAACAGATAGGAGAGCTTATTTACATTGGCAAGGTCTGTTTCGTCATAGACCAAGTCACTAAGCATTTAAACTGATCCCAAAAGGATTTCCATTTTTCTTCCCCATCAGACTCTGGGAGCGTAACTTGTGGTAGTGTAGCTTTACTCCACAGTTCCACAACTGTGGGGGAGGCGGTGGCTCAGTCGGTAGAGAGGTGGCCTGCAGTCCTACCGGACCCAGATTCAAATCCCCGCTTGGGCAGGGAACAGTTTAAGAATTTAAATTTCATAAAATCAGACTTTACCGATCTACCAGAAGACCCGCCGACATATCGTAAAATTATCCCCGCTAATACCAATACATCAGTCCTGTATGAGACACCCCTAGCATGTATTCAATATGGACGGTGGGTGTTAGCGCCGAAGTGGTGACATGTTGAGAGGTGTACGGTATGTAGGAGGACTACTGGACCTTGAGAACAGGCTGTGAAGTCTATGCCAAGAGTCGGACACATAAAAAAAAAAAAAATGAGTTTCTGTGGTGGTATTAACTAACTTTGACTCAAACAGCTTTACGATCGTTATATATTCTTCTAAGTTACTTTCGTATTTGGAAGTCTCCGACTCCAACAGATCCTTATTATTGTCTTTCATTATAGCTACTTCTGAATCAGTGTAGCTTTCTTCATACTTAGTCCATCTTTCTTTTAACTCGTTTAACGCTCGGAACACATCTGTTTCCTCACTTGGGGCACCAAAATATCAGAAATTTTATGCACTCTTTTCTGACGACAAATATAAAATTTAACAACAACAAATATGAAATTTAAATACTAGAAGTCTCTTAGGAAATTTGAGTGTAATTAATACTCTAAATCACCAGCAATTATCTCCTTATATCCAAGCTAGTCCTTTCGATCTGGCCAGACCATAAAGGTTATTTAGCTAAACAGAATCGGAATAACAGATGACGATGGGCCTGGCTTCCCGGTCAGTTTGCCTGGGCCTTTCCAAGCGTCCTTGGTGCTGCTTTTTACAATGTGTGACTCAAACCAGCTTTAGGAACTGTAATAAAAAATGGCGAGTCTTTCTCCCCTCATAAGATTCAGAGATGCCAAATATTATTTGATTACAGTTACTTAAAAACAGCAATTTACTTCATGAAATTTACAAGGAAACTGCAACTTAAGCTCTCCTTAGTTTTAAATAAAACTAAAGTCAAATATTCACTTTACGTCAGGATATGTTAGACCTTCCTCCATTTTCCCGTCATGATACCACGTCATCCTATCACGCAGGCACAGTCATGACAAGGGAAGCTTCCTAACTATTTACATGTATTTACAACATAGTTTCCACAAAGGTTGCGCACAGTAACATTTAATTTATTAATAATGAGAACTATGAACGAGAACTAGAGCTAAATCTCTGGGTTAATGAACCGCTTGAGTTAGAAACAATCGTTCTCTGCGTTTTTCCTCTGCTTTCAACAGGACCAACTATTTTCAAGGGTAAAGAGTGCAACAGATACTCGGTCTGGGGAAAAATATTTTCCACACCCTCATCATGTTCGCCATATTTTGGATTCGGAACATTGATTCAGGACAGATGTATCATGAGATGATTGCACTGACAATCAGGGTATCACAGCTCCAATCCTAGCCTTTATTCACACACACACACACACACACACACACACACACACACACACACACACACACACACACACAAGAAAACATTTGACAGAGTACCACACCAAAGACTTTTATGGAAACTCTACCAACAAGGAGGTATCCAAGGCAACCTGTACTATTGGATGCAGGATTTTCTAAGAGAAAGGGAAATGAGATCAGTACTAAGTGGAAATTACTCATCATGGAGGGAAGTGACTAGTGAAGTTCCACAGGGCTCAGTGCTGGCACCAAATATGTTTTTTAGTAAATGTAAATGACATAGACAGTTACATTGGAAATGGAAGCTATCTATATATTTTTGCTGATGATGCAAAAATACAAAGGAAAATTACTAGCTCAGATTCTTGCAGAGGGCTACAAGAAGAATTAAATAAACTTCATGAATGGAGCAATAAATGGCAAAGGGAATTTAATGTGGACAAGTGTCACGTAATTAAGTTTGCTAAAAGTGAAAAAAAGACCAGATTGGGATTATAAGTTAGGAAGTTCAACCCTACACATATCAGAAAGGCAGAAGGACCTAGGAGTGATTATCAATAACAGACTATCTCCTGCTGACCACATCAGTGAGAAGGTACGTAACATGTATAACCCGCTTGCTAAAATGAGTATAGCGTTCACATGTATAAATTAAGACATGCTGAGAAAGATAGTAACATCAATCATCAAACCTACCCTGGCGTAGGCATCAGTAGTCTGGAATCCTCATCTCAAAAAACACATAATTAAGACTGAAAAAGTACAAAGGGCAGGCGATCTTCTCACCTACCTTTCAGAATCCTGGTTATCGTCCTTTCGGGCCTTTGGCGAAAGCTTTGCCATTGCACTTGACATTTCAAAGGCTTTCGATCGAGTCTGGCATAAATCTTTAATTTCCAAACTGCCCTCCTACGGTTTTCATCCTTCTATCTGTGCCTTCATCTATAGCTTCCTTTCTGGTTGTTCAATAGCCGCTGTTGTAGACGGCCATCGTTCTTCTCCTAGATTTATTAAGAGTGGTGTTTCTCAGGGCTCTGTCCTATCACCAACTCTCTTCCTTTTATTCATCAATGACCATCTAAGTTGTACATCTAACCCTATCCACTCATACGCTGATGACTCCACCCTTCACCTTTACATTCGGTTCCCGCAACGTCTATCTCAGCATTTACTTCAACAAACAAGGGATGAGGCTATGGCACACCTATTGATTGACTTGGCTCGTGTCCGTGTCTCTGACGGGGGTAAAAATAATCTGTTTTTTTTAATGAATCAAAGACTCAGTTCTTACACCTATCAACCCGACAAAATCTTCCACAGGTATACCCACTAATGTTTAATAATATTCAGCTTAATCCTTCATCATCCTTGAACATGCTTGGGGTTTCATTTACTCGGGACTTATCTTGGAAAGATCGTATTACATCTCTTGTAAAATCTGCTTCCAAGAGATTAGGTGTGCTAAGCCTACTCAGTTCCTTCTTTACCCCTGCACAATTGTTGACTCTGTGCAGGGGTTTTATCTCCCCCTGTGTGGAATACAACTCTCAAGTGTGGGGAGGCTCCCCACATACAGCTCTTCTCAATAGGGTGGAGTCAAAGGCTTTTCGTCTCATTAACTCTCCTCCTCTTACCGACCCCCTTCAACCTCTGTCTCTTCACTGTACTGTTGCATCTTTATCTCTTTTCTGTCGCTACTTCAATGGTCACTGCTCCTCTGAACTGTCTGCATGCATTCCTCCACCTCTCCGACGGGCGCATAGCACCCGTCTACCAGCAAACTCTCATCCCTTTTCTGTCCAACCCTCTAATGCAAGAGTTAACCGTTACTCCCAGTCCTTCATTTATGCAACAGGTCAACTCTGAAACTGTCTCCCTCTGTCTGTATTTCCTGCTTCCTATGATCTCCAGTCTTTCAAAAGCTGTGTGTCCAGGCATCTCGAAATGATCGTATCTTGAATTTGTCTCTCTCTTGTATTGTGTTTTTCTCTTGGAAGGAACAATAATTGCGGGCTCGCGGCCCTTGGTTCCTTCTTCCTCACATAAGAAAAAAAAAATGGGTACCAAGCATAAGGGATCTAAGCTACGAAGAAAGACTAGGAAAAACTGAATCTGCCAACACTACAGGAGACAAGGAAAAGAGGAAACATGATTATGCTACATAAACGCATCTCAGGGAAAGAGAAAATAGACATAAATGAATGTATAACCTATTGGGAAGCATCACCATGAGAACACTGCAAAAAAATACATAAAAAGAGAGGCGATGAAGACGTAAGGAAATAGAATGCATTACCGAATGAAATAGCGTGTGCCAAAACCATTCATAAATTTAAGGATATGTATGATAAAAATGATTTGATACATGGGACAGTACGAGCTTGGCTCATCTCAGTAAATATACAATTAGGTAAGAACTAAGCAAGAACACACACACACACACACACACACACACACACACACACACACACACACACACACACACACACACACACACACACACACACACACACACACACACACACACACACACACACACACACACACACACACACATACATACAAAAACAACAAAGAGAGAGAGAGAGAGAGAGAGAAGGAGAGAGAAAAAGGCCAGACTGGGAGGGTCATAGAAGTAAATGGCGATGGAAAGAAATTAAAAGAAAGGCAAAACGTGGGCAAAACGAAAAAAGTGTCGTTAAAAATAGATGGAAAGAGAACGATACATAATGAGTTAGGGATGAAAGTATCGCAATACTAACTGAGAGAGAAATGAGGATACAAGGCTGTTGTCCACTAGCATTACAGAAATGAAAGACGATGAGAAGTTTGCCTTCGCCTCACTTCATATCCTGTTCTCTGAAATGCTCATCGAGGCGCGAGCGTTTCTCTTGATGAAACCAATGTATTTTTGAGGCCGTAGATGAAAATTCTTTGTTCCTTTCGTGATGGGAGTTATTTATGCAAAAAAGAATGAGCCTAAGGATGGAGATCTGTCAAAAAGTTGCTTTTCCCTTGAAAATGTAGACATAAGAGACCAAGATGAAGCTCTGTTCATTTCGAGATTCGTCGGTACATTTCGTTAAAAAAAAAAAAAAATACATAGGAAAAACTGAAAAGAAAGAGTTAAAGAGTTGATAATTGTATACAAGAATAGAATACCTGGTAATTCTTGCATTAGTGAATTTAAGTGGACTAGAATGTGTTGGTTAACAGGCGCTACGCGCCTGCCATAATCATGGGAGGGTGAAGGCATACAGTTCAGAAGAGAAGTGATTAGTGGAGTAGGTACAGTATAACACAGGGAACAAAACGATGCAGTGGAGGGGAAAGAGACAACTGGAAGGGTGTCGGCAGTAGAAAGGCAGATGATGAGAAGCCTTTGACTCCACCCCGTTTAGAAAAGATTTTGGAAGTAATGTCAAATATACCAGACAGTTCCATGGTCGCTGTATCATTTCAACACAATTTCAGTGGCGTCTGGTGCTCTAGTGGGGAGACCGCTCCGGTCGGATTGACGGCCTTGCATTGGCTCGATCTCCAAGAGCTGGTGAGGTTTTTCGATCAGTAATGCCATCAAGGGATAGTAGGTCAGTCATTCACCCACACATAAAGTGAACCAAGGTAACCTAGACTGGGGCCCCAGCACCTCAAAAGGGGTAAACGGGATTAGTTATTTCCGTTTTTTTAGTGGTCTCCGCGAACATTAGATATTTCGTACCACAGGCACTGTCACATAAAGCCAATGTGAAGTGAATCGCCCGACCACAACACGCTTCAAACTGGTGATATGTTTATCCCTCCTAACGTCAATCGGTTGTGTCTAAGCTTAGGAAAGATTTTTTCAAACTGAAAGAATTCGATCGGGGCTTCAACAATCCTTTTCCAACAAAGACTCTTCCTAAAACTAAATAAAACGGTGTACGGTTAACCATACTTAAGAGAAGCAGTTGTCATCATTGCGAAGGGATATTCTAGTAAATATTATGAATGGGGCAATAGGATGCAAGGCAGATCAAGATGACTGATAGATGCATGAGCTACTGACTCGTCCACCGGAAACTACACACACACACACACACACACACTTATATATATATATATATATATATATATATATATATATATATATATATATATATATATATATATATATATATATATATATATATATATATATATATAATTTCATAGTTATAGATAGTTAAGAGTATATATTTCGGTGCACTCTTAACCCTTAACCAATCACCAAAAGTGTAAGGTAAAGCTCACCAGAAAACTCACTTACTTTCCCTTACACTGTAACATCCCCACAAACACAACACCAGGATTCGTACATCAAAAGGGGGATTCATATAGGCTCACAATACAAATTATATATATATATATATATATATATATATATATATATATATATATATATATATATATATATATATATATATATATATATATATATATATATACTGTATATTAGTTTCTTCTCTTACCTAATCAAATTACAGTAAGTGGAAGCTAAGTACTGTCCTCACAGTTTGAGGAGCTAGATCTCGTTGGAGATATAATCCATATCTGTAACTGCGGAGAGGAAAACCAAAGGGAGAAATGATGCACAGACTGTGTATTGTAATCAAAGTAAAACACTGTGTCTGCCAAAATGTGTTTAATAATAAAATGTGTGTCTTTTCCCAGACCCTCATGCTTATATAGCAGTTCACTCCTCCTTCCTAGACTTCACAAGCCAATGAACTGTCTTAAGTATAATCTCCAGCCTATTAGGCTACATACAAAGGAAGCTCACCAACTAGGTAAGAGTTAACACATCCTTCGTTAAGAAGGAGGAGCTGGTCAGGCACTGGAAAACACTCTCATTTCCTCCTGCTGCATGGTATGTCACACTCACTTTGGTGAAGGACAAGGTCTCTCCTGCGTATTGTTTGGAAACTATTTAATGTTATTTTGCCCAGAAACAGAAAAGCACCAAAAATGACCAGTGATCTTTCTCAGCAGCTATGCAAACAATCGAAAATAATAATTTCTCCAAGCTGGAGTGACACATCAGATAAGGAAGCCTAGACTGGTAAACACAGACCCTCGAAAATGATTTAGCATTTTCGGCTATTCGTCTTATCTCCCAACTTTATCTTCATTTTCATCTGTTTCACTCTGCTCCAATTCCTACTCCACTGGGTAACCACACCAGTGACAATATATATATATATATATATATATATATATATATATATATATATATATATATATATATATATATATATATATATATATTTATTTATTTATTTATATGTACATGTATCCTACTGACTCTTTGATTGTGTTCAATGACGTTTATCTGCAGATTTTCGTTAAGCAAAGATGGTTCGGGCCCTGGTGTGGAAGCTGTAAGTTTCCTCTAGATTACATGAGATGAGGACAAAAATGAGAGAGAGAGAGAGAGAGAGAGAGTACTGATAATCACGATACGGTTTTCGTTTCAGTGGTATCCACTTCTTTCTTATCCTGTTTTTGTCACCGACAAACGAGTAAATTCCACTTTGTATAGCCCTTCCAGACTGGAGGGGTAAGATACTACTATAGTCTTTATTATACTGTATCTGCTAATCAAGTAGTTTCCTACTTCCTAGGTTACGTGAAATCATATCGGGGCGGCAATAATAACAAGTAATAGGCGTCCACATTGAAAGTGTGAAATGTATTTGAGCGAGCATGTCAGGCAGTGCTGAATATTGTCTCATGTGGCTCATCATCTTCTTCTGATTTCCTGACTTGAAAATACTAAAAAGAACTTATTAGGTTACGCCAAAAAATATTCCCTCACACTTCCTACAACCAATACTCCTCTTGTATTAATTTTAGGTCTAGGGCTTGGGACCTAGCAGGTTAATAATGACTTTGCTTTTTTGCTCACTCACAAAAATTACTTTCACCAAATCTCTTGGTGCGCTCCGATTCGAATCAGAAATCAGAAAATCAGAGTCTCATTCGTCGATCAGGTTATCGTATTAGTCTGACTCGGATTCTGCCAAAATTCCCCCCCCCCCCAAAAAAAAAAAAAAAAAAAAAAAACAGATTGTATTATTTGGTTTGAAAAGGCTGTCAGCAATCGTCGGAAAATACTGCTGCGCTACTCACGCAACCTTAGACCGTTACTTCTTGCGCAGCAAGCTGTCATGCTAATCTGCCTTATAAAAAATCGTTTCCTCGATTTAGGGAAAAACTATTTGGAATTACGGGCTGTCTGTGAAATGAAAATAATTGAGGATTTTTATGCGATTTCCAAATTGATGTCTATCTTTCTTGTAACTTCAAAATTTGCGGAGATATCCAAACAAGTTCGCTACTGTACTACAGAGTATTCCTCCCGACCCCTAGCCCCATTTCTTGCTGATGCAAGTAATCTTTCTCTCGGGTACATATGTCGTGGGTCCAAACTGTGACTAAATTTGGTGAAAAATTATATACATCATGAGAGCATTTCTTATCATCAATTTAATTGAGATTGCATCTAAGTCCTTATACCAAAGATCCTTCATAACCTGAATAATGTCGTCCCATGATAAAAGAAAATATAAAGAACGTTCATTGTTCTGGACGGTTAATGGCATTTTTATACCTATTAACCACAGGTATTGCATAAATTAACATAGTATTTGGACCTGTGTCCCACTTTGTAATATACTGTATGTATAAAGTTACTATTGTTGTTGTATCACCAGGATCTTATTTTGAATTTTTTAGTCCACTGTGTTTGCAAGAATATAAACCTATATTTAAAAAAAAACAATAAAAATATCATAATACTTATTTTGCAATGTGGCAGGTAAACCCCGATACATTATGTCAATTTGTGTAAAGCCTGTGATTACTAGGAATGGTCAGCCTGTACCTCGTACTACAGACTGCATTTAAAAACGACATGGAAAAGCCAGACACATATCATCTTTGTCACATCCTTCAGAAATCGTTGTCAAAACTTTGCGGTTTGCATTCTATTTTGAACGTGGAGCATAATCCCTTGCCGCGTCATCTTATGACTACCCACAACATATTAGATTGGTCTGAAACTTGCATGACAGTGGAGTAAATTTAAAGTTGCCTTTAGTCAGTAGGGGGTATCAACAGGGAGTCGTCTCACTTGCGTCCACCTTTTTGGCTCCTTTTCAACTCACATACCTTAGTTAAACTCTGCGCTCTTTTTGTCGTCGCCATTTAAATTAACTATACGTTTTATTTTTTCTTCAAGTCCTTTTTTTTTTCCTTTCTCTGCCAAACCTCTGAGTGAATATGACTTAAAGCAGACAGACATATTTTCATATGGTACGATGAAAGCAGCCAGCATGGTAGCCCGCCACAGGCATTATGTTATACTCTATCCACGTTAACTTTCATGAAATTGCTATCCTTCTATCCTGAATGTCGAGTTGTAACAGAATATTTACACAGCTATTTCACTAATTTTTCAGATGATGCCTGGTCATGTTGGCACCCCAGCTAATGAGACCGGTGATGTCTTGTCAGCTCGTGCTGCCATCAGATCACCTCGCATGCATTTCCTTTTTCTCCTGGTGTCACCAGAGCCGGATTAACTGTGCTGTGGCCTGGTAGGCAACACTGACGGTTGGCCTACAACATATAGATCTCCTTTTTCCGTTATTTCTAGTGAAATTTTGGCATGACCTTTAATGTTTTTTTTTCATGGCCTGATGGGTGATGGCCGTTATTTGGACGCCCAAAGCGTGTATTTATTCTGCTCTGGAAGTCTGGATGGCCTGTGACAGGCCGTGGCCTGGTAGGCAGTTGCCCATTTTGCCTATACTGTACATGGTAATCCGGCTCTGGGTGTCAGACTTCTTTCCTGCTTTCTTAAAGTTTCTTCCCTAGCACTGGTAGTATTGCTGGTGCTTAGCTATCAGTGCAAAACTTCATCCTGTTAAACTCTTCGTGACACCTTAGTCCGCCCCTTTTCAGTGTACTCCTTGTTGGGAGACGGCGTGGGCACGTCTCAGGATTGCCCATATGCGTCCGACCCACGGCCAATAGATGTCTGAAGATCCTCTTCCGCCTCGTTCTAATTGTGACATGACCTTGTTAATTCGTCATATTCTTCTTGATTGCCCTCTTGATACTGCTGTTCTTCCCCAGTTTTTTCCTTCTGCATTTGGTCTTGGCCGTCCCTCTTTTAAGCTGATATTTTAAGTGAATCCCAGACCTTTTCTGAGAACCGTATAATGATGTATTTAACCTGTATTCATCTTTTGTGTGACATTTTATCTTATACTGTTGCTCCTAGTTTTATTGATTTTTAAGCTACATCTCATTTACATAGTGTCTTTTCTTTATTATCTCCGGCAACGGAATTGGAGGAGGTTATGTTTGTCTTTTTCGTTTTTACTATAAAATTGATCGATTCCAAAAATATTATGTGGATATGTGAGCCAGGCCCCAAGGAAGATTTGATTTTATTTCGGTGGCGACCGGAGTTCGAATAGTGCTTGAGAACTGTTTTTTATTTATTGTTTTTTTCTTAAATATTGGTGGATTTGAATGATACTTTGAGGATATGTGGGTCATGGGCCAATGAAGAGTTGATTACATTAAATTTCGGTGGTGATCCGAGTTGTTTGGTACATACGCTGGCTAAGGTATGCACTTTGTGAGTGCTGTTTCTTGTTTTATTGTGTTTTCACCTTCTCTTGACATTCTCCTTTTCTTCTTTCCTGTTTCTGTTCTAGTTGTAGTTTTATATCTTTGCATTGGATAATTGCCCAGTGGTCTTTGATACCTGGTGCTAAGAATCCATCATTCAGTTCTGTTCATTTTTGGGAGAATGCATAAGGCTGGCTACTGATGCAGCATTGACCAGTCACAGGCTACGCACATGTCAAAGGAAGTTTCTTGGATATATTTTCTACATTGCCGGTAACAAAGTAGAAATGAATGAATTGTCGAATATGATGCTAGTCATGAAGGTTCGTGCTGAAAGCATACAGTCTAAATGTTGATTCATTCCGACGCTAAGCAATAAAAGCACAACAATCCTCTATCACCTAACGTGCACGAAATATAGCTGCTCTGCCCGAACGATCGCAGTTCACTAATTTAAGTTTAATATCCCTCTGAGTACAATGAATCTGAAGCCGTTTTTTTTTTTTTTTTTTTTTTTTTTTTACACCATGTAATGACACAAGGAGCATAGACCAGGCACCAACCCTTGATTGTTCAAGCCTCAGACCTCATAAACCTCCGAGAGGTAATATGGCAAACCTCATTGCCGTTGATGTCTGTATTTTTACCAGCCGTGATATTGAACTTGGTAATGTTTTCAGTTTTTCTGTGTGTGTGTGTGTGTGTGTGTGTGTGTGTGTGTGTGTGTGTGTGTGTGTGTGTGTGTGTGTGTGTTAGCATTGCCTGCATCTAGCTGACATCCTTATTTATCTTGAGGAAAGCTATCTATTCAAAATTTGAAAAACAAAGGCAAATTCCTGTGTAATTATTGCACATTACTAATAAATAATAATTAATAAATTACTGATGTAATGTACAACAAACATAATTAACTGACAGAATTGACGAAAGTATTATTTTTCGTCATTAATAAATACAACCAAACCGAAGGCATATCTGTATGTACTCACCGACTTCGGACCTGTATTCGTCGCGTGAGTAGTGAGGAGCGCGGTAACGCGTGAGTACAGCCAAAAAGTAGCAGTGCTCTCAGTTCCGCTACTGGCTAAAAAAGGTAATGGCGTTACCACCATCGCTATTAAAATAGTAGCGGCGCTATTCCCAGCTTTGCTGTCTTTTACCATGATAAATTCGCAACCGCCTAACATATCATTACAAAATTTTACAGGTGTGTAGTAGGGATGAAAATTTCCTACGAGTATTGCTTTCAGTTTGTCTGTGTCTGTGTGTCTGTTGACACGATAACTTCGCAACCACTCAAGATATCACCACAAAGTTTTACAGGTGTGTAGCAGGGA
>NC_137009.1:29164073-29274073 GCF_032717465.1 Coenobita brevimanus
GAAAGAACATTTTTTTTTTTTTTACATTTTTTGAACTACAGCCTAGGCTTTGGCCCAATTTGGCCCAAAACTTAATTAGGTAATCAGAAAGTCATCCTTGTAATTTTAGTCAAAATGTCACCAGTAGTTTTGGCATTAAGTTAACAGACAGGCAGACAGACAGACACACAGAAAAACCGAGTGAAAACAATACCCCTCCCCGAGCCCCTCCGGGGCGGGGACCAGTAAATATTCGCCTGGAGTTGCAACAACAACATCATTAATAATATAATACTTGTATCGCGATGTGGCATGTAAGCCCTGGTACTTATGTCCATTTATTGTACACCTGTGTCTGTTAGAGATGGTCAGCCTTTATCTCATACTACAGACTGGATGTAACAACGACATGAAAAAGACAGACGCCTTCCATTTTTGTCACATGCTTAAAAAAACATCGTTAAAAATTTGCAGTTTGCATTCTATTTTGCGTTTTAAGGTTTAAGTTCACAACCCCATTTCCTGCACTATGAACGTGGAGCAGAATCCTCAAGCCAGCTTTTATTTATTTATTTTTTTAATTTATTCCGGTATAGTTGGTTATCCAGTCATATTGGCAATGTCAGATCGAGTGCTTCAAGAAAAGACTCAGCAACGCCACACCTTCATTATCCCACCAAACAAAATAAAGTATGATGGTAGGTTAACGTTAGGTTAGGCCTAAGTTTGTTAGGTATATGTTGATTTAAAGTCAAAACACGGTTTTTTTCTATTATTTGGTTGATTAGCCGAATAGTTTCATCTGTTTCCGAGCCAAGGCGCGACTCGGAAGAATCACATCTCGCTGGACTTCCTCCAACGCTGCCATTATGACAGGAGGACTATGTGTGCCCGAAAAAAAACACGCCCCCCGCCTAGGACCATGCAAACCATTAATCAGTGATCTTGATATTGCTTGACAACCTCTTGGAGACAGGGGGGTGAATTTAAAATTGTCTTCAGTCAGCTGGCAGTAACAAGAAAGAGTCGCCCTACTTGTTTCCATCCTTCTGGCTCCTTTTCAACACATCTGTCTTATTTTAACTAGTTGTTCTTTTTTAAACTCATCGTCCTTTACCCTAACTATACTTTTTTTTTTTTTAACCTTTTTCCTTTTCTTTTCATTCCCTGCCAAACCGCTGAACGAGTGGAACATATACTTGCAATGAGTTGCATGAAGACCGCCAGTACGATAGCCCGCCAGAGGCATCATATTTTCTTGTATCCACGATGTACGTGGTGGCGACCATCATCACTCACTTGATGTGGTGCCGCCTACTTCTTCATTCACGTTTATCATTCTCTTTCTGAGTCTGCCCTCTTCGCTTCCTATTTTTCCCATCTTTCCTTTCTCCTTTTATTACTCTTCTGTGCTTTTCAGGTGGCTTTACATTGAGTGAAACATCAAATTGCTTCTTGTAAGCCAGGAAAGGAAATTGGAATTGAAATGGGTTGTTATTTTTATTTATTTATTTTTTTAATGCAAGGAGTAGTGTTGCCTACTTTTTCCTTCACCTTTATCATTCTTTTTCTGTGCCTGCCCTCCTCACTTCCTATTTCTCCCATCTTTCCTGTCAATTTTTATTACTCTTCTTTCCTTGACAGGTGGCTTTACAGTACATTGAGTGACAAGCCAAATGGTTTCCCGTAAGCCAAGAAACCATTTACAACGTTGGGTGGTAACCATATAACCATCCCATATGTGTTCCCTTCGTGTCATCAAGTGGGTTGGTGGAGGGTTAGTGCCGCTCCCCTTAAAACGACTAACTCAAAGACAAACGGTCACTCACGTCTAGCTAGAGATAGATAGACTGATTGATAGCTATCTTATAATCCCGAAAGCCGAGCTGTAACAAGATATTTTCACCATTTCACTCATTTTTCAGAGGGTTCCTGGTCATGCTGGCATCCCAGTCAATGAGACCATTGATACCTTCACAGCTGGTGCTGCCATCAGATCACCCCACTTACCTTTCCATTCTGTCCTGGTGTCTAACATCTTTCCTGCCTTCTAAAAGCTTTTTAATTAACGCTGGTCGTCAGCTGCCAGTGCTAAACTTCGTACTGTTAAACTCTTCGTGACACCTTAGATCCTCCTCTTTTCATAATACTCGTCGAACGGCGTTGGCACGTTTCAGGATTGGCCATGACCATCTGACCCATGGCATTTTGATGTCTGAAGATCCTCCTGAGCTTGGTTCTAATTGTGACACGACCTTGTCAGTCTGTCATGTTCTTCTCGATTTCCCTCTTTATAGTGCTGTTCATCGCCAGTCTTTTCTTTCCTTATTTCTTGTCCGTACCTCCATTTGCTGATACTTAAGTGAATCTCGCACCTTTCTGTGGACCGTCTGATGTTGTTTTTAACTCTTATTGGTGCTTTGTGCAATATTTAGTTTTATATTTTTCTCCTGGGTTTTATTGATTTATTTCAAAGCTATATCATATCTGCTTAGTGTCTTGAGTTTCTTTTTTGTGTGGTTTTACCTTTTCTTGTTATTCTCGTTTCTTCCTTCTCTGTTTCTGTTCCATTGGTAGTAATATCTCTTTGCTTTGAATTAATGCCATATGTTCTTTGAAATCTGGCACATGGAATCCATTATTCTTTTCAATTAATTTTCGGAGGCTACATAGAGCCGCCCACTGATGCAACACTACCAATCACAGGCTGGGCATACGTCAAAAGAAAGTTCTGCTAAATATTTTCTACAGTTCTGGTCAACACGTAGCGGTGAATAATCAGTTAATCTTGGAGTCTGCCACGAAAGATTGTTATAGAAAGGACACAGAGCCAGAGTTGTTTTAATCTGGCACAAAACTACATAAGGACAACAATCTCCACCCATCTAATGTGGAAGGTCGCATCTCGCCCGTTGAAGATTAATTCCTCTCTGAGTCACACGAATCATTAAATGGCAGCTGGATATGTTTTAATCATATAATGCCTTCCCTAAATTATTCTAGCCTCAGGCCCACAAGCCTCATAGGGATAAAATGGGACTACTAATTACATTTATGTATTTTTTCCCTTGTTTTTTCTGTTTCTTTTTACTTTTGCCGAGCACCAAGAACTTTCCCTCAGTTGATCAAAACCACTTAGGCTAAAAGGCGGGGGAATTTAGACATTGTAGAATTTAGGTTGTAATTTATATCAGTGCCTTGTTTACAATTCATTTAATTATGGTGTACTAAAGAGGGAAGAGAGTGTGAGCATGAGTGCGCTCTCACTCTCTCTCTTCTCTTGTTGTTGTACTGTACTTTAGTATGCATTATTATTATTATTTTTTTTTACTTCTCAGGCGCTTATAACTTAGCTGAACACGTCTGGTGTTAGTGGAAATAGGGTACTAGCGTTGCCCCACCTATAAGCAGGTTAACTCTGCAGTATTAGTCATCCACGTATCGCAAGCTGGCTGCGGGTTAAAAGAGAGAGAGACTGAGAACGTGATGGCGAGGTAATGGGATAACGTGTGAGGCTGCCTGGGAATACAAAATGACGTGATTGGAATGAGGAAAAAGTGACCGAGAACCTGGAGAAGAAAGATGCTAGAGTATGTCTCTGCTATTGATAGACGAGTCGTTAGTGGGTAGGGAGAGTAACGCCTACAAGCCTTTCTTCGTGATAACCCCGCACAGGATGCCGCGTCCAGTGTTAAACAGATGTATGGATTTCGGACACTACAGGGTGCTCTTTCTCTCTTTTTTAACGCTTTCACTACACCGATGTATCTATATTCTTGCTGTCTACGAACAGTTGTATTTAACATAAGAGAGACTCTGAATAGAGGGGAATGGATACAGCCTGCACTGAATAATTTAGTATGAAAAGTTATTTCTAAGATCAACAAAATCGTCAGAAAGTTAGCAAAAAAAGAAAAAAGCATAGTGAAACAGTCATGTCAGTGGTCAGAGAATATGTTCTTTTAACACTAATAGGGCCGGGTCATCTAGAATGCCCATGTAACCACACACACACACACACACACACACACACACACACACAAAGAATATGGGGGAAAGCTTCCAGATTACATAAATACCCGCAGACCGAATGAAAACAGGACACTGTTGAAAACTACAAGAGATGATAACTATGTGAGGAAAAATAACCATCTGATGACGATTAATTTATGCAACCAACTAATATATATATATATATATATATATATATATATATATATATATATATATATATATATATATATATATATATATATGCGATTTTTTCCAACCCTGAATGTAAGTAACCTTCCTCATACCAAGAAGTGCTAGCCTGTGGTGCACTGCCTTACTCCCACTTCCCATTCACATTTATTATTTTCAATTTTGTGAGTCTGTTTATTTGAACAGTGATGTATAATCATGCCTAATGGACGCATTGCAGCAAGTGGAAGGAAAAAAAGACCCAGTATGGTACTCTTCTGACAGAATTTCCAAAGGCACAAACAAGGTTGGGAAAAAAAATCAGATTTAAAAAAATAAATCTGATTTAAATAAATAGAAATCCGATTTAAATTAAAAAATCGATTTTTTATTAAAAAAAAAAAATCGGTGATTTTTTCCAACCCTGGAGAAAAGGAATGAAAAAAAGGGAGGGGAGAGGACACTGACGGGAATGAGAATGGGGAGAGAGAGAGAGAGAGAGAACACGTATGGACATAGAGGAACAAAGCCGTACCCAGAAAGGAAATGGATAGCAATCAATAAAAAATAATAATACAGAGATTTACAGTATAAGAGAGAGAGAGAGAGAGAGAGAGAGAGAGAGAGAGAGAGAGAGATCATGCTGGGCGTGTAGGAACAACGCTATATCCAGAAAAGAAATTGCTAGCAATAAATAAATATAAGAAAAAAGTACACAAAGGGATATACAATAAGGCAGGACAAGAGAGAGAAAGAGAGAGAGGGGGGGGGGGCTTTACTTTCTCTAGAGCCCCAGAATATTTCCTAAACAAATATTAATAGATATCCTTGGTAAGCTCTGTGTAAGTGTACATGTTGCCACGTGATCGAATGGGGAGGAAATAATGTTAATATAAAAAAAATACTACTGCTGCCAGCGTCCTCTATGGAAGATGGCTATAGTATTACCTCCATGATGGTAAACGGTCAAAACCACTGACATATTATATCCATGGTGTTTTAAGGGCCCGAGTCATGGCTAAGTTGCCCAGTACATAATGAAGTATGTGACCAACAGACTTCCTCTGATGCCACTGCGTGATCGAAAATCATTCAATCAGTTCTCCGGGTTGAAACTTATGTAATGTCATCACTTTTACTTGGATAATCTTACCACTAGACCACCAGGCGCAGAAATAAAATGCTGCGTGCAGGAAATGAGTACCTGATTTTATCTGTGTGGATTTTTTCTGTAGGGAAACTATTTGGTTTAATGGGGATTGGCTTGAGCTTGTGGAATGAGGAATAAGATGATTAACATTTTATAGTGTGTTTGATTTTTTTTTTTTTCAGTGATATATATTTCGTCATGTACTGTACAACACTGTATTTGTCCATATTATGTTTCCTTGTATCATTCCACTTATTCTGATTATACACGCTTGGCTTACATCAATAACGTTTCGTAATGTCGAGTCTTGCACTGGGTAGTAAGTTATCCAAACATTAATATTACGTGTCCCTTACTCCTTCAGTCTGATGACAAATTTACTTTATCATTGTATGTATCTTTGAACGATTTTATTCAGGATGGACCTCATTTATTGCCTACAGCATCTATTACCATTCTGGTTCGAAAAGCCTACCTCGCATTGAATATAATCATCATGAAAGAGCGACAGTAAAATATATATATATATATATATATATATATATATATATATATATATATATATATATATATATATATATATATATATATATATATATACGTCATTACGTTGAAAGGCTTAAAGCTGAGGTCCGAAATGAGGGGTAAATTACCCCGTCGGGGGTTATATCAAGTTTTCTGGGGGTAACGAGACCCATTCGATTTTCATTTGTTAGCATGAATGCAACTTCTGTCCAGAAATTGAGACAGCCAATATTGGCAGGCTGACTGGACGCCCCTCGACCGCTCCCTTCCAGATAATTCAAGTCAAAGCGACACCAACCCACCCTCGCCTTCATTCAAATTGATTCTGTTAACCCCATTTCTCGGCTCGATGAATATAACTAAGCGTATGAATTCACAGAAAGCACATATTTGATTCTTTTGCTACCAATTTTGCCATAAATTTAGATTAGGAGGGCGGAGATTATAAGTAGATTTTGTAATATTAGTTTGTCTTGAATATAAATAAAACATCTTGGTCTGTCGTGGTTTATTAAGCTAACCATAGGCCGGGGTAACGGCAGTGTTCCAAGCTCCTGAAATGGAGTATTAATCTAACCTAACTGCCAACCCGTGGCTTAAAGCGACATTCTTTCGAATATGTCAAGCAGGGGGTGCCCCCCCCCCTCTCTCTCTCTCTTCATTTTCTTGCTTGTTGTTGTCGTAGGGATGCTTCGGAGACGTTGATTGGGCCTTGATGTGTCGGGGAGCCATAGCAGGGTACCTTAATGAGCTCCATGGTGTGTAGAAGTTTGGTTGGTAGGTGGATGCTGCATTTGTGTCTCCATTCTGTTCTTCACTCTCCCCTCTCCTTAGGTCCCTGTTGCTGCCTCAGCCAATTTTGCAAAACTTTTATCTTCTACTGTTGCATCTTCCTCCCTTTTCTTCTATCTTCTCTATTCTGTCTGTGGCTTTAAATAGAGTGGAATCTTCTACATTTATCAAAATTCTCATCAATGACCCTTAGTAAGTTGCAACAGGAAGAATTAGGGTGTGCCCGTGGGCTGCTGGTTCGGCTAAGTGCAGGGATCATGGTGGTTCGGCACCTCCCCAGTGTGTGGACCTCTGTTTAGGTGACCATCTGCGGTGGCAGAACTGCTGCTGGGCTGCAGCATTCGGATCCTAGTGTGCCGTTGCTTAGTGATTGGACTCTTGACCAATGGCTGGTGGCCCATCATTATGCTGGGAGACTTTGCTCTCCCACACTGTGTTGCTCTCCCTTCTTGGGCAGGGTAAGGAGTGCATGCTTGAGGAGCTTGGTCTCTACTTGGGTCATTGGCTAGACCTCTGGACTCCGGGTTCTGCCCAAACAGTCCTTTCTTTCCAACGGCCATGTTGAGCCTTTTCCTTCCCATGAAAAATTATGCTTCTCTTCCTGATACTTCTCTGGCACTTTCCACTGTTTCTCAGCCTGTTTCATCCCGCTTAACTACATCATATCCCGCCTCACAGTCCCTTTCATCTACAACTCCGTCCACCTGTTCATTGGCTACAGTAACTTTCACATTTTATCTCACTCTGCCCCTTCCTCCATCTATCGTCCTCTTCCTTGGGCTTCCTTGTCCCATCCTCACATTGCTTCCATCATAACCCTGTCTTGACCACCTGTTTTTTGGACCCCAGACCTGGTCTAAGACCATTTTAACATCAATTCTAACAGATGACCTCTCATTTCACCACTCACTGTTACGACAGGTAGGCTTAAATATTACATTCACCGTACGACCCAGTGGCTCTCGTCTCCTCAAGGTATAACACATCCCAAGCAGAGAAAGTTACATCTTTAGTTGACCCTTCTGGCAATCCGATCTCAGTCTCTCCAGATGTACAAATATATTCAGACACAGACACTGCCCATCTTTCCTCTTTCTTGACTTTTGGCAATAGAAACTGTACTGACTCCTCTGAAGATATTAGACTCATTCTCTCTGAACAAAACCAAATTCTTTCAGTTCACTCTTACACAATCCCTCCCCGAGGATGCCACCAACAACAAGCCAACATTGCCAGGATAGTATTTAAATTTCGAGACCTTTCCTCCTCTGTTATCATCGGAGGCACATTCCATTCAGTTGAAGAATATGTTCCTCCCCCTTGTCAGTGCGCTCCCTGCTGGCGTTTTGGTCATCCAGCAAAATACTGCCCATTACAGGTTGTCTGCCCCAACTGTTCACAAGCTGGACACTCTACGTCCACATGCATAGCAACCTTCCAGTCATGTCCGAACTGTGAGGGCATCATTCAGTCTCCTACAGAAATCGCCCTACCTATCCTTTTGAAGCCGAAGTGTCACATACTTGATGGACAAAAGGGCTTACCCCCCGAGAAGACCATAGACAAGTACATCTCTTGGGGCACTCCCCTTGTATCTCATAAGCAGGCGTGGCCCGAGCCACTCCCATATCACAGGTTTCCAGCTCATCCAGTGTTTCTACTTCTGTACCTCTCTCAAATTCTTTCGCTGCTCATGCCTCTCTTCCTGACTCTTCTTCCTCTTTCCTTTCTCTTGGTAGTTCTGCTCTCTCTACCCCACCTCCTTCCCATACGGTATACTCCCGTTCTTCTCCCTCGCCTTCTCCCCAAGCTAACAAACGTAAACGTGCCATTGTATCCTCTCCATCTCGTATTTCTGGTCTCTCTCCCATTTTCTCTACTAACCAGCCTGTCAAGTGTTCCCCCTCCTCCAATCAACAACGCCATAATGTTATATCACCAACTCGCACCCAACATTTTTCCTCTCCAACGGAAGCACAATCCCAGCAAATATCATCATTTATCTTCACCGTACCTCTTCCTTGCCTACCCTTGTTACTGCGGAAATACATTCCCCCCTTTCTCCACTCCCTCCTATTCCCATCCCTCCTACCTCTCCCGGACCTTCCCCTCTCATTCCTTCTACCTGTCCTGTTCTTCCTTCTCCCCTCACTTCTGTTTCCCACTCTTCTTCTATCCAGCCACCCGCCTCCTCTAAGATCACTACGCCTTTGCTATCTGCACCGATCTCTTCCATTCTCTATTTACCAGTGCCTCCTGGATACTCTTTCCCTCAACGCCATAAACAGTCTCTGCGTTCCCCCCACACTTGATGCTCCATAGTCATGGAACTTCTTCAGTGGAGTATAAGAGGCTTCCGTATCCATCATATGGACCTTCGTTTTCTTCTTTCCTCCCGTAATCCTCTTTTTATCTCTCTTCAAGAAACTTTTCTCCATACTTCCCCAGTTCCTGTTCCTGGCTATATTTTTCTTGAATCCCCTCATTCATATGGCACTGCCCTCCTGATCTGTAATGATGTCCGTTTTGAATCTCTTTCTATTTCTTCTTCTATCCCTCATACTTCTGCTTGCATCTTTCTCTGTCAGTGGATCACTGCTATCTCTCTCACTTCTATATTTCTGTCCCTCTTGCTTTTCGTACCTTGGTTTCGTTCCTTCATTCCCTTCCTCCTCCAATTCTTCTTCTTGATTACTTCACTGGTCAGCATTCCCGGCATTCCCTGTGGGTTGACTCTGTGATCACCACTAGAGAACACTTATTAGTCCTCTACAGGTCAAACCAGTCAAGGACTATAGGTTTGTGCGGTTCCGTCAGTACGTCAGTTCGTCCATCAGTTCATCCGCAATTTTGTGTCCACTCTGTAACTTCCACATGCATGGACAGATTCTGAAATAACTTCATACAACTGTTCCCCATACCATGAAGGTGTGTCTCACGCAACAACCAGCCATCTACTCCCAAGATTAAGGTCACACTTGGGGCTCAGACAAGGTCGAATGCTGTCATACTTAACAGCCATATCTACATTCGTGTCTACTCTGAGTGTTGTGTGTGGGGGTCACTGAATGGCTTTACATACGTATTGCTATTATACCCACATTGTATACACAGTACATAATTATGATTATCATCCGGTAGGGGACTTTGTATTGCATGGCAATACTTGACAGGGACTTATTATAAGCTTCATTCTTCTCAAGATCTTTTTATCCTTAACACTGACATCCCTACTCACATTGATGTCCGTACTCATTTCTCTCACTATTGTTTGGATCTCTCCCTTTGCTCACCTTCAGTTTCTCTCAATTTTCATTGGCTGGTATTAAAAGGCAATCTTTTTAGTACTCACTTCACCGTCAAACTCACTCTTACCTCTTATTGTCCGGCCTGTTGACAGTTCCATACTGCTGACTGGGAGTTAGTTTCTTCCCTTATGGTGTCCCCACTTCTTCCTTCCTGTTTTTCGTCTCCTCAAGATATGTTGTCCTTCTTCCTTGTTCTGATTTTAAGTGCTGCTCTCACCACCATTCCCCATGATACACAACCGTCTACTGTCAAACGTGTTCCTTGCTGTCCAGGACTCCTACTTGTTTGCGATCCCTCCGTGCGAAACATGATGCCTGGAAGTGTTTTCGTCGTAAGCAGCCCATTGCTGATTGAATTCGCAGCCGCCTCATATTGCGCCGAGCTTCCATTGCCCTCCGTCGTACCATCTCACAATTAAACGTTCTAGTTGGGGAGACTTTGTTACTTCTATATCTGTAAATGTACTTGTTGCAGCAATTTGGTCCCGACATCGTAGAATATATTATATGGCAGGTGTGTGGCTGATGCTTCCTTAGTTGTGGATGCTTTAGTCTAATTATTAGTGGGGCTCATTTCTCTCCAAAATTTCATCATCTTAAATCTCAGTTCATAACAACTTATTATACTTTATCAGCTGAGCAAGTTTTTAATGCTCCCTTCTCTCTACGTGAATGATCGTCTTCTCTTAAATCCTGTACTAATACAAGAGGAGGATTTGATGATGTTCATTTCCATCCATCCATCCATCATCCAATCCTATGTCACCCCACAAGGAGCATAGGAACCCGTGGCTAGGCAAGTTGATCCTGGCATTTAAGGTGAGAGTGACCAGACTCGCTCATCCCTGAGTGGTATTACGTGAGCAATAAACCTCAACCATCCAAAGGATATAAACCTGCTCTGGCTGAAACTGGAGCGTCTTAGTTACCCACTAAACCACCAGGTGTCACCATCTGGTTATGTGCTTTCCAACCAGAGTAGTAAATGGTTTCTTGGTGTACAGGAAACCATTTGACTTGTCAACTCAGTGTAGAGTCACCCATAGGCAGGAGGAAGAGGAAAGAATGAAGGAAAGAAAGACAGAAGAGGGAGTGTAAAGTCACCCGTAGGCAGAAGAGGAGAGCAAGAAGAATAGAAAGACAGAAGAGGAAGGATGGAAGAGAGGAAAGGGCAGACATCCAAAGCAGCACTACATCGAGTGAGTGGATGTTGAGCACCCCACCTACTGTTAAAACATCTCTATCCACAAGCTACGTCCTTTCTCTTGGCTATCTATAATAAATTTTAGACTGAAGGTTTATTTCCTTCGGACTGGCGTATAGCGATCATCCTCTGGTTTCTTAAACCTGGTAAACCTTGACATCTCAAAGGCTTTCGATCGAGTTCGGCATAAATCTTTATTTTCCAAACTGCCCTCTTACGGTTTCTATCCTTCTATCTGTGCCCTCATCTCTAGCTTCCTTTCTGGTCCTTCTGTAGCCGCTGTTGTAGACGGCCATCGTTCTTCGCCTCAATCTATCAGCAGTGGTGTTCCTCAGGGCTCTGTCCTATCACCAACTCTCTTCCTTTTGCTCCTCAGTGACCTCAGCTGTACATCTAACTCTACCCACTCATACGCTGATGACTCCACCCTTGTGGCACACCTAATATCTGACTTGGCTCGTATCTCTGACTGGGGTAAAAATAATCTGGTTGTTTTTAATGCATCAAAGACTCAGTTGTTACACCTATCAACCCGACAAAATCTTCCACAGGTATACCCACTAACGTTTAATAGTATTCAGCTTAATCCCGCATCATCCTTGAACATACTGGGGTTTCATTTACTTGGGACTTATCTTGGAAAGATCATATTACATATCTTGTAAAATCTGCTTCCAAGAGATTAGGTGTGCTAAGTCGACTCCATTCCTTCTTTACCCCTGCACAATTGTTGACTCTATACAAGGGTTTTATCCGCCCCTGTGTGGAGTAAAACTCTTATGTGTGGGGAGGCTCCCCACATACAGCTCTTCTCAATAGGGTGGAGTCAAGGGCTTTTCGTCTCATTAACTCTCCTCCTCTTACTGACTCCCTTCAACCTCTGTCTCTTCACCGCACTGTTGCATCTTTATCTCTTTTCTATCGGTGCTTCAATGGTCACTGCTCCTCTGAACTGTCTGCATGCATTCCTCCACCTCTACGACGGGCACGTAGCACCCATCTAGCAGCAAACTCTCATCCCTTTTCTGTCCAACTCTCTAATGCAAGAGATAATCGTTACTCCCAGTCCTTCATTTATGCAACAGATCAACTCTGGAACTGTCTCCCTCTGTCTGTATTTCCTGCTTCCTTTGATCTCCAGACTTTAAACACAGTGTGTCCAGGCATCTCGAAATGAACTGATCTTGAATTTGGCTCTCTTTTGTATTTTGTTTTTCTCTTGGAAGGAACAATAATAGTGGGCCCACCGCCTTTGGCTTCCTCACATTAAAAAAAAAAAAATTAAAGATTACCGTTCCATAGCCCTGACTAGTTGTTATGTACACTGCTTGAATGGATTGCACCTTGAATCCCCTAGTCTTCTTTCCATCTTACAGTTTGGGTATCGCAAACAACGCATTACCTTAGATCCTCTCCCTAAACTCGAATATTTTATCTGCTCTGCATTTTCACTCCACCAGTTGGTCATTGCCATTTTTTCTTTATTTAGAAAAGGTCTACAATACTGCAGGGAGGTATATTCTTCGTTGTCATCGTCCTCTTGGTCAGCATGGTAACATGGGTGTTTTTCGTTTTTTTCCCCCCTTCGATCCTTTCATGTCCGTCTAGGAGACCACCTTACCCGTGCCTTTCCCCAGCATGGTGTCCCCCAAGACTGCATAAAAATTCATTGAAATTCGTTGAGAACTTTTGGAAATTTTATGTGGGATACTCAGGAAGAGCCCTCAAATTTAATCAATTCTTTCTGGGCCCACCCTTCCACAAAATTTCATTGAAAGTCATTGAGAACTTTTGGAGATATCATGTAGACAAACAAACAGAGAAACATAGGTGAATACATAAGCTCCACCTTCGTTGGCAGAGGAAATACAATATCAACGTTTCTCAAACAACTGATACTGTAAAGTGATGGAAACTGGCTAATCAACATTACAGGCAGTCAAAGAACTTTGACCCCTAGACCGCGGGGTTGTTTTGGCGCTCCGACAGACTTCGTAAAAATATTTGCCAAATATCAGTTATTAGTCCTGGAATATTATAATTAAATATGCCTATGGCACATACCTTCAGCTTTCTCCGGGGATGTTTGTTGAGCCTTCGTCGAGTACCGAAGGACTTGCAGAGACTTCTGAAGTTGGGTAACGAAGTCTCCATTTTACACTTCCCGACACCTCGTAATATGATTACCACAGCCTGATATTATCACTAGAAACACTGTTCTATGATTTTCAAATAGTTTGGAATCCATACTCCAAAAAAAAAAAAAAAACGGTGAAAGCAATGAAAATTACGAGCGATTACGAGCTTCCCACTTGCTCTCGTTCCCTGCTGGTATTCTGTCATTTATTATTCATAAAAACACTCACACTTTATATTCCTATTACTATATAACATTATATATATCTGCAGTCTTTATCCATAAGTTTCCTTCAGTAACAGTAGTTTATTGTCACTGTAGGCATTCAATTTCTCTTTCAGTAAAATACCTAGAGAGCCAAGGTTTCACTTTCACTGTCATGACTTCAGTATTTGTACTCATATTCTTATATTACTAATTATTTATAGTTCTAATCCCATTTTCTATTGTATTTCCAATATTTACACTTCTATTTTACTTACACTATGTTATGCACTGTCACTTGCAGTAACTTATAAAACTGTATTACACTGTTCCATCATATTTACATCCATTGCTTTCACTTGCTATTTACACATTATTTACACATCATTTACCTTTTCCACTTGCACTGTTAGAACTGCTTCAGGCTGTGGTAATAAAAAAAGCAGGTAACGCAGAGGGGAACCTGGCACTCAGCGCACTGCCAAGAGGTGCATTTGTGCTCAGGTGTGCATCGGGTGGTATGTGCACACACTGGCACCTGCAGATCGCAGCCTTCCTATTGGTTGTGGCAGGCATTTGCACCAGTCTGTACCGATCCATGTACGCGTTCTGCTCAAGTCTGTTGGGAAGTCTTACAGCATGGCGCCTTGGAGCTGCTGCTGTCACCCTACCATACCTCTCAAGCAGATGCTGAACACAAGTCCCGGCAAACAACCTCAGGGAGAAGGACTTGGGTGGCTTTACCTTCGTCTTGTACAGGATGAAGGCGTTCAGCATCGTCATGTCAATGAGGGGCAGAAAAACTTTCCTGTACCACCTAGTATTCTTCCTGAGGTAGTCGATCTCTCCAATCATCATGTCGGACTTGTCCACCAGCCGCATGTTTATATTATAGTCTATGACAGCATCAGGTTTCCTCATAGGTTCGCCTATCCTACGGTCAACCTTCCCACTGTCTTTGAGTTCCTCCTTGTGTACGGTGGTGAGCATGTGCATGACCCTCTTGTCAAGCCACTGTTATGCCGCATCTTCTTAGACTTGCGCAGGTGCATGTCTCCTCGCTGCGAGTTTCCTGCCTCTGGGAATTTGGAGAAGTTAGCACGATTGCTCTTTACAGTGCCGCAGGAGCCGATGCCGTGCTCTGAAAGGTATTTAGCAAGTTTCGGTGCTGTATAATAGTTGTCAGTATACAGCACATGATTCCCACCAAAATACCTTTCAAGCAGCATTTTCACTACAGAGTCTGAGAAGCCAAGGGGGTGTGTTTTGTCCAGATCAACAGTGGTGGCTGAATAGATGACAAAGTCAAGGATATACCCTGTCTTACAGTCGCACAGTACAAAGAACTTGATTCCAAAGTGATGGCGTTTGCTTGGAATGTACTGTACAAACCTAAGAGATCCCCTGAACAAAATCAAGGAATCATCTATGATGACTTTCTGAAAGCAGTGGAAGAATGACATAAACTTATCCTTCATTCTGCTCAGAATCTCCCGGATCTTCCAGAGTGGGTCAGTCTGGGAAGGTACATCGTTGTTGACGAAGTGCAGGTTTCCCATGATGTTCTGGAAGCGATCTCTGGCCATATACTTATTCAAGATGGGTGAGGGTAGTAAGGGGTCCATGGACCAGTAGTCTTCCAACTCATGCTTCTTTGAATGTGGCATGAGAAGCATGAGGGCGAAGAACACATACAGCTCCTGCACTTCCAGCACGGTCCGCTGTTGCATCTTCGCTGCACCTGCACCGCTTGCAGTATGTTGTGATTCATACCTGTTTGTCTCTTCATATATGTGCTGCATGACTTCGTCATTGATGAAGGCCAAAAGGAAGTCCACAAACACAGCATCCTCCTCAAGAGTGAAGGCAGGCTGTATCCCTGAGGAACTCTCATTGAAATGAAGATGTTCAGGGACGAAATCAGAACCTTCTGTCCACATGAAGGAATCCAGGATTCCCTGTCGTGGCGGTGTAGGGTGGGTGAGGGTGGAGGGTGGCTGTGAGGCAGACTGGGCTCTTTCAAGGTCACTCTGACTGACCCTAGGTTGCCATGTAGCACTAGCAGCCCTTACTCTACTTGCTACTCTACTTTTATGTGTCAGGGATTTATGTCTTCCCCTACAGCCTGCCTTCACTGTAGGTGCTGGTGGAGACTCCAACAACGAAGACTCATGAGAAAATTCCGCTGATGATGAGGAAGAAATTAGCGAAGTGGGGCTGGGGGAGCAGGAAGGTGATTCACCTCGGGACTCATGGTGGGCTGGGTCACATGGGGCCATTGTTCCGGGGCTAACCCGCCGCCTTTTCACTCCCTTCCCAAATTCCTTCCCTTGCTGCACTAAGGGCTCCTTTCCCTTGGAGCTAGGGATAACTTAGGACACCGAAGCACTCATACTAGGAGTTTCTGTTACGATTTCCTCCCCAGGCTTATCACACGATTCACCCAAAGGATCAAAGTCACTATCCATCATTATCATTGATAATTCTGCCTGTTCACGTTCCACTGCTGAGTCACTTAGTCCTTTACTGCTTCCCACACAAATTTTTCTAGGGGTAGAGGTCACAGGGCCCTTTGCAATGGGCGCAGAAGTGGCAAAAATGGCGGGGCACGAGTGCAACATGGTTTCACCTCAGAGGACGACAAGGAACTGAATGATGCAGCGTATATGGGCAGGCAAGGGTTGACAATGCCAATAGGGTGACAGCTGCTAATTTACATGCTATGCAATGATTGGTAGGAAATCTCGACAATACATAAAAAAAATAGGTAGTTCCAGGTGAATGTAAATATCACTTAGGCTTCTCCTTTCCTTGCTTATATATATTTTTATTACGAGAGTAGATTATACGGCATATTTCAAGGGGAAATTACCGAGGGAAATTAGCAAACGAGTGCACGTGAGGTGTTGGCAGGTGATAATTAGCCAATTCCAGGTGTATGGCACTATCACTTACCTTATTTCTTTTTTGTATATATTATTTTGTATAAGAATAGGGCATAGGGCTTATTTCAATGGATGAAATCAGTGGAAAATGCCGGGGAAGCTTTGCTTAGCGCAGCGCAGCCAGTCAGGAGATAGGAAAAGGTAATGGAGGGGAAGTAGGGAGGGGAATCAAGAACGGGAAAAAATGGCTAAATTGTCAACAATGGATGGGAGTACAGATGAGATTAGGAGTGCTGACTATTGTTGGACATTGGCAGTACTGATAGATGATACAAGCCACCACTTGTTTGCCCGGGAGAATTCAAAATAACACAGAATCACAAAAGTGACGCCCCGTGGTATAGGCCATTGCGCCTGAGCGTCACAAAAGTGACGCCCCACGGATAAGGGGTTAATAGTTAATGTTTGTGCAGCTTTCTGTGAAATTAGTCGGATGACTAATTATCCATTTTTTTTCCTTCTTATTTGCAGACAGTTTCATTGTGATTCGATTTTGTTGTTTTGTAGAGATGGGGTGTTTAGAATATATATCGGCCTTACAGTTTGAAACTTCATTCCAAAGCCAAATATAATCATCTAGATACAGGAATAACAAAAAAGACATCATTGGATTGAAATGGTTAATAGGAATAAGGAAAGGCAAATCAATCAAGTGGTTCTATACACTGAGGGAAACTAGCATCTCAACTTTATAGTCAGCTATGAATTTTCCATTACACTGTTGTTGCAAGGGGGAAAAAAGGACAGTGGAAGAAAAATAGAAGAATGGAAGAAAAATTATTCCATGGGGGAAAAAAGGATAATTATGGAAAATGGGCCCAAGGTGGAAAATATAGGAGGTCAACGTGGAAAGTAGATCCATGGGGGTCAGATAAGTCCATGGTTAAAAGAGGGCTATCGGGGGAAAATAGGTCTAAAAGCAAAACTACGTTCTTAGAGAGTGCAGGTCCACGGGGGAAAAACTGTTAAAATGAGAACAGTTGTTGTTGTGTTGGAATATTTTCCCCACTGCTCTGGTGGGGAACGGGCAAACAAGAGAGCCCGTCAGGGAAGAAGGCAGGAAAAGCCCTCCAAGTGAGAGCATAGCTGGGTCGACGATGGCAGGCAGGAAAAGGCAGCAAAGGCAGGGAAAGGCCGTGAGAAGAGTAGGCAAGCACAGCTGATGGTCGTGCAGGGCAGGGTGGGACATGCAGAGGTGGACAGAGGCGCGGTGCCGAGTGGAAGGTGCCGATGAAGAACTGCAGGTGGATAACACACCGCCGCTGCCCTCAACCCCCTTGCCCTTGGTGGAAAAGGGCCGTATGGACTCGCCCAGCCCCGCAGCAAATGGAGACCAAGGAGGAAGGCCCGGACACGGTTGCAAGGAAGGCAGGCCCTGGTCCAGGTGGGCGGAGGGAGGAAACTGCTCTTGACCTCCTGACGGGCAGGTCCTAGGCCATCACCCTCCGGGTGGAAAGGACAGGTCAGCCCTCCTCGTTCCCGCCATGGACTGGAGTGGATGTGTTGACGGGACGGGAGCTGGGCTGTGAGTAACGAGAACAGGCCCCTGGGGGTTCACAGGTGGATGGGGGTTGGCATCTCAATGGTGTACCAGGAGACGGGTTTATGTGCTGGTAAAGTATAAGATTCAAGGCAAGCATGAACTATAAAAGACATTTTACTGAAAGGGTAAATGCATACTCACAATATCCACGCCTGTGACTCATTTGCAATACAGTGTGCAGTAGGGTCAAATTACAATGCTGTGATATCAGTGTGTGGTTTTAATATCACTGACCCCTCCCGGAAAAAAAAACTGACTGCTCAGATATGAACTGAATGGAAAATGGTGATGCTCGACTTCATTTCTATTACTATGATAAGCACTGTATGTGACTCCAGGCTCAACCTGCAAATGAAAAACATGAGCTTCGATTCCCGAATTGACCAGACCTTTTGACAAACCATTTGTTCTGGTTTATGTCTAACCAGCACTGGACTAGTACAGGTTAGGCCAATGATCATTTTACACGTTTGGGAGTCCGAGCTAATGATGGGATAAGGCAGCTCCTACAACCCGCTTGAAAAAATGCTGATTTGTTTATCAAGGCCTCAGTAGGTTTCGACAGGAGTATCAACACTGTAAAAGAATCACTTACCACAACTGTAGCTTATTGCAGGGGCACAGCCACGGCACAGCCGAGGAATATAATTCCGATCCTTCATTCAAATTGTATTTTGAATAAGTGTTGCCATCTCGCCGACACACAGGCAACTTCCAAAAAATGGACGAGGAAAATGACACGGACAAGTGTTTTACGGCAAGTTATTTATTTTCTATAATTTAGACAATATGACTCATTATGACTGGGAATGAATAAACATAAATATATAATTTGGTTTGTACTAGTGTTATTTCCTTATTACCGTTTTATATTAATTACTAGCGAGAGCAAAGTCCTCGCGAGTCTCCAGTCAAGTAGTAGCATTTTCTCAAGTACTCGTATGAGAGGCCTGACCCTGTCAGGCCCGACCAGGCCCGATGGTAACGCTTTGGAGAAGCTTATATCTCAGCAACCACAGGGTCGATCACTGCATGGTTTGCACCATATGATAGCCCAGTTCTTTAAGATTTGTTTTTGACAGATTTAATACCACCCAGGTGGTGCACGTGGCACGTGACACGCGCCAAGTGAAGCATGTCGAAAATCTTCAAATAAGGGCCACAGGCCAGACAGTTTGTCGTGAAGGCATGACATTTGGTAGGTAGATAGACATCAATATACTCTAGGGATCCTCGGGGTGTAAGGCAACATTTCAGTGCTTTCGAATTTAAATGGCCTTGCTCGTACCTGGCCGACAATGGCGTTTTACTCCTGTGAGGATGCACCAGTCACAATTTTCTTCAGGATATTGATACTAGTTACATACAATGAATACGTGTATTTTGAGTAAAGAGTTAACACTATATAACTTAAAAGAAAATATGGAATAAAGCACACACACACACACACACACACACACACACACACACACACACACACACACACACACACACACACACACACACACAGTTTGAGGAGGATATAATAAATAAAAGTAGTGATCAACCAAAGCTGTTTTACAGCTATATCAGAAGCAAAACCAAAGTAAAAGATATAATACAATCAATCACGGACGAGGGAATCACTTATACACAAGAGAAAGATATTTGTGAAGCACTAAGTAAGAATTTCCAATTAGTTTTTACAGAAGAAAAAAAATTTGAGAGGGAATATGTGGAACACGCATGTCCACACATACTACCAGATATACAAATATCAGAAAAAGTAATACAGGAGGAGTTAAGTAGATTAGACAGAGGAAAAGCAAGTGGTCCTGATGAAATTTCATGTTGGTTGTTACGAGAATGTGCAAAGGAGTTAAGTAAACCATTATTTTTAATTTTCAAGAAATCCTTGAGTCAAGGGAAACTACCTGATATTTGGAAAAAAGCAAATATAGTCCCCTTATTCAAGAAAGGAAATAGACAAAATCCTCTCAACTACCGACCAGTATCACTGACCAGTGTTGTAAGCAAGGTATTAGAAAAACTTATAAGAAAAGCTTGGGTAAATCATCTAGAAGAACACAGTATGATAACAGAAAGACAGTTTGGTTTCAGGAAAGGAAAATCATGTGTTACTAATCTGTTAAGCTACTATGACAGAGTAACAAACACAATACAGGAAAGGGAAGGATGGGTGGACAGTATCTATTTAGATTTCAAGAAAGCTTTTGACACAGTACCACACCAAAGACTTTTATGGAAGCTGTACCATCAAGGAGGAATTCGAGGCAAACTGTTTTGTTGGATGCAAGACTTTCTCATAAAAAGAGAAATGAGGACAGTACTAAGAGGAAACTACTCATCATGGAAAGAAGTGACTAGTGGAGTACCACAGGGTTCGGTGCTGGCACCAATCATGTTTCTAGTGTACATAAATGATATAAACAGTAACACTGGAAATGAGAGCTATCTGAATATGTTTACAGATGATGCAAAAATACAAAGGAGAATTACTAGCACAGACTCTTGTAGGGAGCTACAAGAAGAATTAAATAAACTTCATGAATGGAGTAGTACATGGCAAATGTAATTCAATGTGGACAAGTGTCATGTAATCAAATTTGGTAAAAGTGGAAAAAGACCTGATTGGGATTATAAGTTAGGAAATAAAACCCTATACACATCAGAAAGAGAGAAAGACCTAGGTGTGATTATCAATAACAGACTATCTCCGGCTGACCACATCAGCGAGAAGGTACGGAACATGTATACACTGCTTGCAAATATGAGCATAGCATTCACATACATAAATGAAGACATGCTAAGAAGGATAATAACATCATTCATTAGACCAACCCTGGAATATGCATCAATAGTCTGGAGTCCTCATCTCAAAAAGCATATAGACAAGATTGAAAAAGTTCAAAGGGCCGCTACAAGATGGATACCAAGCTTAAGGGACCTAAGCTACGAAGAAAGACTAAATAAACTGAATCTACCAACACTACAGGAGAGAAGGAAAAGAGGTGACATGATAATGCTATATAAGTGCATATCAGGAAAGGAGAAAATAGACATAAATGATTACTTAACATATGGAGAAGCATCAGCAAGAGGACACTGCAAAAAACTGCATAAGAAGAGGGGTGATAAAGACGTAAGGAAATTCAGTTTCCCAAACAGAGCAATTGATCAGTGGAATGCACTACCGAATGAAATAGTGTGTGCCAAAACAATTCACAAATTTAAGGATATGTACGATAAATATGGTCTAAGACACGGGACAATACGAGCTTGACTCATTCCTGTAAAGATACAATTAGGTAAGAGCAATTAGGTAGGTAAGAACACACACACACACACACACACACACACACACACACACACACACACACACACACACACACACACAGTTATTACATCTAAATACTGACTCCAATCATAGGCATCTTTAAAAGCAAAAATCTACTCTATTTCATTGCAATTAGGTATTGGCGCCATAATGTATACAAAAAGGACTGACATGAACCGAAGTATTAGCAAATATATATATTTTACACATAGTAAATACATGTGTCCTACGTTGCTTGTTTACCTGTAAACTTTTTATGTACGTGAGGATGATTAGTGAATAGTGTATGTGATGCTTGACAATATTTTTACTGAATTATCTCTGCTCTTATAACTGAACAAGAACACCACTTCGGAGCGGTTTGCTTCCCTAGAAAGTTGAGGGCACCAGCTTTATACTGTATATTTAGAAACTAACTCCTAAAGTGGTAATTCATCTTAGTATCCTTGGGGAACAGGTGAAACCTTACCTGGGGGTGCGTTTCCCTTAGCGTCCCACATGCACAACACTGGTTTCTTGACCCAGATAGCATGATGCCCACTGCCACTTAGGTGTGTTTGTTTACATAACACGCCGCCCGTAGGAGACATCAGGTAACGGACGGTATGCCATCTACCCAAGCGATAGAGTATTAAATTCTTCCTCACGATGCCTCGTATAGTTTCAACTTCATTGCGACTCTATATTCCTTTGTGTAGCCAAAGTTTTCTTATTGAGGAGGTAGGGAATCTGCGTTTTTTTTTTTTTTTTCATTCTTGAATTTGTCTCTCTCTTGTATTTTATTTTCTCCTGGAAGGAACAATTTTGCGGGCTCGTTGCTTTTGGTTCCTTCTTCCTCACATAAAAAAAAAAAAAAGCTGCTCAAAAACAAATGTAAGAGTATCTACATTAACAAAACTCGTGTTAAATAGTATATGAAACAACCTACGAAACAATTTAAATAAATGCTATTATGCTACCGAATGATTTCTTGAGCAATGACTGCCTTCCCCTTCAACTTGTTGTTGATAGTGGGAATTCTGGACACACCTAGACCCCCGTATGTATGTAGCAACTGTGTGTATGGGAAGGGGGGGGGGGTGAGTTATTTCGCCCTCTTCCCGCAAAATATTACCCATGATGTATTCTATCGGCATATCCTTGCTTATTACAGACACTTTAATTCTTCTTTGGTGAAACTTTTTTAACTGAAGGAGTCACATGTAGTGAACAGTGAAAGCTCCACAAAGAATCCTCGTCAAAATGTTCTAATGTGAACAAGACTACCCATTATCTGTGCGCCGGGTAGACTGTAATAATATTGTTAGATGAAAACTTGTATCCATCCTGGATGACTCCCAGTGCTGGTTGAGGGACATGTGAACTCAAGATGTGACTCTAAACAACTTTCATTAATAACTTTTCCTTCTACAATCAATACTTTCTGAGATTTAAGTTTTCGACACAGACAGACACAGATACATTTCGTGCAAATATAATGACCATCGACTTCATCTACCTGGCTCAATAAAATCATGTGGGGCACCGATACAATAAAGAGCACATTATCGAACTGCAAATGCTAGGACACGTGTTAACCTACCTTCTTCTGAAATTGGCGTCGTCACCTCAAGGCCGTTTCACTCTACCCTCCACTCTTTCATTATGGAGTTCGCGAGTCCTGTATAATTATGATGGTATCCGTTTCATATATTGTGTGTTCTTATACTTTTATTGCATCAGTATGTAATTTGCATACCAGCATTTATATGACTTAATTCCTAGAGTATTTTCAGGAAGACGCTGGAGAGAGAGAGAGAGAGAGAGAGAGAGAGAGGGAGAGGGGGGGAAAGACACACAGACAGACAGACAGACAGACAAAGAGGGGGTGAGGAAACAGCAAGAGATAAAGGGAGTCGAATAAGTTGAAGGGAAAGGGAGAAAAGACTGAGGAAGAGGGAAATGTCAAGGGAAGAGAGAGAGAGAGAGAGAGAGAGAGAGAGAGAGAAGGAGGGAGTCAGGAAAAGGTAAAATACGAGAGAGAGAGAGAGAGAGAGAGAGAGAGAGAGAGAGAGAGAGAGAGAGAGAGAGAGAGAGAGAGAGAGAGAGAGAGAGAGAGAGAGAGAGAGAGACGGGGGAAAATCGATGAGAAAATGAGGGAGGAAATAAGGGGAGAAGAGAAGAGGGAGGGGGGAAAACGAAATAGTCCCTCTAGGATATCCCAACTGGACACACTTCCACATTTGTAAAGGTGCTCTCACTCTTCCCCCTGTGTGTGTGTGTGTGTGTGTGTGTGTGTGTGTGTGTGTGTGTGTTTTCGTTTCTCATTTCCTTGCTTCCTCACTTCTTCTTTCTTCCATTTCTCCTTCCCTTCTGTCCTTCCTACTCTTTCCCCTTTCATCTCTGTCGCCCTTCCAACTGCATCCTCTCTTCCTACCACCTCCATTTCCTATATTCCACCCTCCCTTCCCTCGGGTCCTACCTCTCTTTCCTTCCGCCTTGTCTTCATATTTCCTCCTTTTTTTCTTCCATGCTGCTCTCTCTCTCTCTCTCTCTCTCTCTCTCTCTCTCTCTCTCTCTCCTCAGCTTATTCACTGCCATACTTGCCTCATTCCTTTCTTCCTTCTCGTCTTATTCCTCGTCCTCTTCCCTTCATTCCTGTCTTCATTCATTCCCACTTTTCCTTCCCTCCTTCCCCCGCTCCCCTCTTTCTTCTCTTTCCTTTCATCCCTCAGATCATAATCTTTTCGTATTTCCTTTCCTCTTCCCTTTTTTCCTCCGTTTATTACCAGCGCATGTTAGCGGCAGGGGCAGGCCCATTAACCCAGTCTCAGTCGCTCGTTGTAATCAAGAGAGGACTGGGCAAAACTTTAGCAATTTTCCTTCTATTCAGTCTGTTGGTAGGCGATGACTCCCGGGAATTTGGGATATTTTCTTCAAGATTCCTAAGTTGAAAATTCTTGTAAATACCTTAATGATTCTTTATGGATACGGAGTCAGAGTTTTTTAAAATGACCTCTTTAGGATCATCATTGCTCCTTCATATTCCATTTTAGACCAAGAGCCCCCAAGGGTCCGACAATAAACAGCTTGGTTGTTCTAGTTTCATCTATATCTTCAAACAAACAACTTTTCTCAAGCCACTGTATAGGCTACTAACTTACAGTATCGCAACGAAGGATGGTATATGACATGATGAAGTATTATGGGAAAGTGGAAGGCGTTAGAGAATAGAAAGGGAAGGAAGTGAACGGATGAAATCTTCTCATTTGAGTCACGCCTTACAGGACGTGGTGTGAGGCAGTGCATAAACACGTAATTGATCAGAGAGAAAGACGAACAAATGGATAAAAAGACAGGGAGTACGATGAATCGGTATATAAACTTAAAACATTAACATCTCTCTCTCTCTCTCTCTCTCTCTCTCTCTCTCTCTCTCTCTCTCTCTCCACGGGGGATCAAATGTAATTGTATTTGTATTGGAGGTGTATTTAAATACATTTTCAAAGTATTTGTATTTGTGTTTTGGCACCCAGAAAAAAAAAAAAAAGTATTTTGCATTTGTATTTGTATTTCTTCATATTGTTTGATGTGTTGTTACTTACGAGCAATTTGTGAAGGCGAAAACATGTAATTTTGTTATATTTTTGTAAATTTGTTTTATTTTTCACGGCCGCTCATGTTAGCTGCAAGTGGTAACGCTGAACATTCCGTTGCCCACCTCTTCCCACTTGTTTTGAATGAAATTTAATTCAGATATGTAGGTTAGGGTTATAACGTTTTTATTTATTTCAAATAAAATGTAGCCTGTATCATAAATTGAAGAACTTTTGTTTAAAAACAAAGAAAAAAGCCATTATTCCACTCAGTTTAAAAAAAAAAGTCACCCCCAAATCAACAAATGGATTACCATAAACGTTACCGCACGCAAGTTTTATCGCTTTCTTAATCTTTATATAGATTATTTATAACTTTATAGACTTGCACAGAAGATTTTATAACTGTTTAGGACATTCTAGAACAATTTGTATCGTTCTAGTATGGTTTGACATTGTTTGGAACATTCTAGAATAAATTAATTATACTGGGATGCAGTTTTTAGCATCTAACAATTATCTTCGCAGTTTTCGGGTGAACAGGCAGCAAAATAATTACTTAGTGTGTTACTGTTATATACTAAATATTTTTGTTTTTCAGATAAGCATGATGTCGCACAAAAGAAGTGATACTATCGTACAGAAGAACAAGGACGTCTGGACCAATAATTTGGTGCGGTTCCAGCAGTCGCATTGAAGAATCTTCATGAGAAGAAAAATGCAGAATGCCAAACCAAATACAAGTTGTTGGACGTTACAAGTTTCTTGGAGAAAAAAAAATCAAATTAAGAAAATAACGAATAGTCGAAATTTCCAAAGAAGTTACAAAATTGCGGGAGAATGAACTTTCCACATGTGTCAGATCAAGCAATACAAGCAAAGCTTGACTAGGTGCTTAAATCTTATGATAAATGTGTCAAGAGGGGAGAACGTGATGACCCATATAAACTTTCTGATATCACAAAAGTAATTGGTCAATGGTTATCCACTGAAGGTAAACAACCTTACCACCTACAAGTGCAAAAGCAAAGGAAAAATGGGGTACTCAACAGGTCAAGTTGCAAGTAAGGAAACCATTCACCCTTCAGAAGGATGAAAACTGCCTGATGAACCTATATTACCATCAACATCTTATGATCATTCATCTAGTGGTAGTTGCACTGAATCTGATGACAGCAAATATAAGGATGAAGATGAGACTAATCATCCACCAACCAGAAAACACAACAGAAGTAAAGTTGCAACTAACTTGGTTACGTCCACTGGAGTATCGACAAAGAAAGCTGCTAAAATATGCAAACAATTGTCACATGATGATACTGACATTCCAGCTCCAAGTCAAGCAGCAATTTACAAGTCAATATACAAAGAGGCTGCTACAAGCCTACAACGAAGGAGAAAATGATTGAAAAGTTACAGTTGGAAATATGGACTTTACATTTTCATGGAAAGCAGATTGGTGAAAATGAGTACCAGGTAGTACTACTTAAAAATGAAAGAACCGAAATCAAATTGGATGCATCGCGTTTGGAAAATGGGAAGGCTGAAACAATTGTTGAAAGAATTGCAAAAGTTATTGATGAATACAACTCATGGCATGCAATAAAAATGATCATTGCTGATACAACTAGCATTAACACTGGGAGAAAGAGTGGAGTTTATGTCAGATTACAAAAATGTTCTCAAATAAGAGTTTCAGCAAAAACCTCAATTTATCAGTTGTCAGCATCACATTCTGGACAGGATTCTCAGTTTGGTGATGGATGAAGAACTTGGCGCTAACACCAATTCTCTAAACATCGAATATCCATTTGTGTCTCAGCTAATAAAGAATTATGAAAAACTAAAATCACACTTCGTTAATGGAATAGAAGAGATCCTCGCTATGTCAGGATGGAGAGATGACATGAAGTTTTTGTACCATTTAACAGGAGTGTTTAGATTCTTTGAAGAAAAAGGGCATTTTCCTTTGATTATCTTTCACAAAATTCCAAAAATCAGTAATGCAAGGTGGAATTCAAAAGCAATCTCGCTATCCTTTCTTTTATTCCTATACCTACAGTACAACAAGCAAGACTTTGGAGAAGATATGCAGATTCATTTCGTATGAATGGGCAGAGCGCTGGTTTACTAATCAGATGTCCAATGAAAATGACTTCAAGATCTTGTCAGAAATACTGAAACCTTACAAGAAAACCACTAAACTCATTGTAGAATCAATGGAAGCAGGAGCCATCCTTACTCAAGATACCAAGAAGTAATCATTGTGCAGAACATGCAACCAAAGTGATGCAGGAACTTTATGCTGCCTTTAGAAACAGAGCCAACCTGCAACTTAGATTTATTCTAGGTAATAAACGGTGATTTTAAGTATTAATGCATTTGTATCAGCTCTTTTTTTTTTTCTGTGTTTTCAGCTAAAGTTCATCGACTGGAGGTAGAGCAACATATTGCTGAAAAAAAGTTATAATTCTAATATAGGTATTTGTATTAGTAAATGTATTATTGACTGAGAATAAAATGCGCACACACACACACACACACACACACACACACACACACACATAAATATATATATATATATATATATATATATATATATATATATATATATACTATGCAAGGAAGAAGTAGCCAAACGCTGAGCGCGCAAAACAGTTCCAAGAAAAAAACAAAAACAATACAAAAGAGAGCCAATTTCAAGATCTGTTCATTTCGAGATGCCCGGGGACACTGCATTTGAAAGACTGGAGATCATAGGAAGTAGAAAATAGAGACAAAGGAAGACAGTTCCAGAGCTGACCTGTTGCTTAAATGAAGGACTGGGAGTAACGGTTAACTCTTGCATTAGAGAGTTGGACAAAGAAGGGATGAGAGTTTGTTGCTAGCCGGGTGATACGCACCCATCGTAGAGGTGGAGGGATGCAATCATACAGTTCAGAGGAGCAGTGACAATTCAAGTAGAGATAGAAAAAGAGATAAAGAGGCAACAGAGTGGCGAATAAACAGAGATTGAAGGAAGCCAGTAAGAGGAGGAGAGATGATGAGACGAAAAGCCTTTGACTCCACCCAATTGAGAAGAGCTGTATGCGGGGAGCCTTCCCACATATGAGAGTTGTACTCTAAACAGGGGCGAATAAAACCCGTGTATAAAGTCAACATCTATGCAGGGGTAAAGAAAGCCCAGAGGCAGCTTAGCTCACCTAATCTCTTGGAAGCAGATTTTACAAGAGATGCAACATGATCTTTCCAAGATAAGTCCCGGGTGAATGAAACCCCAAACATGTTCAAGGATGATGCAGGATTAAGCTGAATATTGATAAACATTAGTGGGTACTCCTGTGGAAGATTTTGATGGGTTGATATTTGCAAAAACTGAGTCTTTGATACATTAAAAACAACAAGATTATTTTTACCCCAGTCAGAGATACAAGCCAGGTCAGACGTTAGGTGTACTATAGCCCCATCTCTTGTTTGTTGAAGTAATTGCTGAGATGGGCGTTGCGAGAACCGAATGGAAAGGTGCAGGGTGGAATCATCAGCATACGAGTGGATAGGGCTAGATGTACAACTTAGAAGATCGTTGATGAATAAAAGAAAGAGTTGGTGATAGGACAGAGCCCTGAGGAACAGCAATGTTGATAGATATAGGAGAAGAACGAAGGCCGTCTAAAACAGTAGCTATAGAACGACCAGAAAGGAAGCTAGCGATGAAGGCACACATAGAAGGATAGAAACCGTAAAGGGGCAGTTTGGAAATTAAAGATTTATGCCAGACTCGATCGAGAGCTTTTGAGATGTCAAGTGCAATGGCAAAGCTTTCGCCAAAGTCCCGAAAGGAGGATGGCCAAGAGTCTAAGAGGTGAGAAGATAGCCAGTGGAGCGCCCATGACGGAACCCATCCTGACGATCAGAAAGAAGGTTGTGATAGGAAAGATGCTTTAACATTTTTCTGTTAAGAATAGACAAGAAAACTTTTGAGACACAGGATGTTAAAGCAATTGGACTATAGTTAGAAGGTTGGGAATGGTCACCCTTCTTTGGGACTGGCTGAATGGGAGGAAACTTCCAGCAAGAGGGGAAAGTACAAGTTGAAAGACAAAAACGAGAGAGTTTACCTGGGCAGGGTGTAAGCACAGAAGCACAGTTCTTGAGGACAACAGGAGGGACTCCATCAGGCCCATATGTCTTGTTAGTACTGAGGCCTGTGATGACAGAAAATACATCAGCTCTAGAAATTTTAATATCGGCCATGAGGAAGTCAGAGGGAGGAAGTGATGGAGGAACAGCACAGGAATCGTCTAAGGTGGAACTGGAGGAGAAAGCCTGAGCGAAGAGATCTGCTTCATCAGTAGAAGATATAGCTACAGAGCCATCAGAGTAGAAAAGAGAAGGGAAGGATGATTAGGAAAAGTTGTTAGAAAGGTTTTTGGCAAGGTGCCAGAAGGAGTGGGAAGAATTTGAGTTGGAGAATTGAGAGCATTTAGTACGGATGAAATTATTTTTAGCAGAGCGAAGAACAGACTTAGCATGATTCCATGCAGAAACACAAGAAAAGATGTGATTCAGGGGTGGGTTGGCTCTGGTACCCTTTATAGGCCCTCTCCTTGTTGCAGACAGCATTAGAACAAGGGTTATTAAACCAAGGCTTTCTTGCATAAGTCAAAGGATATGAGAAAGGAATG
This sequence comes from Coenobita brevimanus, assembly GCF_032717465.1. Classification (NCBI taxonomy): domain Eukaryota; kingdom Metazoa; phylum Arthropoda; class Malacostraca; order Decapoda; family Coenobitidae; genus Coenobita; species Coenobita brevimanus. The sequence goes on from NC_137009.1 coordinate 29,193,640, forward strand.
TATGCTTCCATGCCGGAGAGAATAACCTCCGTGATGCGCAAGGCACACTCAGATTGTTCCTGGCCATGGAAGCAATAATTATTCCATGGAAAATCAAAGAAGTACTGCCTGAGGGCCTCCCAATCTGCAGCTCCAAAGTGCCACAGTCGACCTATCTTTGAAGGGTCCACAGGTCGTATCGGAGCAATAGGACAGGTTAAGGTAATAAGGTTGTTATTCGAGGAGCCCTCAGAGAGGAAAGATTAACAATGTAAACAGAAGGATTATTTGTAATGAAGAAGTCAAGTATGTTGGAGGTCTCTCCAAGGCAGGCAGGGATACGGATAGGGTGCTTTACAAGCTGCTCTAGGTCATTAAAGATAGAAAAGATGTAGATTTGTTCACCAGGTGGATCAGTGAAAGGAGAGGAGAGCCATAAGTGGTGGTGAACATTAATTTCTCCTAGAATGGAGATTTCAGAGAAGGGAGAAACGGATAGAATGTGTTCCATAGTAGAAGTAAGATAGTCGAAGAATTTTTGATAGTCAGTAGAACTAGGAGATAAGTAAGCATCGCAGATATATTTAGTTAGAGAGTGACAGAAGAGCCAAAGCCAGAATGTAGAGAATTCAGAAGACTCAAGTTCCCGAACACGAGAGCAAGATAGGTCGTTGCGTACATATACACAACAGCCACCATTGGGTTTGAAATGAGTATAGAGAAAGTAGGAGGAAACAGAAAAGGGTTTGCTGTCAGTTGCCTCAGACAGCTGAGTCTCTGTTAAGAAGAGATGGTGATGTTTAGAGAAGAGGTGGTGTCCAGCAGAAAGTTAGAGGAAAGGCCCCGAATGTTGCAGAAATGAAGAAGTGAGTTAGACTGTGGTTCCAGGCATGTTGAGTCATCACCGGGAGAGGGGCGGATGGTGGAGGCATTTATGGTCTCCACCCACCCCCGGAGACTGTGAGGCATGGTTGTAGTACGCCTTTTTTCTTTAATTTTCAAAGGGACGTGCAGTGTGTACTGCGCATGTAGACTGGTGATGACAGTTAGAGAAACTTGTATTGGAGAGCATGCTGGCCTAGTTACTGTGTAACTGAAACACTGAAAAGTTCAGCAAAGGGGGATGGTCTGGAATTAGTCCAGGGGGCTGATGAAACGGGAGCTCCAGCTCTTCCTGTCATCAGCTTTCCATCCATTTTGGAAGTACTGCCCTGGTCGACTGGTGTTACAGACTACTCCTCATATATATATATATATATATATATATATATATATATATATATATATATATATATATATATATATATATATATATCAGGAGTGCTGTGGTTGAACCAGTGTCGCATAGGCCTACTATGAAGTATGCTTGCACCCAGTCGGCTCGCGCGGGCCGATTACACTTGGTTCACAGACTACACACACATCTAAAGCCACTCCAACACAGCAAATACACTTACAAGCACTTCTCACCCTACATACAGTCTCTACTAGACAGCCTAAGCCACTTGGTAGATACAGTAAGCAACAATAATCGTGTCGTGAAATTTGGTGAAAACATAAGCTAACGGGCTAAGCGTCTGGTACATTCCGCCGTCTGTCATACGGACGGTTCATAATGTTTTACGAGTTACATTTAATCTTCGGACAAAACCGCGACACGACTACTGCTGCTCACTGTACATTAGCTGTATTGTCCCCATTTCGCTAGGGATAGGCCGGTCCTGTAGTGGACACTCAAACGGCTGATTTTATATCTATCTATCTATCTATCTATCTATCTATATATATATATATATATATATATATATATATATATATATATATATATATATATATATATATTAACTTAGCGGAAGTGCGTGATTCCCACAACTATGTCGCGGCTGCATTAAATTCAGTGGGCCTTAGATATGATATAGGATTAATTCTCCTTGGTTCTAGTCAAATTAACTCTCCAGTATGACTGGAGGAAGATTAATGTGGTTAGAGATTTCTGTCAGGTAAGACCAAGCGACCTATAGTTTCATTCCTTAATTACTCTCCTTTCTTCAGTATTTTTTTTTTCCTTGCATTTTTCCATTACCAGGGTAGTCATCTCTACTTGCGGTAAATTCAGTGACTCACTGACTCTGTTTACTTTATTCTTTCTACTGTCAGAAAATTTTGTTCAGCTTAATAAATGCTTCTAATACTGGAGGGCTTTATTAATGTTATTTCAGACTTATATCTATCTATCTATATACCTAAGCTGCTTCCCCCAAGGAAAGGGAGGTAGCCGAGACAGGACGACACACTCCCCATTTACTCATCCATTCAAACACGTTCATTCGCATCTTAGCCCCAAAGGGGAGGAGGGACAGATCCTCCCCGCACCAAACCGCACAAGGGTCAACTGCGCAGTGCAATCAGTGACTTCCGCATCAGGGCCCGGCAGCAGAGCTGGTTTACCCCTGCCACATCATAATAGGCCCAGCCCCTTACCCGCACCTGACTAGCTGCTCAGACCAAATGCGGGAGCTCGATAAGTCTATTTTAGGCTGAATGGAAACGGACATGATTCAATGGAAAAAAAAATGTAGGCTAAGCCGGATAAATGTGTAGAAAGTACACTCTTCTTGAATGTGTTATCCCTTCCCCCTCCTTCCCTTTCAGCCACGATATCCTTTCCTGGGCACTTCCCTCCCTTCATCCTACTCTATTGAATATTTCCTTCTGTTCTCCTTTTGTCTGTATGCAATATTCCTTCCTTTCTTCGTCATTGTTTTCCCTCCCTCCAGTCCTGTTGTAACCTTTCCTTTTCCGTTATTTTTTGCAAGTGGATTGCCACATGGTTCAGTTGTGGATCTTGTTTATATATATATATATATATATATATATATATATATATATATATATATATATATATATATATATATATAGGTAGGTAGGTAGGTAGATTGTTATATATGCAGATATATTAAGGGTTTGTTTTGTAAAATATCCAAAATTTCTGATGATAGTAAAGTTGGAAACAGAGCAGACTCGTCTTTACAGAGGCTGGCAGTTTAGTGTGACCTTGATTGACTCTGCAATTGGCCCAGACAGGGCAGATGGATTTTAGTATTAGTAAATTCAAAGTGGTAAACATTTGAAACCGAAACGAAAAAGCTTGTTACACTATGAACGATATTCAACTAGATTATATCAGTAATGGAAAAGACAGTAATTTTCGGAACAAATGGTCTTAAACGAAACAGACAGTGTAAGCAGGTTGTTAGGAAAGGCAGCAAATCAGTGGAATTCACCGGTAGAGCATTAGAATTAAAAATATATACATCCCCAACATAAATAATTCACTAATACACCCACATTTAAGGAAATATGTCTAGGTCTGGTCGCCTTATGATCAAATATATGTAGAGAGAAACTTGACGAAGTACAGCGAAGAGTGGCAAATAGTACACCTAGATTGAGATATAAGCAACGCGATGCGCTCTTAAAAACCCCGGATATCTTTTCTTTGACTAAACGCTGGTTACGAAGAGATTAAATTCAAGTATTCGAAATATTCAAAGATGATAATAAATGTCTGTTTTACAGTAGGTCGGTCGAATTATACTAGAAGTCATAGGCATAGAATATATATATATATATATATATATATATATATATATATATATATATATATATATATATATATATATCAATCAATCAATCAATCATTTCCTGTGGCACCCTCGGGGATGCATAGGGCCTCGATGAACTCACACCACCACATCCTATCTTGTGCTAACTCCTCAAGATCTCCCCAACACTCATCTCCAGCTTCCCGTCTCATTGTCCTCACCCACGTCTCTTTTGGCCTTCCTCTACCTCTCCTACCAAGTGCCACCCACCCTGGTGTACCTCGTACTATTCCCTGTCTCCTATACACATGTCCTAGCCACTTCCATCGTGAGAATCTAACATATTCATCGATCGGCTGCACTCCCGTTATTTCTCTAATTCTACTATTTGGTATCCTTTCCCACCACTTAACTCCTAATATTCTTCTAAGTGCTTTATTTTCAAACACCAAGAATTTATTTTCCATAGTCACTGTGCTGTACCAAGACTCGTGTCCATAAATTAAGATACTCTAACCATTACCTTATAAATTTTGATTTTTGTATGCACAGAGAAATTGTTATTATTCCAAATATTTTTAAGCATTCCCATTGCCTGATTAGCCTTCTTTAACCTTTCCTGGAATTCAAAGTTCAAAGAACCATCCTTGGCTAAATAAGTACCTAAATATTTAAACCTATCAACTTGCTTTACAACCATACCTTCAATTACACATTCCTGCGCATTTTCCATATTCATATTGATTATTTCAGTTTTTCCACAATTAATAACCAAACCCACCTTGCGACCTTCACTCACCAAACAGTCCAACACTCTCTGCATCTCTTCTGGCCCATCACAAATCAAAACTATATCATCTGCATAATCTAAATCCAAAAGTTTCCTGTTCTCTCCCCAAAGTATACCTGCACCGGTTTCTGTTCCAACGCGTTTCATAATGTAATCAATGACCAATATAAATAGTAAAGGCGATAGAACACCACCTTGAATTACTCCGGACTTGACTTCAAACGAATCACTAAGACAACCATCAACCATCACTTTACAAAATGTGTCCTCATGCATGTTCATAATGACCCTCACAAACTCCTCTGGTATTCCATAATGTCTCATGATCTTCCCCATAGTCTCTCTCGAAACACTATCAAAAGCCTTTTCAAAATCAACAAAACAAAGACTTAACGGTACTCTCATTTCATTAACTTGCTGCATCAAATGCCTAACTATAAAGATCTGATCATTGCAACCACGTCCCTTTCTAAAACCAGCCTGTTCATCCCTCAGAATACCCTCAACCACCGGCTCCAACCTATTTAACAACACTCTACTGAAAACTTTCAAAGCTATCGGTGACAAAGAGATTCCCCTCCAATTACCACATTCACTCAGGTCTCCCTTCTTCGGAACTTTAACAATTACACCATTCTTCCAAACTGATGGTAGTAACCCCGTCACCCATATCTTATTGAATAGCTTGGTCAAGATCATTATTAATCTATCCCCTCCACTTTAAACATTTCCGGAAATAAACCCTCCTCCCCTGGTGCCTTATTATTCTTTAACTGTTTTACTGCTTTCTCCACTTCTGCAAGCCTCAACTCTCCTGTTTCTACATTTAAATCTTCCCTGAGCAGACGGTATATCCTCTTCTGGTGGTATTGGTCTATTAAGAACTGTCTCAAAATGCTCTTTCCATCTATTTTTAATATCTCCATCTTTGGTCAATAAATTTCCTTCCCTGTCTCTAACTGGTATTTCCTTGCGTTTACCTGCATTACCACTCAGTTCTCTAATCGATTCATATGCTATTCTTTGACTCTGTCCATCATTTTTGTTTATTAAGATTTCAGTCTCTGCAACCTTTTCATCCACACATCTTCTTTTATCTCTCCTAGCTAACCTTCTTACTTCTGAATTCAAACTCCAGTACGCAGCTCTTGCTAATTCAATCTCTCGTTCATCAACGCATTGCAACTCACTCCTCAATTTAGCCTCACCTCTCTTTTTTATCATATCCCACGTTTCCTCTGATATCCATTTCTTTCTCCTGAAGCTATGTCTCCTTCCAATCGTACATTCAGCAGTCTCATGCAAAACTTTGTTCACATCCTCCCACATCTCATCTACACTTCTCTCCCCCTCTTCCAATGTTTCCAACACCAAAACCTATTTCTGCATTCTAATCTGAATTCCTCCTTTTCTTCTCCTTCCCTTCTAAGCTTAACAATATCGTATCTACCAACACCAGATTCTTCCTTCTTCTGATTTTTAAGTTTAAACCTTATTTTTGCAATGCTGAGTTGATGGTCACTACCAATATCCGCTCCCCGTTTAACATGAACATCTAGCAGAGAACTTCTATGCCTCCTACTGATAGCGATGTGATCAATCTGATTTTTATATTTTCCACACGGCGACACCCATGTTGTCTTGTGTATATTGCAATGCTGAAAGAGTGTGCCCCCGATGACTAAGTCATTTGCTAGACAGAAGCTTCCAAACCTCACTCCGTTTTCACTCATCCTACTACCAACTCCCATCTTACCCATACATGCCTCAAATCCCTCATTTGAACAGCCCATTACTGCATTAAAGTCTCCAACACAGATCAAAACATCATGTCTAGGTACCCTTCCTACTCCTTCTTGCAACTTTTCATAAAATGTGTCTTTCCTTTCATCGAGTGCATCATTAGTAGGTGCATAACACACAAACAGACTGATGTTGCCATGATTTGATTTAAACCGTGCATATAACAATCGCTCATCTATAGGATCCCACTCACATAAAGCCTTATTTGCCTTACAACCCAGCAACAATCCTACTCCCTGATAATGCATTCCGTCCTGTCGACCAGATATCAATAAACGTATACCATCCTCCAAATCCAACTTATCGACTCCAGTTAATCTAGTTTCTGTCAGAGCACAAATATCAAGTCCGTAATTTTGAAAAACCTTCACTAACTCATCGATTTTACCGTCATGATTTAGCGTTCTCACATTCCAGTTACCAATTTTAATTGTATTTTTTGCATTGACAAAGGAATTAGATTGTAATTGAGGCAACCGTGAGATTCTTAGCACCCCCCTGCCCATTTAAGGGCTGCACGGGACTGGGGGCCATTATTGTTCTTTCAGAGTCCATCAAGGTTTCTTTGGCTAACTTCCTGAACACCTCGCCATTGTGTTGCAGTCGCAGTAGGCAGCTAACTTGCCTGATTGCCCACACCCGAAAGACCCAGCTATGCTGTAGCCAGTCACGTGCCGGCATGCTTCCCAGCCATTTCACTCTCAAGGAGTTCCTCTGCCTGGGAAAGCAACCACCCCCCTGCTCCCGAGGGCTTTTGATCTGTGTAGGTAGAGGGCGATCACTCCCTCACTAGCCATATACAGTGTATATATATATATATATATATATATATATATATATATATATATCTATATAACGTGTCCGACTCTGGGCAAAGGCTTCAGGGCCTATTTCTCGGGAGAAGTGACCTATCCCAAGGCACAGTAGTCCTCCTACGCCTCCACATGCCACCACTTCGGCGCTAACACTCACCATCCATATTGAATACATGCTAGGGCTGTCTCGTACAGGACTGGAGTATTGGCATTAGCGGGGGTATTTTTACGACATGTCGGCGGGTCATCTGGTAGATCAGGAAAGTCTGCTTTTAAGAAATTCAAATCCTTAAACTGTTCCCTGCCCCAGCCGGGATTCGATCCTGGGCCCGTTAGGATTGCAGGCCGCCTCTCTACCGATTCAGCCACTAGAATGAAACTAAGCTTTCAACAGAGTTGTAATTAAATGGACTAAATTACCCTCTAATGTACTGTAGTAAACTATGATACAGAACCAACCATTAAAAATCGCAGGGACAGGTATATGTTATTTAACCCCCAGTCAAGTATGTTCATTCATGAATTTCACTTCTGTAGTATACCTAACTATTTTCAACATCGATACATATTGTTGAACTAATGTTGCTTTCCTTTCCAGGTAGACAGTGTAGAGGAAGATTTCCTTTCCCTCTATGCTCTAAAATTCCCATGTCAGTTTTTCTATGCTGCATAGGGGACCATGTCACCATTTCCTGCCGTCTTCGACTGAAGGGTTTCTCGGATGGGGGAGAGGGGAGCCTTGCTGCTTCTCTGTTCCTCTCTTTAGCTGATAGTTTTGTTAACAAACAGCCACGAAAGGATCGACGGGTCTATTGCTATTTGCTTTCCTCCTTGCTCCTTCCCGATAGAACATTTGATCCTATTCTGTCTTTGGGGGAGAGATATACAGTCACCACTCTTCGTATCCTCTCTATACTCAATTTCTTTTATTGAGGCGAAGATGCACTTGACAGGATGGTGATGATTGGCTGAATGCAACATGTCCGATTAACATTAACTAACCCAAATTTCTATCTATCTATCTATTGCCAGACGCCTCAATCCCGTTCAAGATGGCCACAAACAAATCGCCTCCACGTGGCCCGTTCCCCCTCCATTTCACTGCCCTACTCCCAACTCACACCCCCCTCTCTCATATACCTCTCCACCCCATCCTTCCATCTCATCCTCGGCCTTCCCCTCCCTCTCCCCCCCCCCTCCATCTCATCCTCGGCCTCCCCCTCCCTCTCCCCCCCTCCACCTCACTCACATACACTCTCTTCGTCAGTCTTTCACCCTCCATCCTCTCCACATGGCCAAACCACCTCCGTGTATTCCTCCTAACGCTTCCTATCACATCCACATCCACACCACAACGCTCCTTTATATCCTCATTTGTCAGCCTGTCTCTCCATGTGTCTCCACAGGCTCCTTTTAAATAACTCATTTCCACTGCTCTCACTCTTGACTTGTGTCCTTCCAGCAACGTCCAAGTTTCACTTCCATACGTTAGAGTTGGTATCACAATACTGTCATGTAGTAACTTTTTCACTTCCATGCTCACTTCCCTGCTTCTTATCACTGCTTTCAAGGAACCAGCAACCTTTCTTCCCTGTTGTACCCTTTCAAGCACTTCACCCTCCAAACCTCCATCCTTACTCATCACACTACCCAAGTACTTAAACGTACTCACATTTTCCATTTCCTCACCATCCAACCTCGCTGTACATTCACTGACTTCACCTCTCTAAAAAGACCATCACTTTACTCTTCCCTACATTCACCTTTAGATTCCGTTTTTTACACACTCTCCCAAACTCATCCACCAAGCCTTGCAGCTCTCCTTCGTCTTCACTCAAATTTCCCTTTCAAATATTTGTTGTCAATTAATAATGCTAATGAGTAATGAGAGTATGAAGTAATGTTGCATTCAGCCAGCCATCACCAACCTGTCAAGTGCATCTTCGCCTCGATTAAAAAAATAATAATAATAATGAGTATAGTAGCCATTTCATCTACGCTAGTCTTTTCCTTTCTCCAGTCTTCACAGTTCAACATTCTTTACTTTAATCCTGTTATAAGAACCCTACCTACTCCATTTCTCCCATTTCCCTCTCCTCCTTTGTATTCACCCAGCTTTTTCTTCTCTTTCCTTTACACACTATTGTCCGAAACTGCCATTATTCTTTTAGTTATATCCTTCATTAAAATATATATATATGTATTTATATACCAGGTACTTCCTGTCATCTCTGTTCCTTCCTCTTTTTTTCCTAACCATACATCAAAATTATCTTTCCTTAGCAACTCTCCCTCCTCCATCTCTCAGTCCCATACCCTCCAGTATTTCTTACTATTCTCCAATCCTTTAATAAACTATCTGTGGGCTAATATAAACCCAAAGAACTATCCTTGTTTCTGCCCTCCCCTCCTATCCGTCTATTTCATCCTCCCGTAACCACTCCCATTCCCTAATACTTCACCATTCACAGTTTCTCGCTATCCTCCTTTTAATGTAGCCTCCATCAGAAGAACTATCTGTATTCTTTCCTATTCTCCAGTTTCCTTCCATCTGTCCGGGTAGTCTGTCCTTCACTAACTACTCCATTCCCTCCATTCCTCATCATCGAACGCTTTCTACTGATCTTACATGAACTTCAGCTTCCACCTAAACAACTCTTTTTATTCCTATCCTCTAATTACCATGCCTTCTCCTGAGCCAGAATATTTCTCACTCTTCAACCTTCCTTACTATAACTTTATTAAAACAGTCATATCTCTTTCATTTCTGTCTAGCCTTTAACTTCCTTTGTAGCCAGCTAAGGTATCCATCACCAGCCTCCTCCTTTATTTCATCCCTCACTAACCTATATATTTAATTCCACCTTCCATCCAAAGAACTATTCCCTCCCCAGCCTCCCCTTTAAAATTCCCCCACACGAGCTAACTATTTCTCACTATCCTTCCATCAGCCCTACCCTCCATCAAAAAAATAATCCCCCTTCCTATCCTCTCTGTTCCGTCACCTTCTTATCTCTCACTTACTAGCCACTCCCCTTCCGCAATCCCTCATTGCCCAATATTGCTTATTAATGTTCTTTAAACTGTATCCCCCATAAAAGAACAACTACTATCCTGGGACTCTCTCTCTCTTTTAGCTTCCCTCCTATCCAGCAAATTTCCTTCCCTAACACTCCCTTCCCTCGTTCTCTGTCCCTGTTAAGTCAGTGATCTGTTATCTTTATCCATCATCAATACAATTAAACTTACTCATATCCTTTTTATTCCTTCGACCTTTTCCAGTTCAGCAAATCTCTCCTTCCCTGGCTCATCTCTTTCTTTCATCCCTCACTGTCCAACCAAACAACACTTCTAGGGGACACCTGTCACTTGGTAGGCCATCTGTACAAGGCAGAAGTGAATCCAACCCACCCACTAATCACTGCTTTTACTCATTCCTATCTTCTTGCTGCTGTCTACGAATATGCTCTACATCTGTCTGCTTACCTCACTATATGTGTATCTCTTTACTTATCTGTCTGTCTATACATCTAAACTGTCTATCTATTTGACTGTCTGTCTGTACGTCCTTCTTAAACCTATACATGTCCTTTAGACCTACCTATCTTTCACTCCAAGCCTCTTACACCCACTCCAACCCCTCTCCCTCATCATCTACTCCATCCCACCTACCAGCTAACCATTGCAGTCAACTCACTCCAGCCCACTGCCCAATTGTACTCACTTATCACCCCTACACCTCTCCCATGTGGCTCCCACTCCAACCCTCTCACACTCACTCCAACCTACCACCCGCTTCCACCCTCCTCCCACTCCAATCAGTCAAATCACCTCCCTTCCCAACCCAATGACTACTCACTCCATCCCGTCCCCACCCATTCCAGTCACCCACCTCCCATTTGTATCCACGCACCACCCAGTTCAATCCACACACCACCCATACCACCCGCTCCAAGCCATCCATCACCCACTCTAATCCACCACTCACCCATTTTAACCCACCCACCACCCAGTTTAACCCACGCACCACCCAGTCCAATCCACATGCCACCCATACCACCCGCTTCAAGGCATCCTTCACCCACCCTAGCCCAACTACCACCCAGTCCATCCAACACCCACATTCTCTCACCCATTACCCACTCAGACCCTTCACCACACTCCATCCCACACACCACCCTCTCCTGGTCGCCTGCAACTACCTCCAATTAGCCTTTACGTCCTGTAATGGCTTTTAGACTTTGTTTTTGCTCTCGTTAGATCCTCTTACGCAGCTTCGGGGACCCTCTAGCAGTGAAGGATTAAAAGCAGATTCCATTTACCCTTTTAGCTGCGAAATGGCAACTTTGTGTAGGATCATATTCAGCTTAGACAGACTTACCGCAGAAAAGTAGGGTAAATACTGTCTCCATTAACGTTGCACTTTAGAATCACCATTTTCTTTTTTTTTTTTCTTTTCTTTCGTTCCAATTACCTAAGAATTATTTTTTTTTTCTTGCTTTTTTTTTTTTTTTTTTTTTTTTTTTTCTTGCTGATGAGAGTTCCTGAGTCAAAATGTTACGTCATTCACTGCAATTATGTCTTTCATTTTATTTCTGCTCCAGCTAGGCGATGTTATTCAGCTAGGGTAAGACATCTTTTTGTAGATTGTGTTCCGTTGGGATTACATCAGACTAAACGTAATTCACAAGAAAAGGGAAACTACTGTTCAGTATGATGAATTTCAAACTATATTTTTTTCCATCTCCATGCACCAAATTCCACTCTGGAAGGTCTTTTTCGAATTTCAGAGTTTAGATGTAGCCTTCATTTTTACGTTCACTACGAGCGCTCTAGGTTAAGCTCAATAAAGCATCCGGTGATGATCTTAATATGAAAAACAATGAGAATGGATCGGGCGAGTTAAGCTGAATAAAACTGCATGGCGGTTGCAGGAATACAGTTAAAGGGACGCAGAGAATTGACCACTAAACTAATTCCAGCTTTATAACCCATGTGCTTTGGCGACTGGCTGAGAGAGGGGAAATATTTTTTGTCTTTTCTGCTGAGACAGTGACTTTGCGGTACATAAATCTTCTGAATGAATTTAACAGACCAGGGGCAGAAAGATTCATAAATTTCTTGAAAGATTATCAGTAAAAGGGCATGAAAAGACACCAAACCCTCCCACAACCAAAGATCTTAACAGTGTTATTCTTGCTTTTGCCTTTTTGTCCCTGCGTGAAATGCAACACTCAAATGTGTATACGGGAGACAGGGAGGGGCTTCTTTTTTGTCACTGCGTGAAATACAACTCTCAAATATATATACGGGAAACTGGGAGGGCCTTCACGTTATATATATATATATATATATATATATATATATATATATATATATATGTGTGTGTGTGTGTGTGTGTGTGTGTGTGTGTGTGTGTGTGTGTAGCTCTTACATTACCCATAAAAATATACCGCAAATAACTCTTTGCCGACGAGAGAGATTTTAGCGGTACTTCTGTTGGTGCTAGATATTAAGCTTGGGAGAAACCTCTCTTAATGAAGGTGTTATCTGAGGATCAAATCAAAACGTAGTTCACAAAAATATTCACCAACCTAAGGTTACAGTAGGTTCACAAAACTGTACCTCGTCTGGCCACAATTTACATCGCCACACCTCACACTATCACACCTCACACCACCACACCACACAACGTCACATCACACACTGTCACATCTCACTGTCATGCACATTATCGCACCTCAGATCACCACACCATACGTTGTCACACCACACACTACCACATCTCACACTGTCACACCTCACACTGTCAAACTGTACACAATGCTACAACTCATATTGTCACCCCCCACACTACCATAACAAATTGCCAAACCACACTCACTGCCACAACTTACACTGCCACGGCACACGCTGTCATACCTCATTCCATCGCACCTTACACATCCTCTTTTTAGAATTTTCTACGCTGGAAATCACCTATTATTATTCCGTCTCAGTAAATTTTCAACAAATTAGCTTAATGGTCAGTCTGTGAATGGGCTTTTGTAAAGGGAATCATATCACATTAAATCAGGTGCAGTCAAAACAGTTGTGGTCCATTTAGTTCAAGTAACGTACTCGTATATTTCGGTCTATTTAATCCACATTGTGTAGATCAGGCCCAGTTAGATAAATTCAGTCCCACATAGATAAATTTAGGTCCAGTTACATAAATTCAGATAGATAGATAAATTCCGATCCAGTTAGATAAATTCTGGTCCAGGTAGAAGAAAATCGGATCCTGTTAGAGACATTCAGGTTCAATTAGATAAATCATGGCCCTTTCGAGTCCAGTCAGATCAATTCAGGCCAGATCAATCTGGAATTAACGCGTTTGTTTTGATGGTGTACTTTTCATTTTATTCTCACTACTTTCAGAGACATCCTTCATAATAGAGGCATTAGCTATACAGTGATCTTCATTAACCCTTTCGCTGGCAAGACACGAAAGCTTGAGAGTCACTTATAATGTAAATACCAGTCTGACCTTAAGGCAGTGTTTTCCAAACTGTGGGGTATGCTCCTCAGGTGGAGTACGTACCGTACTTTGTGCAAGGGGTCGCACTTTCATGGTCAAAGATTTAAGAAGCGAAAAAATAAAGTTTGAATTTTTCGTCAGAACGATCTGGGATCAGCATTTACATATACCCTTGGTTTTATAAATACTGCACAGAACACTTTTCAGGCAATGTATAATTTTCTCATTTCTTAAATTAATCGATGAATATTGTATGAAAATACTAAGTTAAACATTCTGCAGAGCATCTGAACATTTGTAGCCGTCAGCACACAAGCATCAAATGTTTTCAGTACAATTGTGTCACACACAGCATATTTGGAGGTATACTAGGCCTATTATTTGTCCTCAACGTTGTGTGTGTGTGTGTGTGTGTGTGTGTGTGTGTGTGTGTGTGTGTGTGTGTGTGTGTGTTATTCTTTTCAATATCGCTGTTATAAAAAGATTTAAAAGTTTTTACCTTCATGCTTTTTCCTTTTTTTCAGACGTATGATTTTATGAAAAAAAGCATACTGAACAATAAGAATAGAAAATTTTTTGAAAAACTTGAAACGGAAAACACAGTCTGAAAACGAAAAGCAAAACGCTTTCTTTATGTAGTCAGACCTTTTGTCGTCATTGTACATGTGATAAGAATAAACATAAGGTGGCGACTGTCAAGACTGTTTCGTTCTCCTATTACTTATTGTACTTCGATCTTCCAGTGTGGTGGTGGGGAGGGGAGGGGAGGGGGGCGCTGTGAGAATATTATTTTGAACCTACTGTGAGGGGTCACCCTGACTCAAAATTTGAAAACCAATGCTTTAAAGAATTTCATTGTTGCTTTTGCGAACCGTTTACCCACGCATATAACCCTGTCACTTTTTTTTTTTTGTATTTCTCATACCTCCCGGCGATTTCATTTAGCTCAGGGTAGACGTTTCGACCCGAGGAAACTTATCTCTACTTCATAACCAATGCTTACTGAATATTACAGAACCACAATTGTACATACAGACTGTAGGACGCCCAGTTAAGTGAAGTGAAAACAGGCCAAGTATAGGAAGCTTCCAAACACCCCAAAAGGCAGCCTTATCTGCAGCTGGTGTTTGTCTTCCTTGCTTTTTACATGCATTCTTAAGCCAAGTCATTCCGGCCAGCTTCCTTCATTAATTAGTTTCATCAAAGAGTTATGTTTTTTCTCTCAGCGGTTTGTCTTATTATCTTTCCCTTCTGTATATCTGCCTCTGTTTCTCACATGTGTGGTGTGTGTGTGTGTGTGTGTGTGTGTGTGTGTGTGTGTGTGTGTGTGTGTGTGTGTGTGTGTGTGTGTGTGTGTGTGTGTGTGTGTGTGTGTGTGTGTGTGTGTGTGTGTGTGTTCAGCAGCATTATGAAGACACAATTGGATGGATTTGCTCCAAACTGGGAATAGGCTAAGGATTACAGACTTTCACAAGAGCAAGCTATTTAATTTTGGCCGAAAAAAAATCAAAGATCACCGTCAAGGTTATGAAAAATACAAAAGCAGGGATGGTTTTGCCCTGTGCCCTAAATATGCTTTATTTATTATTATTTTTTTTTTATGTAAAGCTCCCGCAACGGTGGTATTATATTCAACCACTGATTTGACGCCTTCGGCATGGTGACGTCCCTCATTTTTTATCCTTGTGATCTCCAAGCAGCTTTTTTCAGCTTGGGATAGTCTTTATGAAACGGAGGAGTCAGATATAACCTGGAATAGCCTCATCACTACTCGAACGTTCTTCAGTACTGCAATAAATAAGTTCGTCTATCAGCAACAACAGTAAAGTACAAATGGCGTAATTGTACTGAAAAGTTCGACACGTTCAGTATTATGATATTGTCTTTCCAAATTTTTACCCTCTCCAGGTTATTTATTTATTTTCCGAACTGGAAGCGTTAGATATAGCCTTTAATCTCTCCTGTATGAGGGGCTGTCCTAAGCTGAGTAAAATCATGTATTAGCAGCAAGAATATACAATACAGAAATGCGTCACTACTGAAGGGCTTAACTACTTGATACGATGAGGGAAATTTCGTTATAGTGTTGCCATCTACAGACAATTTTACTCAGTCCAGGAAACCCACCAGGGAATGAAGGGATTAATGAAGCTTCTGTGTAACCTCCCTTTAGCTAAACAACCCTATCATGGCCACGTCTTCTCTAGTACCTTATACCAGTTAACACCAAGTCCCGTATTCTGGTCGGTTATGAAAGCTCCCTAAAACCTTTTCCTAAGCGATTTATTATGCTTATTAAACTTTACTGTCCTCTTCTGTTATATAAATCCTTCCACCATCTCCATACATAACATTCGATGGGATACTGACCATACATATCCAAAAATAAATCGCAAAGGAAGACGTGTTAGGGAACTTCCTTAACCGACTAGAATACGACCCAAAATGCTATTATCCAGCTGAGAGTAAATAAAGGGAGACAAAGTATGGATATAACAAGAATTAAATAGACCTTTTTCACCTTAACTTGACCTTAATTTCGTCCCTTTGCAGCTAATTCCACGTACATCAGTGTCAGGAAGCGAAATACCATTATTCCATATTTTCTGTGTCACTTCCGCATGACTACCATCACATTCTCTCGTCAAGGTTTTGTTACAACTTAGATTCAAGGTGGAGAGATAGCAATTTTCGGCCATGCAAGAGTAAAACGACTATAGGACTTTACGACATCGTAGTAAAAGGGTATATGGTCTCTTGCCTCCACAGTTACATGGCTTTATGCCCTATAAAAGCGTTCAGCAATGCATTACAACATTCTTTAAAATTCATAGCATTCATACACACCTCCTCAATTATTTGCTGCATTCCTTCTTCCCTGTCTCCTCCCTTCCTCCATCCCTTCCTTTCTCCTTTCTTCCTTCCTTCCATCTTTTTCCTCTCTCCTTTTTCCCTCTTTCCTTTACTTCCTCATTCTTCTGCAAGACAGACCAACTCAACGCAATATTCTTCCCCTCTCCCCGCCCCCCCTTTCTCTCTCTCTCTCTCTCTCTCTCTGCAAATTCGTATCCTTAAAGCAAATCAAATTAGAATCGCTTAAAAAACTATTTATGTATATTTTTCTTGTTACTAATCTTTTAGCATGTATTACTCTGACAAAGTTCACTGAAAAAGATAACGTCGTTGCATTTTAGGAGTATTCTTGCTATCTCCTGACAGGTTTATTAAGCTCAGACGTGACTTTCATAAATAGATGGGTTAAATACAGCCTTCAGTAACTCGTCCATTATGAGAGGCATTCTGTTACATAAATTAAATAGCCTGGAGATGCCAAGAATAAGCAAAGGCGTCATCGAACTTAAAGGATCAAACAAGCCTATTTATACAAGAAGCGATACCTAGCTGGAAAGAAGTCATTTCACCGCATGACAAACACAGTAGAAATCATGTCGCTCTAGTGAATTGCATAACGGAAGTACAGTAGCTTCTAACATCTTTACTACGAGAAATCTCCCCCGAGCACAATAAATTTGGTGCTGGTAGCTCAATCCAAATTTATTATCGTCATCTGGCGGGAGGAAGAACAAAATAATAACGATTTCATTGCATGTATGGAGTTTAAGATTTCCCCTAACCCCAGCAGGACGATGGTCCCTCCCAAACCGATTCAAAATTATCTGACGGAAATAAGAACTAAATAGTCATCACTGTAAAGAAGTTGAACACACACACACACACACACACACACAATATATATATATATATATATATATATATATATATATATATATATATATATATATATATATATATATATATATATATATATATTGTTACGGAACAGAGAGAGATAATGAACACTTCAAGTGAGAATACTAAAATCACTACTGTCCCGCAAAGTTCCAGGTTCAAAACAAAAGAGTTAGGTAAAATTACAAGTTAAAGTTTAATGCTCAAACTAACAACTAAACATTCAGGACTCATAAGGATAATGTAATGGCAAAAAACAGGTTAAATATATGGTTAACTGCAATAGCCTCTATTAACACGAAATTAGCAAGAGTAAATTTATCTAAGTCAGCCCTGATAAAATGAGAAAAACCGGATAATGCTCAGTTAATGCAAGATATATTAATACAGATACAAAATATTATTAATAATGGCTGACATCAAAAACTCCACATGAATCACAAAAACCTCACCAGGCCCACGAATTAACACCTTATGCTATACAGTACAAAAAAAAATGCAACAACACTTATACTCAAATTACACA
The DNA here is from genome assembly GCF_032717465.1 of Coenobita brevimanus. Classification (NCBI taxonomy): domain Eukaryota; kingdom Metazoa; phylum Arthropoda; class Malacostraca; order Decapoda; family Coenobitidae; genus Coenobita; species Coenobita brevimanus. Next base: position 29,211,428 of record NC_137009.1, read on the forward strand.
GCAGCCAGATGGTTGGAGACTTCCTGAGCCCTTACAAAAATAATAACAACTGTACAGGGGAGGACAGAGATGTGAACAAAATGAGGAGTAGATCTAACTGGCAATTAATGCAGAGACTGAGCTCATTATATAGGGGCCGGCAGAGCTTGATACAACTTGTAAGAAGGACGCGCAAATGAAGCCATAGAGAACAAAGAGTTGACACTCCTGCTCTGAACAACAGAAAGAACGACTTACTCTACTATAAGGGAGGAGAAGGAGGGAGTGAGGTAGAACACGGAAGCTTGGTCACTATGGAAGCCACGAGGCGAATCGTGATCAAACATGCAGCATACTGTACAGAATTATACAAAGGGTGATGAAAGCATAGGCTATGTAACACCTTCCCACACAAAAAAAAAGAAAAAAAAAAAAAGAAATTTACAAAGGAAATTTCTTATTACTCTAATACAATCTGTCTAAAGTCTAGATAAGCAATCTGCAATAACATTTTCTTTCCCTTTGACATGTTGTATGTCTAATGAATACTCCTGAAGAAGTAGACTCCATCTTGTCAATCTCTGATTTTTATCTTTAAACTTACTAAGGAATTTCAGTGGGTTATGATCGGTATAAATGACTATGGGGTCAAAACCAGAACACAAATAAAATGAAAAATGCTGTAAACCCAAAATCAAGGCCAAAAGCTCTTTCTCAATAGTTGAGTAGTTCTTTTAAGGTGGAGTGAACTTCTTACTGTAATAAGATACAGGATGTTCAATACTCTGATCATCCTCTTGCAGCAAAACAGCCTCAGTTCCTGTATCACTTGCGTCAATAGCCATCTTAAAAGGCTTAGCAAAATTTGGAGTAGTGAGCACTGGCTGTTTTAATAGGATAGCTTTCAGTTTGCTGAAAGAGGATTCACAGTTATCGGTCCAGACAAATTTAACTCCATTTTTCAGTAGGTCTGTCAGTGGTGATACAAGAATTGAAAAGTTAAGGACAAATCTCCTGTAATAACCTACCATTCCCAAAAATCTTTGTAGCTCTTTCCTACTTTTAGGTCTGGGAAGATCACTTATAATCTGAACCTTAGCTCCTGGTGGTGCAACGTGTCCATCACCAATTACGTACCCAAGGTACTGAACTTTAGCTTGACCAAACTCACACTTTGATAAATTAGCTACAAGATTAGCCTGAACCAAACGCTCAAGAAATTTACTGACATGGCATAGGTGATCTTTCCAGTTGTCACTGAAGATTAATACATCATCAATATAAACAACACACCCTGCCAAACCCTCTGTTACAACATTCATGAGCTTCTGAAATGTGGCTGGTGCATTCTTCATACCATATGGCATTACAGAACATGCAAAAGTCTTTCCTGGCGTTACAAAACATGAGATCTCCCTAGCACGTTCAGTCATAGGTACTTGCCACTATCCCTTTAACAAATCAAACTTACTTATGTACCTAGCCTTTCCGATCTTGTCTATGCAATCTTCCACGCGAGGGAGAGGGTGTCTGTTTTGGTTATCTGATTAACACGTCTGTAGTCGATGCAAAGCCGCTGTGACCCACCTAGCTTAGGGACTAGAGTGACAGGAGAACTCCACTCGCTCTGACAGGGCTCAATCATCTTGTGGTCCAACAGGTAGCCAAGCTCCTTCTGGATGAGAGGAACTTTCACTGGGTTCACACGGTAAGGAGGCAGTTTAACTGGCTTTGCGTCTCCAACATCGACATCATGCATCAACACAGTGGTTCTTCCTGGAGTGGCACGGAACACTTGCGGGTACTCCTGCAGGAATGCCGAAAACTCCTGCCTTTCCTTGGGAGCTAGATGAGAAAGCTTAGTCTGGAGATCATTCATGATATCAGGATTCTTCCCCAAACTATCACTCAGGCTCATGCTGCATGGGAGAACTTCACTTGCAGACTCAGGTGGAACAGCTACAGTGCAGACTGGGTTATTTTCGTCCCGCCTGTGATATAACTTTAGCATGTTGATGTGACAAAGTTGCTTGTTCTTTCTACGATCTGGTGTGGCGATGACATGGTTGACATCACTGAGTTTCTTCTCCACGAAATAAGGACCACTAAACTTGGCTTGAAGAGGTTGCCCATACACCGGTAGCAGAATCAAAACCTGACCTCCTGGCTGAAAGTGCCGTAACCTGGACTTCTTATCATACCAAGTCTTCATCTTCTCCTGAGCAGCTCCTAAATTCTCTCTCGCCAACTGTAATGCAGTGGACAGCCGTTCTTTGAACTTCATCACATACTAAAGCAGGTTGACGTCATCTTTCTCCGACAGCCAGCATTCCTTGAGGAGCTTAAGGGGTCCTCTTACTTCATGGCCAAAGTGTAGTTCAAAGGGTGACAAGCCCAGTGATTCATTTGGAGATTCTCTTGCGGCAGATACAACGAATGGAAGACCTTTATCCCTGTCTTTCTGATGTTCCAAACAGTATTTCCTGAGCATCGATTTGAGTGTTTGATGATATCTCTCCAACACTCCTTGGGTCTGGGGATCGTAAGCTGAAGACATGATCTGGGAGATGCCCAACTCTTTCAGAGATTGCTTGAAAACATTTGACATGAAATTACTTCCCCGGTCTGACTGTACCTCCTTGGGCAGACCAAACTTTGTGAAGAACCCTAGCATTTCCTTAACCACGTTCTTTGCTGAGATATTTCTAAGTGGAATGGCTTCAGGATAACGAGTAGCCATATCAATCAGGGTCAACACATAAGAAAATCCTGAAGAAGTCTTAGGAAGAGGGCCCACAATATCCACCAACACACTGGTGAATGGCGCCTCAAAAGGAGGAATGGGAACTAGAGGTGCAACCTTTTCGGTCTGATTACACTTCCCCACAACTTGACAGGTGTGACAAGACTTACAATACCAGGAAACATCTCTGAAGATACGTGGCCAGTAGAACTGTTTCAAAATGCGTGCCACAGTCTTCCTCACTCCAAGGTGTCCTGCCAAACTGGAATCATGAGCCACTCTAATGATATCCTGCCTACAAACACGAGGGATGACAACTTGATGTACAACCTCCCATTCACAGTCGGCTGATGCTGTTGGTGATCTCCACTTCCTCATAATACTCCTGACTTTATATAATAACAAGTAGAAGCACCAGCTGACTCTTCCTCACTGCAAGCAGAGTTAGCTAGACCTTTCAACGTAGGGTCAGCAACCTGCAACTCAACCAACTCTTGACGAGACAAATTATCAACACTACGGGGTACTGCCTCATCTGGTGAGTGGTCTAAATTAGCAAGAAAAGTGTCAGCTAGGATAACATCATCATCATCATTATCCTCTAAGTCACCAGTAACTTTAGACTTAGCCCTAGTGACAGCACATGCAGAGAACACGTCAGGGATATCACAATCCTGGGTCGCAGTCACTGGTTCACTAGATAACTGAGGAGCTTGACACACTTGACTTCCACCAATATCATTTCCAAGTAAGAAAGTTACACCTGACATTGGGAGTGTCTCAACCAACCCAACCATAACGGAACCATTAACAAAACCAGACTCTAAATTCACTCTGCACAGAGGGACAGAGAAGTAATTATTCCCTACACCTTGTAAGATTACAGTTTCATCAGAGGAATTAACATTAGAGCCTAGAACACTGGTCAGCATAAGGGATTGCCAAGCACCTGTATCACGATATATTTTAACTGATTTCCTGTCATTACTGTCCAGAGGACTGACAAAAACATCAGACAGGAAATTAGCACATGAACTCTTGGGAGTGTCACCCACGTTACTGCTCAAAAGAGGAGCTTCATCATGAGAATTTAATTTACCCCTCAAAGCAGGTTCAGTTAACTCGGTTAAAGAATTCTGGGAACTCTCAAGGGTGGACACTAGACCAATTGACTGATTATTAAAAGACTCCTTTTTGTTCACATCACGCTGTCTCCTGAAACATTTCTCCGTAGTATGACCAAGCTTACCACAATAAGTACATTTACTTTTCTGAAATCTAGAGGTGGAGCTGGTATTTACTTCCTAAGAAACATCATCTTTATTCTCTTTCCTGTTACCTGTACTCTGAGTAGAGGCAACTTACTTACTCTCAGCTTTCCTTTTTTCTTTAGAATATCTCTTTTGAGTGAGAACATATTCATCAGCTAAAACTGCAGCATCAGACAAATTATCTATTCTTTTCTCATCAAGATATAGGCTTACATCTTTATTAATACACCTTTTGAAGTCCTCCAGCAAAATCATCTGCTTAAATTTATCAAAATCAGAATTTACATTCTTAGAATTTAACCACTGCTCTAACAGATCTTCTTTGATTTTTGCATACTCAACATGGGATTGCTTATCTTGCTTATAAGTTTTCCAAAATTTTACTCTATAGGCTTCAGGAACAAGCTCATAGGCCTTAAGAATCAAGCTCTTAACTACATCATAATTATCAGATTGATCCTGAGGCAAAGATGCATAAGTTACTTGAGCTTTACCGGTGAGAACAGTTTGAAGGAGTACTGGCCAATACTTTTTGGGCCAATTAAAACCTGTAGCTCCCCTCTCAAACAACTGAAAATACTTTGTTAAATCAGATTCATTAAAAGGAGGGACAAGTTTAACATTTTTAGTCACATCAAAATCATCAGAGCTAGATGATCCAGTTCCACCTTGTTTCATGCAATACTCATGGTCTGCCTGAATCCTAGCAAGTTCAATTTGTGCCTGTATCTGTGCCTCCTGAATACGAGCCTGAGACTCAGCCTCCTTAGCATTTGCCTGAAACTCAGCCTCCTTAGCACGAGCCTGAAACTCAGCCTCCTTAGCACGAGCCTCCTGCAGGGCTAGCTGTAACTTAGCTATTTCAATCTGCGTTTGCTCATCTGGAGGAGTTACATTAAACAAGCTTTCATTAATCATGTCAACATTTTGATTTTTAGAATGATGAGAGCGAACAGCAATTCCCAATTGTTGAGCAACAAGCTTAAGTTCATTCTTTGTTCTGTTTTCTACATCACACACTGTTTGCACATTTGACAAAAAATCTTTGGCTTCATCAAGCGTAGTAATAGTAGACATCATGAATAAATCACAGTCACAAAATAGCAAGCAATATCCTTATGATAATATCCTGATTATCCTGATAACAGGTCGCCAAATTTATGTTACGGAACAGAGAGAGATAATGAACACTTCAAGTGAGAATACTAAAATCACTACTGTCCCGCAAAGTTCCAGGTTGAAAACAAAAGAGTTTGGTAAAATTACAAGTTAAAGTTTAATGCTCAAACTAACAACTAAACATTCAGGACTCATAAGGATAATGTAATGGCAAAAAACAGGTTAAATATATGGTTAACTGCAATAGCCTCTATTAACACGAAATTAGCAAGAGTAAATTTATCTAAGTCAGCCCTGATAAAATGAGAAAAACCGGATAATGCTCAGTTAATGCAAGATATATTATTACAGATACAAAATATTATTAATACTGGTTGACATCAAAAACTCCACATGAATCACAAAAACCTCACCAGGCCCACGAATTAACACCTTATGCTATACAGTACAAGAAAAAATGCAACAACACTTATACTCAAATTACACAGCAGCCAGATTGTTGGAGACTTCCTGAGCCCTTACAAAAATAATAACAACTGTACAGGGGAGGACAGAGATGTGAACAAAATGAGGAGTAGATCTAACTGGCAATTAATGCAGAGACTGAGCTCATTATAAAGGGGCCGGCAGAGCTTGATACAACTTATAAGAAGGACGCGCAAATGAAGCCACAGGGGACAAAGAGTTGACAGTCCTGCTCTGAACAACAGAAAGAACGACTTACTCTACTATAAGGGAGGAGAAGGGGGGAGTGAGGTAGAACACGGAAGCTTGGTCACTATGGAAGCCACGAGGCGAATCGTGATCAAACATGCAGCATACTGTACGTTAGAATTATACAAAGGATGATGAAAACATAGGCTATGTAACAATATATATATATATATATATATATATATATATATATATATATATATATCCCATCTGAGCCCAGTGTCCTCAGTATGGGACGGAACTGGGAAATTTCAAAAGTTAATAAAGTAGGGAACCCCTGGGTAGGGATCTATGAGCTTCGCGACTGTGATCCGATAGGCGGAGTACGGTACGCTTAGTACCCTGCCAACACAATCCCTCAACCAGGAACTCTGGGAGCCAAAGGGTTGAATATAATATATATATATATATATATATATATATATATATATATATATATACTAACAGGGGTAACCGGCGTTGCCAGCCAGAAAGGCGAACACTCTAATCCTGCTTGTTCCACTTCAGAGCTTCTTTCTGCACCAGAAAGACCATGTACACCTCTTATGCTTTTGAAGAAGGATTATAAGAGGTCCAGGAACTTTTTATTTCAGCTTTCGCAGACTAAAGCACAATATTTGCGCGCACTTGATTACTATTACTGGTGACCTTAAATGATCTCCGATCGGTGATCTCAAATGACCTTGGAGGTTTCCTCACATAGCCTATGTCCGAACTGGAGGTCATGTGAGCCATGCCAAAAATTGGGCTGCTGGGTCCTGTCATTCGAGCGTGTTTTACCGGCGACATCAAATGACCTCCGACCAGGGTCCTCAAAAAAAAGTAAAATATGCTGCGTATATACATACATATATATATATATATATATATATATATATATATATATATATATATATACATACATATATATATATATATATATACAGAAGAAAGCAAGTGGTTGGATGGATGAATAGGTGGATATACTGTACTTAGAGTTGGCTGGCTAGAGTTTAAAGAATATAATATACTGAATGGCTAAGAAAATATATTGTAAGTTTGGATGGTTGCATGGATTTTTGTTGCTGATGTTATTGCTGCTGTACTTACTGCTTTGCAGCCTTACGCTCCTCTTGATGTGAACACAGTAGTCAGGTGTAAACCTGCCACTTCAGTCGGTCGCCCACCAAGATCATTTTTTAAAGTTAATGTTGAAGGATTGTTTGTTATGGTATTGAGATGCAACAGGTGACAAAGTGTGATATGGTACAGGGTGCTGCATTGTAGTATGGCCAGAGTGGACTGTATGCGAGTTGTATTTTATGTTGATACTGTAGCAGGGGAGGGTGACTGGCTAGAATGATTCTTATTTCTTGACATTAGTTTTTGATGGATGGATATCTGGTGGTGATTCATTAAGGATGCTGTTTGGCTGAAGACTTTATACGACTGTGACAGCTATGTGTTTATGTACGTATGTGTTTATGAAATATGGTGATAGATGGAGGAGGAGAGGGGGAGGGTTATTGAGACTTCCTGTGTAGTGTTTTTTTTTTTTTTTAGAGAGAGAGAGAGAGATGTGATACAACATAAAGTAATAAGTATGGTATTGATCTTGATCTGTAGTCATGAACTGTGTGCCTCTCATATCCACATGATTCTTGGTTTGAAATATTCTTGTTTCATGATGCACGTGATTTGTACTTGTGATTTCAGGGTTTCCCATTACTATTATGAATTCTTTTTAAAGCTCTCTAAGTCTTGTCATATTTATGTTGGTAGGGGTTAAGTTTGTGCTAAAGTAAATGTCTGGTGTTCCAGTGACTTGTTCATACACATTTCAGATATTTCATCTGGTGTCCGAAGATAGTTTTTAACGCATTTACATTATAAAGGGCCTCTTCCGAGAAGTGCTGGAGAGGAACACCTACCCTTGATGGTGCTGACGGCATGAATGGAGAATCTCTTGTATGCTGTTGATACAAACCATGTCAGTATTCAGAAAGACAGCAATAGCTTACAAGAAGATAATTAAGATGAAATTTACTTAATAAAACCGCAAGGAAAAAGTGTTACGAAGTCTCCCTTGCCACCAAGAGTAAGAATCCTATTCTAGGTGGAGAAGATTTCATAGAACATTTTTCTAAGCAAATTATTATTATGTTGGATATTAGCCAACCATTCTATTTTAAGCTATCTGTATGTTTCTAATAATGTATACTTTACATCGATAAAATACGAGCTTTATCTGCCCGAATTTTTCTATTTAACTATCTATCTATCTATCTACCTATATACATTAATCTATTTATAACTATATCTATATCTACATCTATCTATCTATTTATCGATAGATAGATAGATAGATAGACAGGTAGACAGACAGATATATGTATACATATATCCATTAATTCACACACACACACACACACACACACACACACACACACACACACATCTCTCTCTCTCTCTCTCTCTCTCTCTCTCTCTCTCTCTCTCTCTATATATATATATATATATATATATATATATATATATATATATATATATACTGTATATATGAAGCCTCTGTTGTACAGTGGTAAAGTGTGCGTTTTCGTACACTGAAGAACGAGGGTTCACACGACGCCGGGGCAATAAACTTTGGGAGTGTTCTTCAGGCCACGTACTGCTTTGGCGAACATCAGGGGTGCTGTGGTTGAACAAGTGTCGCTTACTATAAAAGTATGCTTGCACCCAGTCGGCTTGCGCAGGCCGATTATATTTGGTTCACAGCCTACACACACGTCCAGAGCCACTCCAACATTACAATTACACTTACAAGCACTTCTCACCCTACATACAATCTCTACCAGACACCCTAAGCCACTTGGTAGAGATACATTGGTTGTATCATCCCCACTTTGGTCGGGATAGGTCGGTCCTGCAGTGGGTACTCAAACGGCTGATGAGATGATCTAGAGAGAGAGAGAGAGAGAGAGAGAGATTCACATCAGTAACATCCGAGTAAAGAGATGAATGATCAAAATAAATCGCTGATAAAGATGCTTAGCGGTATCTTCTAATCCACTCTGAATACGACTCTAGAATGCGATACAGATACGAGTGTTCCATGTCGCCGTGGACGGGCTGGCGGGAGGCTGGGAGCTGAAGTTTAGTTTACACGCGCGGCAGTCACACTGAGAGCGTCACTGGGGAGGGTTGTGGTGCTCCGCCTGAGAGGTGTGGTGAGATTAGATATTGAGATTTAGCGAGAAACTAACCAATCTGACTGCGATAATAATAGGGAAAGGTGTGAAAAAAATAGAGCACTGTGGTTTTACCGGTACAAGCAGGTAGAAAAAAAATTAATAATTCCAGCACTGATGTAGGGGTAAGTGAGCAGCATTTAAAATACCAAAAACAAATGAACATCTTAAACAGACACACGCATTTCTACATCATATATTTTCATTGTCGGAAACGACAGAAGAGATGTAGATACTTTAGTGGCCTCTGTTCTTTATATACTTTACTGGCCTTTGCTCATTATATGTATGAATGTGTCTAGGTTTTCATGTATATATTTATGAAGCTTTTCTTCGTAATGTATTTATGAAGCTTGTTTATATTTCATGAACTGAGTTATTATTTCGTAAAGATTATTTTTATTTCTTTAATGTCATCATATTTACTAAATTCTTGTATTATACAGACTAGGCTACTGTGTATTATTATTGAAGGAATATAGTCATCGTGCGACAGTATTTAATCTCATGAATCAGCTGACGTTTTATATTGACTTATTTTTGTTGCCTTCATATGACTGCAAGGGGAGACCACTGGTAGTTAATGGATCAGTGACTGCTATTGCTTACCTGCTCCCTCTCCTCACCTCATCTTGTGAAAGTCTCTCCGAAATAAAGCACGATCGTCAGAAGGTACCAAGAAAAATGTATAAAACTAAGGAAGTGAAAATACCTACAGAGTACCATAACCGTTCTTCTTCATTTATCCTGATATATTCAGGTAATCACTCAGGGAAAACTTTACAAAACGAGCAGAGTACAGTAGATATGACCTCCATTTACCACTTCATTACGAGTGGTTCTTCCTAATAAGAACATAATGAAAGATGCGTAATCCTCGTGCAGTTGTTAAGGAGAGAATGAAAATGAGACAGGGGGCAATGTGGTGTTTATATTACAGAGAATGAATAACTTGTTTGTTCTTTCGGGGACCATGTTAAGTATATATATATATATATATATATATATATATATATATATATATATATATATATATATATATATATATATATAGGGAATGAGTTAATACTGATGGGATGTAGTTTGAGTTTATGCCATGCAAAGGGTCTACTGATGTCACATCCTTTGTCTGACAACGTCAGGAAAATTATACAAGAAGGAAAAGGGAGCTGTACTTTGTTTGTTGACTTGGAGAGCGCCTTTGACTGAGTCCCTAGGGAGGTGGCGAACTGGGCTATGAGAAACCTTGAGATCGAGAAGTGGCTGGTTGAAGTGGCTATGGCTATGTATGTGCACCCAGATGAGAGTGAATGGAGATTTGAGTGATGAGTTTTCCTTGAATGTTGTCGGGCGTCAGGGGTCAGTCTTGAGCCCCTTATTATTTGTCATGGTGCATGAAGCTCCCGCACGTGACAAGGGTTTGAGAATAAATACCGAAGAAAAAAAAACGTGATGTTTAGGGGTGGTGGAGATACTGTCAAAGTAAAGGACGTGTGGCCATGTGCAGTTTGCCACAAAGACGTGAAGAATTAACTCCATCTTCTCCAGTATTTGTGATAATTGGGTGCATAACAAATGTTGTGATATTAGATGTAAACTGCGAATTTATGTTGATTTCGTGCGTGCGTTGTGTCGGGTGAGCATGTAGGGATTGTCAGGCGTGACAGGACTGATTTTGCTGGTGAGTCGCTCAAGTGTGTGAAAGAACTTTGTTACTTGGAGGACATGTGCTACAGGTGGGGCTGGAGCTAGCTCTGTCACTACGGCAAGGAGAGGCTGGAGGAAGTTCTGGGAGCTGTTGCCTCTGCTGACATTGAGAAGGCTCATTCTCCCTGCTAAGGGATTTTTGTATGCGGCGTGTGTTAGGAGTGTAATGCTGCATGGTAGTGAGATCTGGGCGGTAAAGAAGAAGGATATTTGTAGGCTCAAGCACACAGAAATGACAGTGATCAGGTGAAGGTGTAGTTCATCCTTGAAAGGGAGGCCTGGGGGAAGCTAGAATTACGACTGGACAGTTGAGAGGAAAGTTGTTGACTAGAATGTATCGGTGTTGTGATAAGGAGGGTAGACTGAGAATAATTTGGACATGCTGAGAGGATGGATGATGACAACTGGGTGCGGAAGGTGAGGATTGTTAACGTCGGGGGTAGGGTTGCGATAGGCAGAAGGAAAAATGCCTGAGGATGAGGTCATAGAATGTGACCTCAGGGATACAGGACTGAATAGGGAGGCAGCCAGAGATTGAGCAGCGAGGAGAGCTGCCGCTGGGTAACTAAGGCCAACGCTTGCAAGCATATATATATATATATATACTATAGATAGATATACTATATATATATATATATATATATATATATAATATAGATAGATAGATAGATAGAGATATAGATAGATATATATATATATATATATATATATATATATATATATATATATTTATATATAGATAGATAGATATATATATATATATATATATATATATATATATATATATATATATATATATATATATATATATATATATATATATACTATAGATAGATATACTATATAGATAGATAGATAGATAGACAGATATACTATATAGATAGATAGATAGATATAGATATAGCTATATATAACTTCTTTTGCCAAAGGATATGTTTTATTTTATTCCTGTTATACCTGGACGGATTTATCCAACGAAACACTATTAAATAATGGGTTAATAATGAATCTAACCCACCAGGTCAAGTCTCTTGTGATGTGAATATAATCATCTGGAGACAACAAAACTATAACTTAACAGAAGCTGTAATGCAGGGATTTTACTATTATATAGCTTCAGTAAGAAAACAAAAAAAATAATGATTTTGGATTTCGAGCTAACGACCCGTATTATAATTCTGTAAGCGAAGATGTAAGCATGTATAATTTCGAACATTAATAATTGTAGATGTGGTCAGCCCCCCACCTGTATTACAGAACTATAGCTGTTGACGTTCACTTATGTACCAGGTATTAATGCTACATGCGAACATTCCGCATCCCATATTAGAGAATTATAATTGTTGACGGTGAGTTATGGTAGACATGTAATTGTTAGACATGAACAGCCCGCCTCCCGCAGTACAGTGTAAACAGCAACGACATACAAATGCCTAATATGTTCTACCATCGTCACATGCTTAATGAAACTTACGTAAATAAACGAGGGGCTGTCTACACCTTAGCGCTTTCAGTTTTAACCCCTTCAGTCCGACGATGACTTTTTCTCTCTATATTATTGCTAGTTGTTTATGATTTTCTTCCACGTAGGGAAAAATTACGGACTGGAGAGGCTAGATTCAGCATTGGTTAATTTCCCTATAACTAGAGGACTTTTCCCAAGGAGAAAAAAAATCGTATGAACTGAGAGAATAAAATATAAACTAAGTCGCTGGACTGAATGGGCTTACATTACAGCTGAAATGACTCGAAAGTCAAGCCCCATTGGGTCACAAGATATTTCGTTAGCCCATTCAGATAAATAACGAAATGTGTTAGTTTTCTCTTGATGGTTTCAGACTCCTTCATTCTGCTTATGAGAAATATCTTGAAATGGAGTGGTAAAAAACAGTTCTGTCTAACCTTCCTGTTTCAAGTCTCCTCAGCTTAATAAAATCGGCTGCAGAATAAAATGTAAAGCACACAATCGGAATGAAGTGGTTAAAAATGGTAAAGACAGTTTTCTATGACACACTGGATAATATCCTTTATTCATGTTGTTGTGAATATCATTATCGTACTGACATTTTTATCATGAAAAATATAACATGCATTTCGCCGTCAAAACCACCAAAAACAGTGGGAACAATAACAGCATCATTATTATCATTGCTGTCATCAACAACAGCTTGAACGACATAAATACCGGTACCATCATCATCTACAACAATATTATCATCATCGTCATCATCATCACAATCCTCAACATCATCATCACCATCGCCATCATTATCATCCATCTTCACGATCAGTGTGGCACACCTATCAGCAGCAGCAAGACACACATATCGTTATCACTATCTTTTTTCACATCATCATCGTCATCATCATCATCGTTAACGGCAACTTCATTTTCCTCCTCCTTCTCATCTGCATCATCAGCATCAGCAGCAGCAGCGTGACACACTCATCATCATCCTCAACAACATCACCATCACCATCATCACTATCCTCCTTTTCCTCCTCCTCCTCAACATCATCATCATCATCATCATCATAATCATCATCGTTATCCTCCTCCTCCTCCTCATCATCATCATCATCAACAACAACAACAAGTGTAACACAGATTATGTCCGAAAGCTTTATTATCTTAAGGTTATTGTGTATTTAATCCCTCTTTCACTAAGGTTCCCTTACATAATAAAAAATGTGTAGTAGCAGCAAACACGTCGTCGGTGTGAACAAGCTCTTGGTTCTTGCGATGTCTTGCCATATTTAAAGGCCAAAGCCATAGTTATTGGCTCTGCTCAGCATAGGTTATGTATGTAATCAAGTAGAGAATATTAAAGTAAGTAAATAAACGCAAACACAAAACTATCTGAGATGCCTTTATGGAGACTTAATACAAAACCGGTTAGGATTTTTAGAAAATACTGCCGCAAGTTACGCGACGTTTGCGAATTTAGCTTGACAACTGTGAGGTGGCTTGCACTCCAGAGCTCTCAGCAGCGGATGGCACAGGAGGTAAAGTTACAAGTGCACACAGATGCAACACGACACTTACTGCCGTGTTCCCGTCAGCTGAGGAGGATTACCAGCTTATTTTTGTATGTAGGGTGTTTATAATCACGTTTGTTTTAGGTTTTTCCAATATATATATATATATATATATATATATATATATATATATATATATATATATATATATATATATATATATATATGTGTGTGTTTGTGTGTGTGTGTGTGTGTGTGTGTATCACTGCTTGTCAGCAAAAATTTGCGATATTAGCTAATAGCCTTTCCACCACAATATGTTTTAAGAAGTAGACTGCAGCACCAGTCGAGCAGGACAGTATTCTCAAGGTGGTTGGAAAGCTGATGACAGGGAGAGCTGGAGCTCCCGTTTCATCAGCCCTCGGGACTAGTTCCAGACCATCTTCCTTTGGTGAACTTTTTCATTGTTTCAGTAACACAGAGAGCAGGCCAGCATGCTCTACAGTACAAGTTTCTCTAACTGCCAGCACCAATCTACATGCACAGTAAACACTACACTTCCTTAAAAAAAAAAAGAAAAAAAAAAAAGGCACAGAATAACCTGGCCTCGGAGTCCCCAGGGGGGGGGGGGCATCATAAATGACTCATCCGCCCCTCTCCCGGTGACGGCTCAGCGAGATGCCTGGACCCTCTGTCTGACCCACTTCTTCATTTCTGCAGCATTTGCGGCCTTTCCTCTAACTTTCTCTCTGTCGAACACCACCTTTCCTCCTCTAAACCTCACCTTCTTTTCCAGTTAGATACTCAGCTGTCTCAGCCAGCTGACAGCAAACCCATTTCTGTTTCCTCCTACTTTCTCTATACTCATTTCAAAGCCAAAGATGGCTGTTGTGTATATATACGCGATGGCTTATCTTGCTCTTATGTTCCTGATCTTGATTTTTCTGAATTCTCTACTCTCAGCCTTCAGCTTTCCTGTCATTCACTGACTAAATATATCTCCACTGTTTACTTATCTCCTAATTCTGCTGACTATGAAAAATTCTTCTACTATCTTCAACGATGGAAAACATTCTATCCATTTCTCCTTTCTCTGAAATCACCATACTAGAAGATTTCAATGTTCACCACCACCTTTGGCTCTCCTCTCCTTTCACTGATCCACCTGGTGAACAAGCCTACATCATTTCTATCCTTAATGACATAGAGCAGTTGTATAGCACCCTACCCATATCTCTGACCACCTTGGAGAGAGCTCCAACATACTTGACCTCTTCCTTACAACTAAACCTTCTGCCTACACTGTTAATCTTTCCTCTCTGTTGGGCTCCTCCGACCACAACCTTATTACCTTGACCTGTACTATCACTCCGGTATGGCTTGTGGACCCTCCAAGGAAACGTCGTCTGTGGCACTTTGGAGCTGCAGATTGGGAGGCCCTCAGGCAGTACTTCTTTGATTTCCCCTGGAATGATTATTGCTTCCATGGCTGGCAGCCATCTGAGTGTGCCTTGCGCATTATGGAGGTTATTCTCTCGGATATGGAAGAATACATTGCCTTCACATATCCTTTGACCAATGCAACAAAGCCTTGGTTTAATCATGCTTATTCTAATGCTGTCCGCACCAAGGAGAGGGCCTATAAAAGGTACCAGAGCCAACCCATCCCTGAATCACATCTTGTTTATGTTTCTGCCCGGAATCATACTCTGTTCTTCACTCTGCTAAAAATAATTTCATCCGTATTAAATGCTCTCAATTCTCCGACTCGAATTCTCCCCGCTCCTTCTGGCACCCTCCCAAAAATCTTTCTAATAACTTTACTTCATCATGCTTCCCTTCTCTATTCAACCCTGATGGCTCTGTAGCTATTTATTCTACTGATAAAGCAGATCTCATTGCTCAAACTTTCTCCTCCAATTCAAACTTAGACGATTCTGGTGCTATTCCTCCATCACTTCGCCCCTCTGACTTCCTCATGGCTGACATTAAAATTTCTTCAGCTGATGTATATTCTGCCATCACTGGCCTCAATACTAACAAGGCATATGGGCCTGATGGAGACTCTCCTGTTGTCCTCAAGAACTGTGCTTCTGTGCTAACACCCTGCCTAGGCACACTCTTTCGCCTTTGTCTTTCAACTTGTACCTTTCCTTCTTGCTGGAAGTTTGCTTTCATTCAGCCAGTCCGAAAGAAGGGTGACCATTCCCAACCTTCTAACTATCGTCCAATTGCTTTAACATCCTGTGTCTCGAAAGTTTTGAGTCAATTCTTAACAGAAAAATTTTAAAGCATCTTTCCTATCACAACCTTTATTCTGATCATCAGTATGGGTTCCATCAGGGACGCTCCACTGGTGATTACCTTTCAGACTCCTGGTCATCCTCCTTTCGGGACTTTGGCGAAAGCTTTGCCATTGCACTTGACATCTGAATGGCTTTCGGTTGAGTCTCATAAATCTTTCATTTACCAACTGCCCTCTTACAGTTTCTATCCTTCTATCTGTGCCTTCATCTATAGCTTCCTTTCTGGTCGTTCTATAGCCGCTGTTGTAGACGGCCATCGTTCTTCTCCTAGATCTATCAACAGTGGTGTTCCTCAGGGCTCTGTCCTATCACCAACTCTCTTCATTTTATTCATCAGTGACCTAAGCTGTACATCTAACCCTCTCCACTCGTATGCTGATGATTCCACCCTTCACCTTTCCATTTGGTTCTCGCAACTTCCATCTCGGCAATTACTTCAACAAACAAAGGATGAGGCTATGGCACACCTAATGTCTGGCTTGGCTCGTATCTCTGACTGGGGTAAAAATAATCTTGTTTAATGCATCAAAGACTCAGCTTTTACACCTATCAATCCTACACAGTCTTTCACAGGAGTACCCACTAATGTTTAATAATATCCATCTCAATCCTGCATCATCCTTGAACGTCTTGGGGTTTCATTCACTCGGGACTTATCCTGGAAAGATTATGTTGCGTCTCTTGTAAAATCCGCTTTCATGAGATTGGGTGTGCTAAGCCGACTCCGTACCTTCTTTACCCCTGCACAGTTGTTGACTTTATACACGCGTTTTATTCGCCCCTGTTTAGAGTGCAACTGTCATGTGTGGGGAGGCTCCCCCATACAGCTGTTCTCAATAGGGTGGAGTCAAAGACATTTCGTCTTATTAACTCTCCTCCTCTTACTGGCTCCCTCCAACCTTTGTCTCTTCACGGCACTGTTGCCTCTTTATCTCTTTTCTATCACTACCTCAATGGTCACTTCTCCTCTGAACTGTCTGCTTGCATCTCTCCACCTTTACGATGAGTGCGTATCACCCATCTAGCAACAAATTCTCTTGCCTTTTTGTCCAACTCTCTAATGCAAGAGTTAACCGTTACTCCCAGTCCTTCATTTATGCAACATGTCAACTCAAGAACTGCCTCCTTCTGTATTTCATACTTCATATGATCTCCAGTTTTTCAAGCGCAGTGTCCAGGTATCTCGAAACGAGCAGATCTTGAATTTAGCTCTCTTTTGTATTGTTTGTTTTTTCTTGGAAGGAACGGTTTGCGGGCTCCTGGCCTTTGGTTCCTTTTTTTATTAAAAAAATACGATAATCATGTCAAATTCTGATGCTGTCGAAAACATTATTTTCGCATATATATATATATATATATATATATATATATATATATATATATATATATATATATATATATATATATATATATATATGGAGGTACAATGGTAAAGTGTGCATTTTCGTACACTGAAGGACGAGGGTTCTCGCCCCGCCAGGGTAATAAACTTTGGGAGCGTTCTTCTAGCCACATACTGCTTGGCAGACATCATGGGTGCTGTGGTTGAACCAGTGTTGCATACTATAAAATATGCTTGCACCCAGTCGGCTTGCACGGGCCGATTGCACTTGGTTCACAGACTACACACACATCCAAAGCCACTACAACACTACAGTTACACTTACAAGCACTTCTCACCCTACATACAATCCCTACCAGACAGCCTAAGCCACTTGGTAGAGATACTGTACATTGGCTGTATCGTCCCTATTTCGGTAGGGATAGGCCGGTCCTGCAGAGGACACTCAAACGATGAGGTTTTATATATATATATATATATATATATATATATATATATATATATATATATATATATATATATATATATATATATACTGTGTTTGTGTGTGTTTGCTTACACCCTGACTTGGCAAACTCGTTTGCTTTTGTATGTCAAGTTGTACTTTTCCTTCTCGATTAAAGTTTGCTGTCATTCAGCCAGTCCCAAAGAAGGGTATCCATCCCCATCCCTTTATTGCTCAATAGCTTTAACATCTAGTAATTCAAAAAATATTTCTTCAATTCTTACAAAAAATTTAAGCACCTTTCCTATTGCAACCTTCTTTCTGATTGTCAGTATGGGTTCTGTCAGGGACGCTCCACCCGCGATCTTCTCACCTTCCTTTCAGACTCTTGGTCATCCTCATTTTGGGACTTTGGCAAAAGCTTTGCCATTCCACTTGACAGCCCAAAGGCTTCCAATCGAGTCTGACATAAATCTTTAATTTCCAAACTGTCCTTTTACGGTTCCTATCCTTTTATTTTTGCCTTCATCTCTGGCATCCTTTCTGGTCGTCCTATAGCCGCAATTGTAGACTGCCACTGTTCTCCTAGAGCTTTCAATAGTGGTGTTCCTCAAGGGTCTTTCCTATCACAAACTCTCTTCGTTCAGTTCATCAATGACCTTTTAAGCGATACATCTAACCCTATTCATAGACTTCACCTTTCACCTTACCATTCTCTTCCTGCAGCGTCCATCTCAGCAGTTAACGCAACAAACAAGGGATGAGGCTATGGCACACCTCATATCTGACTTGGTTCATGTCACTGATTGGGGTAAAAATATATGTTGTTTTTATTGCTTCAAAAACTTAGTTCCTACAGCATTCATGTAGTCAAGTTCTTAAACAGGAGTATCCTCTGATTATTAACAATATCCAACTCAATCCTGCATCGTCTTTTAACACACTTGGGGTTCAATTCTCGTGGGATTGATCTTGGAAACATCACATTGCCTCACTTGTAAAATCTGCTTCCAAGATATCAGGTGTGCTTTCTTTACCCCTGCACAGTTATTGACTTTATACACGAGTTTTATTCTCCCCTGTGTAGAATACAACTCCCATGTGTGGGAAGACTCCCCACACATGAGAGTTGCACTCTAGACACCAACAAGGTGGAGACAGAGGGATTTTGTCTTAATAAGTTTCTTCCTCTTTCTTGCCCCCTTCCACCTCCGTCTCTTTGCCGCGCTGTTACATCTTTATGTCTTTTCTGTCGCTGCTTCAGTGGTCACTGCTCCTCTGGACTGTTTGCTTGCATTCCTCCACCACTACGGTGGGCACGTAGCACCCGTCTAGCAACAAACCCTCGTCTCTTTTCTGTCCAGCTCTCTAATGCAAGAGTTAACCGTTACTCACAGTTCTTCATGTATGAAACAGGCCAACTCTGGAACTGTCTTTTTCCGTCTGTAATTCGTAATGTCCATGACCTCCAGTGTTTCAAACGCAGTGTGTCCAGGCATCTCGAAATGAACAGATCTTGAAATGGCTCTCCGTTATCTTGTTTTTATTATTTTCTTGGAGGGAACAGTCTTACGGGCTTCTAGATTTTGATTCTTTCTTCAGTGTATGTGTGTGTGTGTGTGTGTGTGTGTGTGTGTGTGTGTGTGTGTGTGTGTGTGTGATGTAGGGTCCAGAGAACCAGAAGATACTAGCCAACGTCTGACAAGTTGAATGGACCAAACTCCTTTCGCCTCAGGATTCAAGTCCTTGGAATCCTGGCTCCGTCAGATCGGTCACGAACTTATTTCACTCGTTGGTTCACATTCACCAGTCCGACTGAATCAATCCAACAGCTGTCAAGTAAAAAGAGGTGTCATATTCATACACTCCTCACAGAGCTCATCCAGGCCCTCCGATCCATTGTCAGTTCCCTTGTCACATCAGTTTCATTATCTCTCTCACACACTCATTTACCATTTTTGGCCACGTTCTTCTTGGCCTACCATGCTTCCTCCCACCATCTGATTGAATCAGGTTTACCTTTTTTCGCCACTCAATTTACACTTGTTCTCTCCACGCACCCATACCATCTAATGCACTTTCATCGACTCTGGTATCCACAGAATTCCTTACTCTCATCTTTCATGTTTCCCCATTTTACTAATCCTATCCACCTTCCACACTAAACACATATTAATTTCTCATTTTCATGCGACACCATAATTCTCACCCGTAGCTCAGAGAAAGCACGCGAACTCATTCATGCAAACCTGTTACAGATAAGACACTCAAGCCTCTGTTTCTTATCTGTGGCAGTCATTATCCTTCTCTGTGCCACTTTTATTTATTTCCCTTACACATTTCCCTATCTTTTCTCCCACTATAACAAGTGCTTAAACTCGCACTAGTTCAAAAGTCTTTTTTCTATTCGCTGTAACATCGCACATCCCAGCAACTACCAGTTTACTCCCAGCTATATTTACCTTTACTGCACGATGCTCACAGACAAGTATAATATTTTGCACGAGCCTACCAAGCTCTTCAAGCACTTCTTCGTTTTCTGCAGGCAGCGTTACATCTCCATACATGAGATTTGAAATACCCCACCCTTCACTACTCATTACCAACGCCACCCGCAATATACACATACAGACTGATAGATGGATGGATAGATAGATAAATAAATAGATAGATAGATAGACAGATATCACCCCACAACCATGATTCACGCTAACACTGTTCTTAAACAAGGAGATTATGATCTATATAAAAAAAAAAAAAAATGTCCCCAACCACGGTACCCCGGGCTCCGTCGAACTGTACTGCCTGTGTTGCTGTATAACAAAAGATAATATAATATCCGGTATTGGAAAGTAGCTGGATTCATATTTAAAAAATAAAAATCCTTTTAGAAACCTGAAACTGTCTGAAGTGAAGTAGCACTGAGGTTTTGTAACTGTTGGTATTCTCTCTAAGCGAGTGTGTGTTACATATAGCTTATTCGTTCTGTTATTAGAGAATTTTACTCAGCTCAGCGAGATCTTTTCTAATAAGCAGGTTAATAAACGATTGGAATCAGTCTCTCCTGTTCGAAAAGTCTCTACTAAGCCGAATATGATCATCAGTAGGTAGCAAAACTGAAAATCCAAGGACAACTTTGATAAAGGAAAATTTCCCCCAGCCATTAACTACAAGAAACCTAATTATAAAGGGATCTTGAAGTCAACGCCACTGATCTTGTGCGTGTCACCTTAGGTCATCAAGATCTATCAGTCTACCAAGTTTGGTGGACCTACAGTAATTGTATTCTTTCATGTAAAATCAGGTGACTTCTCGCTAATCGGTCGAAACTTTTAGACCACTGGCCATCTCAGAGAATAATGATTCGAGCTGGACTATATTAAACACTGCATTGTGGCTGTGCGTGATAGGAATGATTGGAGAGAAACTGTGAATGAATAAATGGTGATGCAGTCCTGAGGGATATTCTCCCGCATTTGGTCTGATCAGCTGATTAGGTCAGGTGAGGGTAAGGGGTTGTGTCCCTTATGATATGTCAGGGGTAAACCAGCTTTGTTGTAGGGGTCCTGCTGCAGATGTTGCTGACTGCTCTGTGCAGTTGACCCTCGTGCGGTGTGGTGCGGTGAGGATCTGTCCCTTCTCCCCTTGGAGCTAAGATATGAATAAATGTGTGTGTATGTGTGGATGAGTATATTAGGAGTGTGTCATCCTGTCTCGGCTTCCCCCCTTGCTTTGGGGGAAGCAGCCTAGGTATAGAGGTAGATAGATTATGTCCATGTCCCAGATGTATGCCATAAAGTTTTCAGCCCTCTAACCTGGGTGGTTCTTGAGCTTTAGGGTTACTTTTATTTTGTTTTGGATCCTATCAGGGTTCCGGTAGTCGGAACAGGAGCATATATGGTCAGATGACGTGGTTAACAAGTACTATAATGCGGCCAAGAATAAAAGCTGTAGCTCAAATGGTATGCGAATGGCAGCGATTTAGATCTTCCTAGAATGATAATATATTGTCAAAATCACGTATACTTCCGACAGGGATGTGGGGAGTTTGAATTAAAGACTCGGATACATAATTGAATGCAGAATTGCTTCCACAAAACTACTGTACACCTCTCCTCTCAAAAGATGGTAAACTCTTCGGCATTCTCTAGCCTCATTTCAGTAAATAAGTATATTTGTATGATCTGACCTTTGATCTCATAAAATTGATTACAAGGCTCAAATGCAATAACTATCCAACGGTGTCCAGGGGCGTTTCTCCAGTGAAAAAGCTTGTCATGTTTGAAATAACCTGGCAAAGAAATGAAGGAGTAATTCAAAAGTAATGTGTTCGG
Source organism: Coenobita brevimanus (assembly GCF_032717465.1). NCBI lineage: Eukaryota > Metazoa > Arthropoda > Malacostraca > Decapoda > Coenobitidae > Coenobita > Coenobita brevimanus. The sequence goes on from NC_137009.1 coordinate 29,233,594, forward strand.
AGGTACTAATCGGAAAGAAGCAATGCTAATACAGCGTAGCATCCACCACAGTGTGGAGAATCTAAAGTAGGCCGTCTTAGTTAATGGGTTAGGAATGCTCGATATCTGTCATTTTGTAGTCTTATTAACCACTTTCCTTTACGCTAATCATAATAAACTCATTAGGCGATTTCAGGAGAGAAATGCTTATATTTACAGTGTTTAACCAATTCTTTATTCTAAAATTTACAATACCAGTATACTAATTGTTGTAATGGTAATTATTGACTTTTTGCTGAGGAATCATTGTTATTAGCTTGTTTCCTGCTGGTTACGTTAGATGTGGACTTGGAGATGGTTTAATAAAGTGTACTGTGTGAGGTGGTGTGGTGTGGGAGTGGGAGTGCTTTAGTGAGTGACGCGAGCGGTTGGGAAGGACGGCTGATGACGTCACTGGGTGGCCTGGGATTATTTTGATAGCCTGGCTGGCTGAATTGGTGTACATGGACCTTGGCCTTACATAAGTTGAGTAAAATCGTCTGACGGTAGCAAGAATATATTTATGACGACGTCGTTTTATTGAAGGAGATAATGAAGTTTGTTATCCTGCTTTACCCAAGTAAAATAGTTTAGCGGCAGCAACGATTATGATAAGAAAAAAAAAAAAAGGCTTTATCGTATGGAACGACGAAGGCCTTTCCCTGGGAGAGTTATTTACCGAGCTGAAATGAGATTGTGTAGCCGTAGCAAGATTGAAATAGAAAAATTGTCGTACTGGAAGGGATAATGGACGTTGTATACAATCCCGTCAGTTAGAGATGTCCTTCTAAAGACAAACATTCAGTCGGTGGCAAGAATATAATTAAACGTCATTATTTTGATGGGGTTAATGGAAATGACTAACTACCGCCTCACTACGAGAGTCATTGAATATATTTAATAAAACTGTCTGGCGCTAAGAAAAGAATTGTAAGACAAGCCATTATCCTGTTAAGGGCCGTCAGTATGGTGACGCCTCTTAGTATTATGCTTGCAACTTCCAGCTTCCAGCTTATTTTTCATTAACACAAGAAAAACGCCTGGTACTGAATGAGGTAATGAAGGCTATTTCTAACCCCTCCAATTGGAAAGTCTCTCGAGCTGTATAATAATAATAATAGTAATAATAATAATAATAATAATAATGATAATGATAATAATAATAATAATAATGAAACGTTTACAGGTACCAAATATATAACAAAAGACGCTATCTTACGCAAGGCATTAAACTCCCCGTAACACTAAGTTGAAACAACCTATAAGAAAACCGATTCAGGTTTCGTTTGTTTACAAGAAATATGAAGTTTGAAATCACAGCCAATTTTCTAAGTTTCATGATAGGGTTCCAAAGTTTGGACCAAAAGAGTATAAGTTTAGAACAGAAGGATGCCACGGTTAGGATTATGATAAGGTTAGGAGTGAAGGATATCAAGGTTAGGACTGAAGGATGGCAAGGTTAAGACTGAAAAATGCCAAGATTAGGACTGAAAGGTGCTAAGGTTAGGAGTGAAAGATATCAAGATTAGGTTGAAGAATGCCATGCAAACGTTAGGAATGATGGATGCCAAGATTGGAAAGACAGACTGCCATGGACAGAACCGAATGAAACAAAGGTTAGGCTAGAAGATTGGTGAGGTTAGGACAGAGGGATGCCAAGGGTAAAACGGAAGGACGTGACTTTTGAAATTAGATTAGGTTCCATTCCGTTTGTTGGGAATACGCCTAAGCTTCTCCCAGCACTTTTTTTTTTTTTTTTTTTTTTTTACAGAAGCACACTCAGCCACACCCTAATGCTCCACCCTCGTAGACATTAACGACGCCCCATATGATCCCGCCTCTAATGCTTTTGTGCATGTTCTTTAACCTTTCACTACGATATCTTATTAAAGACAATTCTATCTACCTCCAGACTAGATTATTCAACACAGGAAAGCCTTCCTGTATCCATGGAAGTATTAAAGAATATACTGCACACCTCTTCTTCAAAATGTCTTTAATATGGTGAAGAAAGTCTGTCAGCAGAGAGTAATACCCAAATTAAAAATAATAATGACATCTCCGGATTAACCCCTTCAAAAGAATTTTTGTTTATTTAGCCTCGCTAAATGCAGGTGATTTTATTAGCTTTAGTGGAGCTGCTTCGACCTAGAAGGATTAGATGCAGCCTTCACTAACTCATTCGTTTTTTTAAATTTACTTGTACAACGATTAGACGGTTTTATTCAAACTCACTGAGTCCTTGGTTGACAAGGGGTTTCATGAAGGCTGTATATAGCCCATCAAGTTCGAAGTCTTCCTCCTGCAATGCATAAAATAGTCTGGAGATACCAAGACGAAATTATATAAAATACGTCGTCATCTAGCCACACTATGGGGTGGTACTACTACTCTGCGGCCAGGTTGTGTTAGGAAGAATACTGCCACCGTATTCCCTGCGTGTCGCAAAAGGCGACTAAAAGGGGTGGGGTGAGGGGACTAGGGACCCTTTCCTTGGTTTTTTAGTTCCTAAAATCAGACAGACCAGTGACAGGGATGGAGGACTGAGTTATCCCCGTACCCTGAAGATTGGGTCTATTAATGTGCGTGGATGTAGTACAATTGAGGCTAAAAGGGAGGAGATTGGGAGAAAGTTTGTGAGAAGAAAGTTGAATGTGTTAGCTTTGAGTGAAACGACGATGAAAGGGAAGGGTGATTCTAAGTTCGGAAGTGTGAAGGGAAAATTGTCAGGTGTTGATTGAGGAAAAGCAAGAGAAGGTGTGACCCTGTCAGTGAGTCCGGAAGTACAGCAGTGTGTGATTGAATGGAAGGAGGTGTCATCGACACTGATGTGAGTGAAAGCGAAATTTGAACGTGAGTTGTGGATGTTTGTGAGTGCATATGGGCCTGATAGTGAAAGGGATGAAGAAGAGAGGGAGTCTTTTTGGAATGATGTTGATGAGTGTCTGCAGAGTTTTGGAGCGAATGTGAATGTGGTAATGATAGGAGATCTGAATGCTAGAGTGGGAAATGTAGCAGTTGAAGGTGTAGTTGGTATGCATGGTGTGCCTGGAAGAAGTGAAAATGGGGAGCGAATGATAGGGATGTGCGTTGAGCGAGAGATGGTGATTGGAAATACCTTGTTTGAGAAGAAAGATATAAGTATACATGGGTGAGACAGGAGGGTGGAGGGGTTGTTGATAGAGCATTGATGAAGTTGGTGGTTGTGTCCAGGAATGTAATAGGAAGATTGTTGGATGTGAGGGTTCTGAGAAGGGAGGGTGGAGGTATGTCTGACCACTGCCTGGTGGAGGGACAATTGAGAGTACAGTAGGTAAGAGATGGGTGAGAGCTAGGAGAGTTAGGTGTGGCAGGGAAGATTTGAAAGTAAGTGAGTTAAATAAAAGAGTGAAAATGATAGAGTATCAGGAGAAATTGAAAGATGAGTGGAACGCAGTGAAAGATCAGGAAAATGGCAGTGTGGAGGAGGAATGGCAGTTGTTTAAGAGTGCTGTAGTGGGGCATGCAGAAGAGATGTGTGGTGTGAACGAGTGGGTGGTGGTGTAAGAAAAGGAAGTGAATGGTGGTGCGAGGAAGTAAGTATGGCTATGGCAAAGAAAAGGCGTGCATATGAAGTGTGGCTGCAGAGGAAGGATGAGGTATCTACAAGAGGTATAAGGAAAAGAGGAATAGGGCGAGAAGAGCTGTGCGTGATGCTAAAGTGGCAGCAGATGAGAGGTGGGGTAGGCACCTGACAGAGAATTTTCAACAGAATAAGAAACTGTTTTGAAAGGAGGTGAAAAGGGTGCGAAAGGGAGAGTCTGGGAAGGAAGAACGAGTAAAAGCAGAGGATGGAAGGATGTTAATTGAGATGGATGCAGTAAGGAAGAGATGGGAAGAGTTTTTTGAAAGATTGTTTAATGTAGAGGTGGAAAAAGTGGCTGAGATTGTGGCGGATGGAAGGGTGCAAGGAATAAATGTGTTGGGAGAGTTGAACGATTCTTTGATCACGAAGGAGGAAATGCAGGAGGCAGTAAAGGAGATGAAAACAAGGAAAGCTGCAGGTATGGATGGGTGTGCTGTGGAATGCCTGAAGGGTGGTGGAGTGACTATTGTTGACTGGTTAGTAAGATTATTGAATGTGTGCTTTGTGAAAGGTATGATGCCAATTGACTGGGCAAGTGCTTGTGTGGTCCCGTTGTTTAAAGGTAAGAGTTATAAGTATGAATGTACTAGCTTTAGGGGTATAAATCTGTTGTGTGTTGTAGGGAAGGTGTATGGCAGAGTGTTAATTAAGAGAGTTAAAGAGGGTACAGAGGGAGTGATTGGTGATGAGCAGTGTGGCTTTAGGAGAGGGAGGGGATGCGTGGATCAGGTGTTTGCTGTGAGACAGGTGTGTGTAACGTATTTAGCAAAAGGAAAGGATGTGTTTTGGGCATTCATGGATTTAGAGACAGCGTATGGTAGAATTGATAGGGAGGCTCTGTGGACTGTGTTAAGATTGTATGGACTTGATGGTACAGTACGTTAATAAAAGCAGTGAAAAGTTTTTATGTAAATAGTCAGCGTGTGTAAGAGTGGGAAATACTCTAAGTGATTGGTTGGTTACTAAAAGCAGTGAAAAGTTTTTATGTAAATAGTACAGCGTGTGTAAGAGTGGGAAATACTCTGAGTGATTGGTTTCCCGTGATAGTGGGGCTGCGGCATGGATGTGTGATGTCGCCTTGGGTGTTTAATATTTATATGGATGGTGTTGTAAGGGAGATGAATACAAGAGTTTTATGTGGAGGTCTGAGTCTGGTGAATGTTGATGGTAGAGAGTGGAGTCTGACGCAGCTGCTGTTTGCAGATGATACTGCACTGGTGGCTGATTCAGAGGAGAGATTGAGACAGCTGGTAGAGGATTTTTGGAAGGGTGTATGAAAGGAGGATATTGAAAGTAAACGGGATTAAGAGTAAAGTGATGAAGTGTACGAGGTTGGTAGATGGTAGGAGGATAAATATAGTTTTGAATGGTGAGTTGCTTGAGGAGGTACAGTGTTTTTAGTATTTAGGGTCACATGTTCTTGTAGCTGGAAGAATAGATGCACAAGTGAAGTTCAGAATGAATGAAGTAGGAAAGGTGCTGGGAGGAGCGAAAAAAGTGTTTAGATGTCGTTTGCTTAGAATGGATGTAAAGAGAAGGCTGTATGAGGGTGTTGTGGTACCGACTTCGTTATATGGGGCTGAAACATGGAATATGGGTGTAGCAGAGAGGAAAAGTTTGAATGTAATGGAGATGAGATGTCTGAGGAGTATGTGTGGAGTGATGCATGTGGATCTAGTGAGAAATGATGAAGTGCAAAGGAGAACTGGAGTTGTGCTGCAGATGGCTGATCGAGTTGAGCTGAGGGCGTTGCGATGGTTTGGGCATATGGAGAGAATGGATAATGAGCGATTGGTGAAAAAGATAACTAGGTCTGATGTGAGAGGTGTAAGGCTGAGAGGAAGACCACGAATATGATAGATGGACAGTGTGAAGAGAGTGTTGGATGCGAGAGGGATGTTTGTTGAGCAAGGAAAAGTGACTGTGCCTGATAGAAATGATTGAAGAGAAATTGTGAATGAATAAATGATGATGCAGCCCTGAGGGGATATTCTTCCTCATTTGTCTGATCAGCTGATCAGGTCAGGTGAGGGTAAGGGAATGGGTCTACTGCGATGCGGCAGGGGTAAACCAGCTCTGCTGTCAGGCTCTGCTGCGGTTGTCTCTGATTGCACTGGCAGTTGATCCTCGTGCGGTGTGGTGCGGTGAGAATCTGTCCCTTCTCCCCGCTGGGGCTAAGATGCGAATGAATGTGTTTGAATGGATGAGTAAATTGGGAGAGTGTCGTCCTGTCTCGACTACCTCTCTTTCCTTGGGGGAAGCAGCCTAGGTATATAGATATAGATAGATAGACGTCTTCATCGTGAAGAAGTTAATCCCATCCCTACTGCGTGGCCTCCCTGACATGAATAAAATGGTCTGATGGTAGCTTCAGTAATATGAAGCACACACACACACACACACACACACACACACACACACACACACACACACACACACACACACACACAAATGTCAACATAAGGATTGAGTTATATATAACTCACATTTTCTCTGTCACAATTTTTTATATTGTTTTTTCTTTTTCGCAATCCGGCAAGTTACCTCTAATTACCATGTTCTTAAATTTCTTTTTCAAGTCCATTCTCTTATTAGTTGGTTCAAATTTTCATTTCTTCGGTGCATTCACTTAGAAAAAAAACTGGCCACCTACCCAGCTTGGCCTCATAGGCAACAGTTTCTGAAATCTTCAAAACCATCCCCATCTGTCTATTCTTCAGAGACTGTGTGCCCAGCGGAGGCGCCTTGCTGTAGTGGCACTGATAGAACTGAGCGGCTGAAATGCTTCTTTATACGAGTCTTCCTGTTTCCTCCTCATCCCCCGAGTTGAAGATGATGGATTGCAAAAGATGAGCAGTTTCATCCTGCAGCCCACTGGGTTCACGTTTCAGATGAACCAAGGTCTACAACTATCACTATTACCTTAACACCTCGTCATTGGCGCCTTGTGTTGCGTTTTGACTCTAACCCCTTTACTCTGATAACATTTTTTCCGTGATTTTCTTGGTACCTCAAGACAATCTTACAAAGACTTGGTGAACTGGAGATGTCAAATATACATTAAACCCTTAAATCATTCCAAGTTGGAAAGAACGTCTGCCTGTAGCAATAATAAAAGAACAAGTCGTTGGACTGGATGGGTATGATACTTGAATTGTTAAACATCTATGTAGCCGGTACATACGATGCCAAGAGAAATACTGACCTCCTATGTGCAGAGCCGATGTGGTAAGGAAAACGTGCTAGAGATCATCCTAAACACGAGAATATTTACATGAAGTATAGGCATCAAATGATAAGGAAGAGAAGCCAGAAAGACGCCTACGATAACACAATACGGCTTGCAAAGGAATATGTAGTGTTTCTGTCACACCTTAAACATTGTCAGAAACTAATGTCTGCTATAAAATTAGCAAAACATAGGATGTCTAATACCACTGCAAAAGGAAATCAGCATTTTTCCCTCTCATTCCTTAATTGCCATGGCTCATTTTACATTTACGTTTACAAAACAAGATCTGTTGTTTTTTATTTGTGTGTGTGTGTGTGTGTGTGTGTGTGTGTGTGTGTGTGTGTGTGTGTGTGTGTGTGTGTGTGTGTGTGTGTGTGTGTGTGTGTGTGTGTATACAGAGTAACTCAAAACTTTGATCTAATTTTGAGCAAAGTTAGGGGAATCGTTGACAGTAAGCGAAGGAGTACGGTGACCTCCCTTTTTAAGAGCAGTAGGTCAAAGGTCAGAGGCTAAGGTTGGCTTCAACAGGCTTCATGTAATTTTGACTAAACCATGTGGAATGTTTGAGGATAAGAAAATATTAGCAGAAAAAGAACACCATGCACAACGTTAAGGTAATAGGGACAAGTCGGCTCAAACAATTTTGATTTACTGGAAATAACTTGGTGGAATTGTTAGAGGTCTGCCAAGAATGAATTGATTTTAATTTTGAGAGCAGTCAGATGTCGAGGTCACAGAGCCAGGTTAAAGTTTGTGACGTGTGTGTGTGTGGGGGGGGGGAGAACAAGGTAACTAAAGCAGTATTGAGCTAATTTTGGTGGAGCTTGGTGAATGGTTTAAAGTTCCTCCAAGAGCTTGACCCATTGTTTTTGAGAAGAGTAATTCAGAGGTGAAGATTACTTTGCAAGGTCTTTTTTTTTTTTTTTTCGAAATAACCTAAACTTAAAACAAGCGTACTGTAAAGAGTTTCGATTTCAGAACAATCAGATAGATGCCAGGGTCACAGGGAAAGGTCGAAGGTTAAGATTATTGGCCAAAGTCAACTTAAACAGTTTTCATCTAATTCGAACCACTGTTGGTGGATACATTAAGGGTTATGCCTGAATTAAAGAATTCGATTCTGAGAGCAATTTACCAAAAGTGGGAATCACAGTTCAAAGTAAATAATTTTCCATTATACCAGTTGGTGTGTGTGCGTGTTGTACTCCCTAACTGCTCTTTCATGCTTCTACGTGTTATTTCTCTCATGGGAAAGCTTAGGTAAATAGTACAAATATATCGTTGAGGGAAAAATTTTATGAAACAGTCTGAAGTGGTTCAAAAATGTTTATATATATATATATATATATATATATATATATATATATATATATATATATATATATATATATATATATATATATATATATATATATATATATACCTAGGCTGCTTCCCCCAAGGAAAGGGAGGTAGCCGAGACAGGACGACACAATCGCCATTTACTCATCCATTTAAACACATTCATTCGCATCTTAGCCCCAAAGGGGAGAACGAACAGATCCTCACCGCACCACACCACACAAGGGTCAACTGCGCAATGCAATCAGTGACATCCGCAGCAGGGCCCGACAGCAGAACTGGTTTACCCCTGCCACATCATAACAGACCCATCCCCTTACCCGCACCTGACCTGACTAGCTGAAAGGACCAAATGCGGGAGAATATCCCCTCAGGGCTGCGTCATCACTTATTCACAATTTCTCTCCATTTATTTCCGTCACGCACAGCCACTCTTCCTGGCTCAACAGACATCCCTCTCGCATCCAGAGAGAGAGAGAGAGAGACTATAGTTTGGAGACAGGACGGAAGACGGAGAATTAGGTGAGGATACAAAGGTGAAAGACTGACTAGTAGGCTGTATGATAGTGAAATAGGTGGGAGGAGATGGAGGGGGGAGATGAAGAAGGAAGATATTGTAGATACGGTGCAAGAGTAAGTAGCTACGGCTTGAAGAACTGATAGAATTAAGAACCTACACTCTTTTTTTTTTTTTTTTTTTTTTTTTTTTAATCGAGGCGAAGATGCACTGGACGGGTTGGTGATGATTGACCGAATGCAACATTACTTCATAATCTCTTTACTCGTTAGCGTTGTTAATTGACAACATATATCTGAGGGGGAAATTTGGATTAGTAAATGTTATTCGGACATGTAGCATTCAGCCAGTCATCACCAACCTGTCAAGTGCATCTTCGCCTCAGTAAAAAAAAAAAACTGAGTGTAGGCCCATGAGAACGCCACTAGGCGATTGAGAATGAGCACACGATCCTGAAAGTGCTTATACTCGTGTGTGTGTGTGTGTGTGTGTGTGTGTGTGTGTGTGTGTGTGTGTGTGTGTGTGTGTGTGTGTGTGTGTGTATTTTGGGGGGCACAGCCTTTCATAGCTCATTCGCTGAAGCCCAGCAGTCTAACACACCCTACACCTTCACTCCCGAGGTGGATGGAAAGCTGATGACAGGGAGTGCTGGAGCTTCCGTTTCATCAGCCCTCAGGACTAGTTCCTGACCATCCCCCTTTGCTGAACATTTTCAGTGACTCAGTTACACAGAGAGTAGGCCAGCATGCTCTCCAGTACAAATTTCTCTATCTACACCAAACTACATGCACAGTACACACTACACTTCCTATTCAAAATTCAACTCAAAATGGCGTTTCTTTACCAAGCCTCGGAGTCCCCAGGGGGGGGGGACCACAAATGCCCCCACCATCCGCCCCTCTCCCGGTGATGACTCGAGGTGCCTGGAACCACTGTCTGACTCTCTTCTTCTTCATTTCTGCAACATTCGCGGCCTTTCCTCTAACTTTCGCTCTGTTGAGCACCACCTCTCCTCCTCTAAACCTCACCTTCTTTTTCTAACGGAGACTCAGCTGTCTGAGGCAACTGACAGCAAACCCTTTTCTGTATTCTCCTACTTTCTCTATACTCATTTCAAAGCCAAAGGTGGCTCTTGTGTATATAAACGCAACGACTTATCTTGCTCTCGTGTTCCTGAACTCGATTCTTCTGAATTCTCTACACTCTGGCTTCGGCTTTCCTGTCATTCTCTGACTAAATATATCTGTGCTGTTTACTTATCCCCTAATTCTACTGACTATCAAAAATTCTTCGACTATCTTACTTCTACGATGGAACACATTCTATCCATTTCTCCTTTCTCTGAAATCTCCATTCTAGGAGATTTCAATGTTCACCACCACCTATGGCTCTCCTCTCCTTTCACGGATCCACCTGGTGAACAAGCCTACCCGGTACATCTTTTCTATCCTTAATGACATAGAGCAGCTTGTACAGCACCCTACCCGTATCCCTGATCGCCTTGGAGAGAGCTCCAACATACTTGACTTCTTCCTCACAACTAATCCTTCTGCTTACTCTGTTAATCTTTTCTCTCCTTTGGGCTCCTCCGATCACAACCTTATTACCTTAACCTGTCCTATCACTCCGGTTCGGCCTGTGGACCCTCCAGGGAAATGTCGTCTTTGGCATTTTGGAGCCGCGGACTGGGAGGCCCTCAGGCAGTACTTCTTTGATTTTCCCTGGAATGATTATTGCTTCCATGGCCAGGAGCCATCTGAGTGTGCCTTGCGCATTACGGAGGTTATTCTCTCGGGCATGGAAGCATACATTCCTTTCTCATATCCTTTGACTAATGCAAGAAAGCCTTGGTTTAATCACGCTTGTTCTAATGCTGTCCGCAACAAGAAGAGGGCCTACAAAAGGTACTGGAGCCAACCCACCCCTGAATCACATCATCTTTACATTTCTGCCCGGAATCATGCTAAGTCTGTTCTTCGCTCTACTAAAAATAATTTCATCCATACTACATGCTCTCAACTCTCCAACTCAAATTCTTCCTGTTCCTTCTGGCACCTTGCCAAAAATCTTTCTAACACCTTTACCTCACCATCCTTCCCTTCTCTTTTCTACTCTGATGGTTCTGTAGCTATTTCTTCTACTGATAAAGCAGATCTCTTCGCACAGACTTTCTCCTCCAATTCCACCTTAGACGATTCCGGTGCTGTTCCTCCATCACTTCCCCCCTCAGACTTCCTCATGGCTGACATTAAAATTTCATCAGCTGATGTATTTTCTGCCATCACTGGCCTCAGTACTAACAAGGCATATGGGCCTGATGGGGTCCCTCCTGTTGTTCTCAAGAACTGTGCTTCTGTGCTTACACCCTGCCTAGGCAAACTCTTTCGCCTTTGTCTGTCTACTTGTACCTTTCCTTCTTGCTGGAAGTTTGCTCTCATTCAGCCAGTCCCAAAGAAGGATGACCACTCGCAACCCTCCAACTATCGTCCAATTGCTTTAACGTCCTGTATTTCAAAAGTTTTCGAGTCAATTCTCAATAGAAAAATTTTAAGGCATCGTTCCTATCACAACCTTCTTTCCGATCGTCAGTACGGATTCCGTCAGGGACGCTGCACTGGCGATCTTCTCACCTACCTTTCAAACTCCTGGTCATCCTCCTTTCGGGACTTTGGCGAAAGCTTTGCCATTGCACTTGACATCTCAAAGGCTTTCGATCGAGTCTGGCATAAATCTGTAATTTCCAAACTGCCCTCCTAGGGTTTGTATCCTTCTATCTGTGCCTTCATCGCTAGCTTCCTTTCTGGTCGTTCTATAGCCGCTGTTGTAGACGGCCATCGTTCTTCTCCTAGATCTATCAACAGTGGTGTTCCTCAGGGCTCTGTCCTATCACCAACTCTCTTCCTTTTATTCATCAATGATCTTCTAAGCTGTACATCTAACCCTATCCACTCATACGCTGATGACTCCACCCTTCATCTTTCCATTCGATTCCCACAACGTCCATCTCAGCAGTTACTTCAACAAACAAGGGATGAGGCTATGGCACACCTAATGTCTGACTTGGCTCGTATCTCTGACTGGGGTAAAAATAATATGGTTGTTTTTAATGCATCTAAGACTCAGCTTTTACACCTATCAACCCGACAAAATCTTCCACAGGTATACCCACTAATGTTTAATAATATTCAACTCAATCCTGCATCATCCTTGAACATGCTTGGGGTTTCATTTACTCGGGACTTATCTTGGAAAGATCATATTACATCTCTTGTAAAATCTGCTTCCAAGAGATTGGGTGTGCTAAGCCGACTCCGCTCTTTCTTTACCCCTGCACAATTGTTGACTCTATACAGGGGATTTATCCGCCCCTGTGTGGAGTACAACTATCATGTGTGGGGAGGCTCCCCACATACAGCTCTTCTCAATAGGGTGGAGTCAAATGCTTTTCGTCTCATTAACTCTCCTCCTCTTACTGACTCTCTTCAACCTCTGTCTCTTCGCCGCACTGTTGCATCTTTATATCTTTTTTATAGCTACTTTAATGGTCACTGCTCCTCTGAACTGTCCGCTTGCATTCCTCCACCTCTACGACGGGCGCGTAGCACCAGTCTGGCAGCAAACTCTCATCCCTTTTCTCTCCAACTCTCTAATGCAAGAGTTAACCGTTACTCCCAGTCTTTCATTTATGCAACAGGTCAGCTCTAGAACTGTCTCCCTCTGTCTGTATTTCCTGCTGCCTATGATCTCCAGTCTTTCAAACGCAGTGTGTCCAGGCATCTCAAAATGATCGGATCTTGAATTTGGCTCTCTATTGTATTTTGTTTTTCTCTTGGAGGGAACTGTTACTGCGGGCTCATGGCCTTTGGTTCCTTCTTCCTCGCATAAAAAAAAAAAAAAAGTCACCATTATGGCGCTAGCATCCAGTTTTCAAACTGAATACATGCATAGGACTCATGTAATGGTAGGAGCCTGTATGTTTTTATGACACGTAGAAGGGCCGTATGGTAGATAATTAGTGTGCTTTAGCGAAATTCATATAATTTAAATTGTTCCCTGCCCCGGCCAGGATTCAAACCTTTATCCATTGGGAGAGGAGACCACCTCTTTATCGCCTTGGCCACAGCCTCCCTTTTAATGGTCAGAACAGCACGATTGCTCATATATGGCTAATGTCAACAGATTAGGTGCAGCTGAAGCAGCACAGAGGCCTAAGTCTGTCAGTATCGTTATGATTATGTTGGAAAATAATCTCTCTCTCTCTCTCTCTCTCTCTCTCTCTCTCTCTCTCTCTCTCTCTCTCCCTCTGTTATATAAATGTGTGTATATATATATATATTTATATTTATTTACACACACACACACACACACACACACACACACACACACACACACACTAGACCCTCCGCTCAGTATTTACTCAGATGGCAGTCGTTTCTGAACAGCAACGACCACCATCATCATCATAACAGCTACTATCAACACCACCACAACAACCACGGCAACCACCATCAGCACAGTTACCACCACCACCACCCAAACCACAGCTACTACCACTAACATCACAATGGCTACTACCACCACCACAGCTATTACCACCATCATCGTAGCTACCACCACCACCACAGCTACCATTACCACCATCACAATCACAGCTACCACCACCATCATAATCAAAGCTACTCCCACCGCCACCACAACAGCGACAACTACCATTATCATCACAGCTACCACCTCTGGCACCACCACCACCACAGCTACAACCCCACTGTTATCATCATCTCGGCTTCCACCACTACCACCATTGTCATCACAACTATCACCACCACTACCATATCAGCTAACACCACCACCATAACAGCTACCACCACCACCACAGCTGCCACCACCACCACCACCATCATCGCAAACACCACAATTACCACCGTTTTCTTCTTAATAAAATAGTCTGATTATGGCATCAAGGAAGTAACAGACGGACTGAAGATGTACGACACCTACCCTCCCTTCTCTCCCTCTCTCTCTCTCTCTCTCTCTCTCTTTAGAGATGCATGAAATTCCACAGAAATGCCCCCTACCATTTCCACATGTGCGTGTTGTAACACCAAAAGGGACAATTATTAGGATCCAAAACACCCCTTGAGAAAAAAATTATCAACCGACATGAAACTGGACAGCCAAGGATCCAATTCCAACCGTCCTGCCAAGATTCGTCAAAATCCTTTTTCCAGTTTTGGCTGCACCACACACACACACACACACACACACACACACACACACACACACACACACACTCGCTGGTGCAGTGGTAACGCTCTCGCTTGCCAACTGGTGGACGGGAGTTCGCGCCTCACTCAGGTTACGAAAAGTTTCACTGACGAAGTGGGTGGTTACTGTCCCCCTTGAGCAAGGGGACGGGTGTGTGGGTGTGTGAAGGTCACAGCCTTGCCCTTAGATCGAACTATATGAGCTCTCAGCTCCCTTCCGGAAGGGTAAAAGCTGACGATCACGGCCATCAATGTCATCCTGACCGACCCGGTGAATTACACACACACACACACACACACACACACACACACACACACACACACTCGCTGGTGCAGTGGTAACGCTCTCGCTTGCCAACTGGTGGACGGGAGTTCGCGCCTCGCTCAGGTTGCGAAAAGTTTCACTGACGAAGTGGGTGGTTACTGTCCCCCTTGAGCAAGGGGACGGGTGTGTGGGTGTGTGAAGGTCACAGCCTTGCCCTTAGATCGGACTATATGAGCTCTCAGCTCCCTTCCGGGAGGGTAAAATGCTGACGATCACGACCATCAAGTGATTCTGACCGACCCGGTGAAATAAATTACACACACACACACTGTAACACAAATCGGGTAGGGCGGTACTCCCAAAGTGGATGGAAAGCCGATGACAGGGAGAGCTATAGCTCCAGGTTCATCAGCCCTTGAAACTAGCTTCTGACCATCCCCTCTGCTGAACCTTTTCAGTGTTTCAGTAACACAGAGAGTAGGCCAGCATGCTCTCCAATACAAGTTCCTCTAACTGTCAAAACAAAACTACATGCACATTGCACACTACCCTTCCTATCCAATATTTTACGAATAAACTAGCATTTCATCACAAAACCTCGAAATCTCCAGGGAGGGGATTATTAAAAACTCGAGTATCCGTCCCTCTCCCGGTGACTACCAAGCGAGATGCCTGTAACAACTGTCTGATTCACTTCCTCATTTCTGCAACATTTGCTGCCTTTCCTCTAACTTTCCTTTGAACACCACCTCTCCTCCTCTGAACCTCACACTCTCTTCCTCACTGATACTCAGCTATCTGTTGCGACTGATAGTAAACCCTTCCGTGCATCCTCCTACTTTCTCCTTATTCATTTTAAAGCCAAACATGGTTGTTGTGTATATGTCTGCAACGACATATCTTGCTCTGGTGTTCATGAACTTCAGTCTTTTGAATTCTCTACTCTCTGGCCTCGGCTATCCTGTCAATCTCTGACTTAATACATCTGTGCTGTTTACGTATCCCCTAAGTATACTGAATTTAAAGAAGTCTTCGAGTATCTTACTTCTTAAATGAAACACTTCCTATCAGTTTCTCCTTTCTCTGAAATCGACATTCTAGAAAAATTCAATGTTCACCACCAGCTCTGTCTCTCCTCTCCTTCACTGATCCGCCATGGCCTACAGCAGCTTGTACAGCACCATACCCATACTCCTGACGACCTTGGAGAGAGTTTCAGCATACCTGACCTGTTCCTTACAATTAATCCTTCTGCTTACATTGTTAATCTTTTCTCTTCATTGGGCTCCTCTGATCACAACCTATTCACCATTACTTGCCCTATCGCTCCAGTAAGGTCTGTGGACCCTTCCATGAAGCGGCAGGTGTGGCACTCTGGAGCTGCTGACTGGGAGGCACACAGGCAGTACTTCTTTGATTTTCCCTGGAATGATTATTGTTTCCATGGCCAAGAGCCATCTGAGTGTGCCTTTTGCATTATGGAGGTTATTCTGCAACATTCACTGCCATTCCTCTAACTTTCTTTTCAACACCTCCTCCTCTAAACCTCACACTCTCTTCCTCAGTGCATTAAGGAGTAGGCTGTAGCACCAGCTGAGCAGGGCAGTACTCCCAAGGTGGACGGAAAGCTGATGACAGGGAGAGCTGGAGCTCCCGTTTCATAAGTCCTCGGGACTAGCTCCTGACCATCCCCCCCTTTGCTGAACTTTTTCAGTGTTTCAGTAACACAGAGAGTAGGCCAGCATGCTCTCCAATACAAGTTTCTCTGTCAGCACCAGTCTACATGCACAGTAAACACTACACTTCCTTTTCAAAATAAAAATAAAATGAATAAAATGGCACACAAATACCAGCCCTCAGAGTCCCTGGGGAGGAGGGGGGGGGGAACATAAATGCCCCCATTGGCCCCTTTCCTGGTGACGACTCAGCGAGATTCCTGGAACCACTGTCTGACTCACTTCGTCATTTCTGCAACATTCGCGGCCTTACCTCTAACTTTCTGTCGAACACCACCTCTCTTCCTTTAAACCTCACCTTCTTTTCCTGACAGAGACTCATCTGTCTGAGGCAACTGACAGCAAACCCTTTTCTGTTTCCTCCTACTTTCTCTATATTCATTTCAAAGCCAAAGGTGGCTGTTGTGTATATGTGTGCAACAACTTATCTTGCTCTCATGTTCCTGACCTTGATTTTTCTGAATTCTCTACTCTCTGGCTTCGGCTTTCCTGTCATTCTTTGATTAAATATATCTGTGCTGTTTATTTATATCCTAATTCTACTGACTATGAAAAATTCTTCGACTATCTTACTTCTACGATGGAACACATTCTATCCATTTCTCCTTTCATGAAGTCTCCATTCTAGGAGATTTTAATGTTCACCAACACCTTTGGCTCTCCTCTCCTTTCACTGATCCACCTGGTAAACAAGTCTACATCTTTTCTATCCTTATGACCTAGAGCAGCTTATACAGCATCCTACCCATATCCCTGTCCACCTTGGAGAGAGCTCCAACATACTTAACCATTTCCTTACTCCTTCTGCTTACGCTGTAAATTTTTCCACTCCGTTGGGCTCCTCCGATCACAACCTTATTACCTTGACCTGTCCTATCACTCCGGTGTAGCCTGTGGACCCCCGAAACAAACGTCGACTGTGGCACTTTGGAGCTGCGGATTGGGACACCCTGGAACAATTATTTCCTCCATGACTGGGAGCCAACTGAATGTGTTTTGTGCATGACAGAGGTTATTCTCTCGGGCAGGGAAGCATACATTCCCTTTGATTAATGCAAGAAAGCCTTGATTTTATCACGCTTGTTCTAATGCTGTCCGAAACATGGAGAGGGCCTATAAAAGGTACCAGAGCCAACCCATCCTTGAATCACATCTTATGTTTCTGCTCGAACTCGTGCTAAGTCTGTTTTTCACTCTGCTAAAAATAGTTTCATTTACACTAAATGCTCCCAACTCTACTTCTCAAATTCTTCCTGCTCCTTCTGGCACCTTGCCAAAAACCTTTCTAACATCTTTACGTCATCATCCTTCCCTCCTCTTCTCTACTCTGATGGCTCTGTAGCTATTTCTTCTACTGATAAAGCAGGTCTCTTTGCTCAGACCTTCTCCTCCAGTTCTACCTTAGATGATTCTGATGCTGTTCCTCCATCACATCCTCCCTCCGACTTCCTCATGGCTGACATTAAAATTTCATCAGCTGATGTATTTTCTGCCATCATTGGTCTTAATTCTAACAAGGCATATGGGCCTGATAGAGTCCCTCCTATTGTCCTCAAGAACTGTGCTTCTGTACTTACACCCTGCCTAGGTAAATTCTTTTGCCTTTGTCTTTCAACTTGTACCTTTCCTTCTTGCTGGAAGTTTGCTCTCATTCAGCCAGTCCTAAAGAAGGGTGACAATTCCCAACCCTCTAACTATCGTCGCGTTGCTTTAACATCCTGTGTCTCAAAAGTTTTCGAGTCAATTCTTAATAGAAAAAATTTATATCATCCTTCTTATCACAACCTTGTTTCTGATCGTCAGTATGGGTTCCGTCAGGGACGCTCCACTGGCACTCTTCTCAACTACCTTCCAGACTCCTGGTCATCCTCCTTCCGGGACTTTGGCGAAAGCTTTGCCATTGCTCTTGACATCTCTAAGGCTTTCGATCGAGTCTGGCATAAATCTTTAATTTCCAAACTGCCCTCCTACGGTTTCTATCCTTCTGTCTGTGCCTTCATCTATAGCTTCCTTTCTGGTCGTTCTATAGCCGCTGATGTAGACGGCCATCGTTCTTCTCCTAGATCTATCAACAGTGGTGTTCCTCATCTGTCCTATCACCAACTCTCCTCCTTTCATTCATCAGTCACCTAATCGTACATCTAACCCTATCCACTCATTTGATGATGATTCCACCCTTCACCTTTCCATTTGGTTCCCGCAACTTCCATCTCACAGTTACTTCAACAAACAAGGGATGAGGCTATGGCACACCTAATGTCTGACTTGGCTCGTTTCTCAGACTGGGGTAAATATAATCTTGTTGTCTTTAATGCATCAAAGTCTCAGTTTGTATGCCTATCAGCCCAACAGAATCTTCACAGGAGTACCCACTAATGTTTAATAATATCCAGCTCAATCCTGCATCATCCCCGAACATGTTTGGGGTTTCATTCACTCGGGACTTATCTTGGAATGATCATATTGCATCTCTTCTAAAATCTGCTTCCAAGAGATTGGGTGTGTTAAGCCGACTCCTTGCCTTCTTTACCCATGCACAGTTGTTGACTTTATACACGGGTTTTATTCGCACCTGTGTAGAGCACAACTTTCATGTCTGAGGAGGCTGCCCTCATACAGGTCTTCTCAGTATGGTGAAGTCAAAGGCTTTTCGTCTCATTAACTCTTCTCCTTTTACTGGCTCCCTTCAACCTTAGTCTCCTCCCTGCACTGTTGCATCTTTATCTCTTCTCTATCGGTACTTCAATGGTCACTGCTTCTCTGTAATGTCTGCTTGCATCCCTCCACCTCTACACGGGAGCGTAGCACTCGTCTAGCAACAAACTCTCATCCCTTTTGTGCCCAACTCTCTAATGCAAGAGTTAACCTTTATTCCCAGTCCTTCATTTATGCAACAGTTCAACTCTGGAACTGTCTCCCTCTGTCTGTATTTCCTACTTCTTATGATCTCCAGTCTTTCAAGCGCAGTGTGTCCAGGCATCTCGAAATGAACGGATCTTGAATTTGACTCAGTTTTGTATTGTTTTTGTTTGTTTGTTTTTTCTTGGAAGGAACGGTTTACGGACTACTGGCCTTTGGTTCCTCCTTTATTGCATTAAAAAAAAATCTTTTGGCCATGGAAGCATACATTTCTTTTTCATATCCGGCTACTAAGGCAAAAAAAAAATTTTGTTTTAATAATAATACTCCTGTTCTAACGCTGCCCAAAAACAAGGGGAAGGCCTACAAAAGGTACTTTCTCCTCCATTTCCACTTTAGATGACTCCGGTGCTGTTCCTCCATCACTTCTCCCCTCTGACATACTCATGGCTGACATTAAAATTTCTTCTGCTGATGTATTTTCCGTCATCACTGGCCTTAATTCTAACAAGGCATATGGGCCTGATGGAGTCCCTCCTGTTGTCCTAAAGAGCTATACATCTCCGCTTAGACCCTGCCTTAGGTTAACTCTTTCGCCTTTGTCAGTCAACTTGCACCTTTCCTTCTTGCAGCAAGTTTGCTCTCATTCAGCAAGTCCGAAAGATAGGTGACCAATTCTATCCCTCTAAATATCGCCCAATTTCTTTAAAATCCTGTGTTCGAAAAATTCTCTAGTCTTTTCTTAACGAATAAAGTTTAAAACACCATTCCTAACAGAATCTTCTTTCCAATCATCAGTATGAGTTCCGCCAGGGATGCTACAGTGCCGGTCTCATGGACCTTTTACACTCCTGGTCATTCTCCCTTCCGCGATTTTGACAAAAACTTTGTTATTGCACTTAGCATCTCAAAGGCTTTCGATCGTGTCTGGCATAAATCTTTAATTTCCAGACTACCCACTTACGGTTCCTATCCTTCTATCTGTAAACTTCATCTCTGGCTTCCTTTCTGGGTGTTCCATAGCTTTATTGTAGACGTCGACCGTTCTTCTCCTAGAGCTATTAACACTGGTGTTCCTTAGGGTTCTGTCCCATCACAAACTCTCTTCCTTCTGTTCATCAATGGCCTTATAAGCTGAAAATCTTACCCTATCCATTCAAACGGTGATGACTCCTCCTTTCTCCTTTCCTTTCACTTCCCGCAGCTCCCATCTCAGCAGTTACTTCAAGAAACAAGGGCTAAGGGTTAATACCTGACGTGGCTCATATCTCTTAACTGGGGTAAAAGTGATCTCGTTTATAATACATCAAATACTCAGTTCTTAATTCTGTCAACCCAACAAAATCTTCCGCAGGAGTATCCTCTAATTTTTAAGAATATCCATCTCCAACCTGCATCATCTTTGAACATACCTAAGGTGTCATTCTCTCGGGATTTATCTTGGAAAGATCATAATTCCTTTCTCGTAAAATCTGCCTCCAAGAGATTGGTTGTCCCAAGCCGATTCCTTACTTTCTTTACCCCTGCACAATTGTTGACTTTATACGAGGGTTTTATTCACCCCTGTGTAGAGTACAACTTTCATGTGTGGGGAGGCTCCCCACATACAGCTCTTCTCAGCAAGACGGAGGCTTTCGTCTTACTAGCTCTCTCCCTCTTACTGGCTTCCTTCAGCCTCTGTCTCTTCTCTGCACTGTTGCATCGTTATCCATTTTCTATCGCTACTTCAATGGTCACTGATCCTGTGAACTGGCTGCTTGCATCCCTTCACCACTATGGCGCGGTGGTTGCACCCGTCTAGCAACAAACTCTCACCCCTTTTCTGTCCAATTTTCTAATGCAGGAGTTAACCGTTACTCCCAGTCCTTCATGTATGAAACAGATCAACCCTGGAGCTGTCTCCCTCTGTCTGTGTTTCGTACTGCCGACGATCTCCAGTCTGTCAAACGCAGTGTAGAGGCATTTCGAAATTAACGGATCTTGCGTTTGGCTGTCTATCTTGTTTTTGTTTTTTCTTGGAGGGAACAATTTTCCGGGCCTTGGCCATTGGTTCCTTCTGCGTTGCATAAAAAAGCACACACACACACACACACACACACACACACACCTAGGATTTTAGAATAATTTCTCTCTCTCTCTCTCTCTCTCTCTCTCTCTCTCTATATATATATATATATATATATATATATATATATATATGCAAAAGATACACATTAAAAGTAATATAAGAATATGCACCCACTTTTCAAAGCACAAATAAAAAAATTGAATCATTCTGTGACGACATCTCCCAGCGTATGGAAGACGAAAATAACAGATATACTGTACTAATGGAAGACTTCAATGCAATACTAAGGAAATCAAAAAATGGAGAAGCATCTGTAGGAAAATTTAGAGTTCGAGAGAGGAATCATAGAGGTGAAATGGTGATAAATCCTGCTGAAATGTATTACATGAGAATGACGAACAAATTCTTCCACAAAAAATAGGGAGAAATATGGAACTGGAAAATTCCATATGGAGAGAGAAAGAGAGAAATCGACTTCATTATAGCAGATAAAAACAACACGAACTCAAATGTCACAGTTATCAACAAAGTAAATATAGGAAGTGACCATAGAATGTTGGGTTGGACAGCCAGATCCAATTTCAGACGTGAAAGAAAGAAGATGATTAAAAATAAAAAGATATGAGAATAAATGTAAGCGAAAACAAAACTGCCTTTCATAATGAAAAGATTTCTGGCTCTAAGTTAATATGAGTTTGCCAGTAAAGTGTTTAACGATATACTAACAAAACTGTTAAGGGAAGCGCACAGGTATTAAGGAATGCCAATGCAACCAAAGACAAGAAGTGTTCAAAACTGACCCTGTAGCTCATGAAATGAAGAAAGGAGATAATGGAAAAACAAGGAAAGATGAAATAGAAAGAGCAGAATTAAACAAGCTTATCAACGAGATATAGAGAGACGACAAACGAAATATAAACATGGATCACATAAAGAAAAAAAAATAATAACCAAAAAAGCAGAAACTCTGGTATAGGTCCGAAACAGAATGGCACTAGGAGAGCAACAAAGTATATCGCTGAAAGATAAAAATGATGGAGTTACTAAATGCAAAGAGAAGATGGAGAAGAACATTGAAGAATTTTACAAGAAAATGTATGCATCAAAGGCAACAGTACCAACAGCTAACTTTTCAGATGACACAAGTGAAATACTAGAGGTAACACCAGATGAAGCACTTCTCTTGAAAACATGAAAAGCGAGAAGGCCCCAGGGAGAAGATGGAATAATAACAGATTTACTGTCCGATGGTGAAGTAGAAGGTCAAAAGCAGCTCGACCACTTATTTACTTTAAACATAAAGAAAAAGAATATTCCCAAAATAGCATGACTGCAATAGTTACTTCACTTTACAAGAAAACTACTAAAAAAATCTTAGTAACGATCGATCCATCTGCATCTAATCCGTTATTCACGAACTCTTCACTGAATTCCTTATAAAAAGAATAACAACAAATATGGAAGAAAAGCAACCTCGTGAGCAGGGAAGATTCCGAAGTGGGTATTCGACTGCTAATCATCTACACACAGTGAATCAGTTCATTGAGAAAACTGCATGATGTCATACTCGTAAACTACTAAGTTTATACTGTACCGATAATGAAAAGACTTTCAATTCAGTGGAGCACATGACAGTTAGAGATTCATTGCATAAACAAAAATTAAACTAGAATATTATAAAACTACTCGAAAACACAGATAAAGTGGGAACTGCCACAATAAAATTACATAAAGACTGTGAAGAAATTAAGATTGAGAAAGGCGTGCGTCTGGAACGTACAATTCAACCAAAATTATTTACAGAATTCCTGAAAGTATTTTCAGAAAGCCAGATGGGGAGAACAAAGGGCCATATATAGATCGAGACTACTTACACCTTTCAAGATTTACAGATGACAAGGTCCTAATCTCACAAAAAGCAGAGACATTGCAAGAAACATCAAATGATTTAAACTGAAGGTCTCGGAGTAGGGCTAAAGGATGAACCGGAATAAAACTAAAGTGTGTGTGTGTGTGTGTGTGTGTGTATGTGTGTATATAAATATATATATATATATATATATATATATATATATATATATATATATATATATATATATTTTTTTTTTTTTTTTTTTCAAGCACATATGTAGCCAAGCGCCGACACATGAACACACTCCAAAACAAGATTACTATAAGTTTACATTAACACACTCGGAATGCACACTGATGAGATCTGACACAGTGATAGCATCTCTGTCTGTCTGTCTGTTTGTCTGTCTCTGTCTGTCTGTCTGTCTCTCTCTCTCTCTCTCTCTCTCTCTCTCTCTCTCTCTCTCTCTCTCTCTCTCTCTCTCTCTCTCTCTCTCTCTCTCTCATTATATCCATCCCACCACCCTTTACGAACTCACCTAACAACTGCCATACCACCACTAACTATCCCCTGATTGGTCATTTGCCATGGAAAATGGTCTTGTCATTGGCTAAATTTAGACGTCAAATTCGTTGTTTGCAAATACGTGAAGGAAAAGGTGTTTGCATTTCTGGCATTCGTTCGCCACGTGTAAGGTGTACTTGTTGCAACCAAGTAAGTTTCCATAAATGCATTTACATTTACATATACACAGCATATCCGTACAGACAGGAGCAAAAATTTTCTAACATTTCACTTCCAGCACTGTGCTCTGCTTCTGTATGTCACTTCTCACCAAACAACAGAGAATATCCTTGCTTTTTATACTCATTTGTTATGTGCTTCATCTTCCTATCACATAAAAATTAGTTTATGTAACAGTTTTGCCAGTGAAGTGTTGAAGAACTATTGCCCATTGTAGTAGGTAGGAATGGCAACAAAACTCACCTGTGCCAGATCTGATTTGAGTGTAAATTTGGACATTATATCTGTGAGAGTCTGTGAAGAATTATACGATTTTGGTTCAAAACAGTTAAAGATCGAAAATGATAGGTCAAGGAATATGTGTTTACGTACAGTGGACATGGTAAATAAGCGCAGCAAACCCCTGTATCTCGCTTCACAGCAGAACATATGAAACGTAGATGCCCACGGTACCATGGCTAAAATTATACGTAGCCCCAAAACGATTTCTATATTATTGCCACATTTTCATCTAAATCGGTTCTATAAACCTTTATTTGTAAGCACTTCAGTTTCCTCCTCCTCCTTCCTAGAGAAAAATCTTTCCTTAACTATTCCCAGTGAGCAGTGGAATGGGAAAACCAGTGATCTGAAAAAGATATAACGTACGAAAATATATTAATAAAAAGATAAAGGACAGCGCGTGATTTGATTGTATGGGTATACAGAGAGAAGGGATATAGGTAAAATGGTTGTTGTTGTTGCTGTCGTGGCCCCGTGCTCATCTGGGCTTGAACTCGGTGGATTAAAGGTTGAAGTGGACCTTCTGCAGTTCACTATCCTTCTTTCAGAGAAGTGGGAGGAAATTAAGAGACTTTTCTGACACTGGAAACACGTGAAGCCGTCCCCGTCCAGCACCAGTAGAATGATAATTTGACCCGTATATATGAGCGAGTTTGACGGTGGGAGGTGTGGTAGACTAGGCACAGAGTGGATGAATATGGAACGTAGATGTGTGAGAGGACAAGGTAGAGAAAATAAGATACTGTCAGGGGACTCCTTGTAAAACAGCTGGATAAAATATGTCAATACAAGCATATGGACACGGTTTTCCACCGTTTTTGTAGCTCGACAGTCAGTATGATTATAGAAAGAGGGATGAAAAGCTCTTCCATTAAGCAAAATATGACAACGTGATTTTGTTTGTGAGCTGTACACAATATTCCGAAACCTTGAGTGATTTTAAGTGATTGTGTGGCTCTTACCATAGGGCATGACCATAGGGCATGTTACTGACAGCTCACCCGCTTTCCTGTTTCTTCTTCCATTGTTTCTGTTTACTGTCTCATGAATTATTAAAACTTTTATGTTGGATTGTTTTCTTTAATATATTCTTGCAGTTTATAAATGATTCAGCACACCCAAGCAGAACCTTTTCTAACGAAGAGGGTTAGATATTGCCTTCAGTTACTATCTATCCGTCTACCTATTGCCAGACGCCTTAATCCCGTAAGGGGTGGCCATTTGACTTTGAGTCATTTGTTTTACGGGGAGGGGCACTAACCTTCCACCAACCCACTTGCTGACATGTAGGGAGCCTTCAGTTACACTTTCGAATAATGTTTTTTTTTTTTTTTTCGATCTATTACGCCCAAGGGGCGACATATCTAGTAACAGGACCATGAGGCCAAGTATTATGTACAGAGGTAATCGTGTCTTGCAAGGCACGCTGTTTTGTCACATATGTATATTGGAGTTTACAGTACAGGAGTTAGCATTCATCAAAGTGTGGATCTCACGAGAACGATTTCTAAATGACTGTGAGTAGATTACTACATATCAGTCAGGAACTGTCTCTGAGGCACGGTCCCTGATTAAGGGAAACTCAAGACAGTAATGCTGAAGGCTGTTGGCCTTAGGACCGCCACATAGTTTGCAGGAGAAGTGAGACACGTCCCTTGCCTAAGAGACTTGCCAGACATGGCGATATCCTAAGGGATGTCGAGCAAACACAACACTGTGCCTGCGTGCAATAAGTCCATGTCGACGATACTTGGGAGAAGGTAGACGAAAGTGGTCGTAGTGTTGCACAGACACACTCTTGAGTCCGCTTAGCGTTCCTGCGATGGATGTAGGGATAACAGCGGCTGAATGTAACTCATTTTTGTAGCAGAGGAGGAAGGATATAGCATCATCATGTAGAGGCAGTCCACAGGCATTTTTCGTGAGGAGGTCAAAAATGTCATTGGCTGCAATTCCGACATACAAAGGAATCCACAAGAACTTTATGGTAAGAGAATTTTCATGAGCTGAAACTAAATGACGCAAAATTTGTTGAACTAAGCAGTGGCATACGGGTTTTGGAGACGAGATGGCTTGAAGGGCAAACTGAGAGTCAATAACTACACTATTCAGTCTTTGCTGAGAAAGGAGACTAACTACATGCAAGAGTCCCTGTAGTCACAGTAGGTAAAGCTGCTAGACGAGTTCAGTCATCTGCGGCCATCCCAGCCTCCCTCCGGTGGGTCCAAATCGGGTGAGTAGATGGTACATTCAGCACTCCCATCTGCTTGCAGGGAACCATTGATGTAGAGATGGTGCATGGCAGGAGCTGAGAAAGATCCTCTTGCGATGGTTTCCAGAGCTAGTTGTTTCTGAAGGAGTGGTAGGTTTGCCTTGGAAGTAGGAGTAAAGAAGTCTTCAAGATAAGGAATCCTCCGGGGAAGTGGACCATGATCCACTTCTGCCACGGGAACATGATAAAGTCTTTGTAGGATAGAACAGGCTGTGTTAACGAGGGTGCGGAAGCCAGGCCGAAGTGGAAGCCGAGGTGTAACAGGATCAAATGAAGTTCTGATGGAACGAAAATAATATGGGGCAAGATAGGGAGAAAGAAGGCATCTCACGCTGAATTAACACTGGCATATATTCTCTCAACAAAGGGGACCAGACTGAGTTCAGTTTCTATGTTGACTATTCTGGTGGAAATAGGACAGCCCAGGATGTATCTCATTACTTAGTTCTGAAAATTTTCAGTGGGTTTCAAGGATGTCTTTGGGAGCTGACTGAGAGCAAGAAAGGGGTAATCAACAACTGACTGAATGAATACATTGTAGAGAGTTCAGGCCACAGGGATAGAGATTCGGGCAACATTGTTAGTGA
The DNA here is from genome assembly GCF_032717465.1 of Coenobita brevimanus. NCBI lineage: Eukaryota > Metazoa > Arthropoda > Malacostraca > Decapoda > Coenobitidae > Coenobita > Coenobita brevimanus. The sequence goes on from NC_137009.1 coordinate 29,260,256, forward strand.
GCTACTTGAGGGGAATTAAACGTTGCTGCAGCCGATCTAGGAGGTCTTGGACGATGGGATGAACGCATCCAACAGGTATGGTTGGGGGCAGGCAGTGGCTCAATTGGTAGAGAGGTGGCCTGAAGTCCTACCGGACCCAGGTTCAAATCCCCCGCTGGGGCAGGGAACAGTTTAAGAATTTGAATTTCATAAAAGCAGACTTTACTGATCTACCAAATACCCGCCGACTTGTCGTAGAAATACCCCCGCTAATACAAATACACCAGTCCTGTATGAGACAGCCCGAGCATGTATTCAATATGGACGGTGGGTGTTAGCGCCGAACTGGTGACATGTAGAGGTGTATGGTATGAAGGAGGACTACTGCGCCTTGAGAGCAGCTTGTGAAGCCTATGCCCAGGGTCGGACACATAAAAAAAAAAAAATCCGTATAGGTGCACCGAGGTAGAGGTACTGCCGGCACAAGGGGATGGCACTGTTTTCTACAGTTAATTCTGAAACCATTCCTGGGTTTCGAGGAGAGAAGATTCTACTTTTTTCTGGGGAAATGATGAGGCCACAAGCAGAAGACGACTGATAGAATGACTGAAGAATGCAATGAAGATCTTCTGGAGATCTAGGGTGAATGTAGATATCATCATTGTACCAGGTAACAGTTGTTCCAGGAGTGGTGGGAAGAAGAGAGAGTAACCGGTGCATAAGAAAACTGGAAAGAAACGGGCTTGGAACACCACCTTGCTATGTGCCTAGTCTGAAAGCCTTGGAGGAACTACAGGCTCCCTTAAAACGGACACGCAAGGCTCTGTTACAGAAGTAACCACGTATCTATCTGAAGATATTTCATTGGACACCAAATTCCACCAGCTAATCAAGGATGATATCTCTGCAGCACCAAAGGCACTATTAATGTCAATGGTTGCTATCACACTGGTAGGACAGACTAGGGTATAGTGTTCCATTAGACAGTTGTGCGTACTTTTTTGTGGCAGCAAACCATAGTCTGGGAGAGAGTTTGTCCTCCAGCCAAAACATGAGACGGGTAAGGAAGATACTCCATCACCTTGCTGAGCAAGAAGTGAGGGAAAAAAAGTCTGAATTTGTCAGTACCAAGTTTCGGAATGGACACAATAGTGCTGGAGGTCCAGGCATTAGGCACATATCCCTTACAGGAGCAAATCTTATCGAGCTATAGCAGGGAGCTGCCAGGGACTTTTAGGAGTAGGCAAAGGACAGAGTAAGTGATGCCATTATCCCTGGGGGGTTTTACCTTACTCCTACTGAGAATACATTGTAATTCGTCCTCGGTTATCGGCATGTCATCATCTTCATCTGCCTTCAGTAACGCAGGTACCAGATGAAGAGTGCGGATATTTTGCTGAGAGGAATGTGGATCTTGAATATGTGCGGAAAGGTTGCGTGCTTGTGATTGTTCAGACCATGCATCAATAAGTTCTGCATACTCAGCTGGGCTGTGGTAGAGAGCACTGCAGGGCTTTTTCCTGGCAACCTTATTTATTAGATGCCACATGGATCCAACACTCGTCTGATGGTTGATGCAATCTGTGAACTTCTGCCAGGATTCAATATGATGTATTGCCGGAGGGAAATTAGATCATCTCTTGATCCCTGGTACTGGTGAAGACGGTCAGGTGTTGGTTCCCTTTGGAAAGAAAGACCATTTTCCACCATCTTCCTTTCTGCTTGGAGGAAGAGCTGATCATGTGTCAGAGTATGAGCTTCAGAGAGACATTTAATGTGTGGTCTTGTAACAGTGGCCGTGGAAGTAATGGGTGTAGCTTACCAGGGAGGAATAAAAGTTATCAGGTGGTTGTAAAATATGGAGAGGAGGTCAGAAATGTATGAGGTGTACGTAGGGCAGTAGTTAGAAGGAATGGTAATGCAGGTGCGATTGTGAGGAGAAGGTCGAGCATGGAGAGAATAGCAGAGCCTGAGGGCAACGTGGTCCGAGAAGAGGGTAGGGATGGAAGAGCACCTGGCGTGGGATAGCGCTACCCAGATGTTATGGTGTGATTAAGAGTGCTTCCACGAGTGTGCATGGCACCACCAGTGTCCCACCAACTGAGTTCGCAGCAGTGGATGTATTCAAGAAGGGGAAGCCCATTGTGATTTGGAGTTGGAGAGAGGTCACCTAGAACAGGATGTCAGGAATTAAAGTTACTCATGAAGATCATGCCAAGAATTGCAGGAGTACGGGGGACAGGGAGATTAATCCTTGTACGGGCAGAATAAATGTCACATAAGCGGATTCTACCATCACCCACTGTAACCTAAAAAATGGAAGGTCATATCATCATCTACAGAACAGCGGCAAAGTTGATGTGACATGGAGGAATAAATGTACTAGTCTGGAGGATTTTCACTGAACCTCGTTCCGAGACCTATTCAAAGTTTTATTGCATTTTTTGATACATTGGAACCTACTAATGAAAATACAAAAGTGCACCCAGTTGACACACTTGAGCATTTTTTTATATGGGCCGAAATCCAAAATGGCCGCCCGAAAAAATGAAAGATTACAATATCTGATTACTATTATCACTAGTTTTACTAATAATACATTGTTTATTTGTAGAATTATTTCAAGAAATTCTCGGCATAACAAAGTATATTACATGTGTGTAAACTGTGAAAAGAAAAATTACTCAGTTAATTATAATTGCTTAAAAAAGGCACCAAATGTGATTACCGTACCCTGTTAGACTATCACCAGGTATTACCACAATATTTCATTTTCTTAACAAACTATATAGGGAAAGGATGGAGAATTAGGTGCTTCTGTCAGTAAACATTTATAAATATTTAACCTGTCTATTCCAACAGACATATTCAAACCATAATCGTTTTCACAACTAAAATGTTCATATCCCTTATATCAGAATGTTAGACCAATTACGACCTTCAAAATTTATCAAAATGCTTTACATCAAAAATATATGTTGCTTATAAATATAAAAACACCGATAAACTAAACACATTTACTATTAATATATTAAGTGTCTGTCATTTCCATGTCCATACTTTCCTCCATACTTTCCTCTTCTTCAATTGACACTCTTGATTTACTTTGAGGATAGTTTAAGTCAGTTCCATGGCAAGAACAAAACTATGAGCAAGAAAGTTGTGCTGCAGCACAACTGCAATGGGCAGTTGAACATGGGGTGTGGGATTGACACCCACACTTGATTAGTTTTAGGATATCAAGTGGTGCAGGAGAAACATCAGGTGGCAAGCCAATTGGAACCAATCTGTTTGAATCAGGATCCTTGGTCTACTCATAATGAAGAGGGTTCATTTCTGGTGGCTCTGGATCAAGGGAGCTCCTCCAAATTGCTGCCCGTAAATGGACTCTGCAAACATGTTCTGCAAATGCATCTGTTGTTGGTGGCAAAACTTTTAGCTCTAGTGCTGTGGTGAGCCGAAGGTTGCCCATTTTTGATTGCCACACAGTATGTATTAAAGATGTCAAATTGTATTCATTTCGAAAGTCATAACATGCTGCAATGAATTTTGTGGCTTCAGCAGTAACACCAGTCAGCTCTTCCTGTTGCCATCCTAATCTAGTAAGTGTCTTCCCGCTCTTTATTGCCTTTAGCATTGCTCCTTTACCAATACCCCATAAATATGAAACACTGTCACATCCTGTAAGAACATGGGCAGGTAACAGACAGTTGAGAACATCTTGATTTTGCTCATCTGTTGCTTTGATATCTTCACTTCATCATGAAGGGTTTGTTCGAGCCATTACCATATTACAGGCAAGATTTTCTTGCTTATAGAAGTGGCATAGCAGGACACATATGTCTGTGTCATCAGCAACAATTCTAATGCTGTGTCTTCCTGACCTTGCCAAATGGACAGCTTGCTGCACCACAATAACATCAGCTTCCTCATGTGTAGCGCGCAAGTCAGGTCGGCTTCTTCTGAGTCCATTACAAAGCTCTACTGGTATTGGTTCCTTACCTGTGATCACAAGGTCTTTGTCATTGTGTGGAAGTAGATCAGTGTGCTCACACAGATACTCACAAATGAGATTAATCACCTTTGATTTATTGTGTGTAACAGATAAGGATATCTTCTGTGGTGGCAGAGGTGTTGCCAGTGACAGTCTGTAGCATCTACTTGCTTCCTTCCCAGCTCTAGCTGCTCGTGTTGCCTCTTTTATGCTTCCACTGTGATATCTGTCAAAGAACAGATGTGTGTTTGCTGCTGAAAGACAATGACATACGTACTGCAGAAACTTTAGTATATAATCTTCTATGACACCTTTGCTTGGCCATTTGACAACCCAAAGACTTGCACACCCATCAAGTATTATAGCATCAGCTGGGACCGTTATGCGATCAGATACTTCCATTTGGATTCTGGAATTCATGGTGGCTTTAGAAGGTGGCAGCCTCATATCACCTGTCTTTTCCTGGAATATTAAGAGTGGAAATGCAGCCAACTCATAAGACAGAATATCTCTCGTGTTGATGTTCCTAGAGGTTTGAAGACAATGCACTCTTGAATAGATCAATGTGGTATCATACACAGATATATTGTCCACTTCAATTTTTTTTCCTTGAAGTTGATATGAGCACAACTGGTCTTGTGAGTGGCTTGTGAAAACTCTGTGGCCATCCTTCCTCAAATGTTTTCATCATAGCTGCTCCCAATTCAACAGCCCTGTCAAAATTGATATGCTCTGCACATATCCTACCTGTAGCCACATTAATAAGTCCAGGTGGATGGCACTCTTCTTTCAGAGGATCTATGCAGCTTTGAAGCTTCTCCCGAATTTTTGCTTTGACTATTTCATCACTTTGTGTCGTTGAAGGACCTTCTTCCTTATGGGTCATGACTGTGGATTGTGCGTTTCCATCAAGCATGGATAAAACATCTTTTTTTCAGTTGAGCGCAGATATGTAGTCCAAGAGCACAGCTTTTCAATGTTGCTGGTTGATGAGTTATTCCAATAATTCCTCCTGGACTATGGCCATAACGCATGAGAGTTGTCTCAATGTACTGATCAGACCAGATGCCATTCCAGATGCCTGGTTGATGTCACAATACATGATCTCCGTCCATGAAGTCTTGAAGCACTTCATTAGGCAGTTTGCTCATAGAATGAAAGTAATACAAGGCATACCTTGCATAACTGGCAGGACCACTAGCAAAGAAATAAGGAAGAATCTCTTTGATGACAAGCAAATGGAGTGACCAATCACCTTTTTGTTCAGCACGAACAAACTGCATCATCAGAAATACTGACTTCACAAGGACATTGATCCGTAGTTTTGCTGTTCTACTTTGTACTGCTCTGAGGTTTAGTTCTGTCATCAACTCAGAATAACTGTGGATATCATCCTGAATAATTTCATACAACAACTCCTCAACTTTGATGATAGCAGTTTATTAACATTCAAAATTTCTTCTATCGGCACCTGAAAATTATAATCAAAACTTAAAAATCGTTAAAATAAAATGTTACAATGTGTAGTTTACAGATCATTTTGTTTAGTGCATGTTCTGATAGGAAAAGTTAACATTATTATTGTATGAAGAAAACTAAAAACTGAAAAAGATAGCTAAACATGATTTATTAGCATCATCATTCATGCAGGCGGCCATATTGGATTTCGGCCTCCATTTTGAAACGCTCAAGTGTGCCACTGGGTGCATTTTTTTTTTTTTTTTTTTTTTGGTTACATCCTAAAGTATCAGAAAATGCAATAAAACTTTGTATATGTCTCGGAACGAGGTTCACCCAAAAATGACCATTCTGCCACCAGACTATAACAAATAAGACCATTCCTGGCGAGATGAACAGACGAAATGTGGCCAATAAGTGAAGGAATCTTATCCCCAGGTAGAGGACGATCAAAAAGCCTCTTGAATGAATAAAACATGCATTGCTCGAGAGTGCAGCAAGTTTCGAATAGCTTTTAACTCCACAGGCATTCCAAGAGATAACATGAAGCTGCAGGCGATTTGCTAATTTTACACTTAGGTTTCCGTGAGTCAGGTGGGGATGAGGAGATAGCATGAGCACTGCTTTGTGGTGTAGTATGTGAGGGGTCCTTTGTCGATAGATCATTGATCCTTTGGAGGTGAGAGACGATGGATCACAGCTTCTCCGTGAGGATGGTGACAGTAGTGATGATACACTGATGAAACTCAACAAGAGAAGTAAGTGTGCTTTCGGTGTTGCTGTGCTGACTGACCAAGCCATCTATGCATGTCTCAGTGGCACCAAAGCATGTTGTAAGTGCTTTGCACCGAGAATCAGAGAGGCAACGGCTTCATGGAGGGCAAGTACATATGAAGAATCGGGAGTGGAAGGAGAGGGAACTGAAGTGGCAGGGTCCACTGGCGGTGCCGATGGTGGTGGTTGTGTTGAGTGTGGTAGCATTGCTCTAAGAGTCGCACCAGGGCCTGAGTGTTTGGTACAGCCATGCCACACAGTGACTCCTGGCTTATAACAACGAGGACATCTCCACCGCGAGGTGCCTGGTGCAGGTTAGGGGAGCGGTTCTGAAGGAGAAGTGGTAACAGCAGTGGTGGGTGGTGAACGGGTGCAATATGGGCAAGTCCGGGAGGGATGGTTGGCAACACACCATGCACATTTCTCTGAGGCAGAGCAGTAGCATGATATGTGTCCAGTTCTTCAGCATTTAAAGCACAATGGTTGCTCGTCATTCATTCTGTGTAGCTCGCAGGATGGGAGACAAGAGAGGAAACTGAAGTTGACAACTGGTGGAGGAGGGTCTGGGAGACTCCAGGTGACAGCAAGCCAGCTGATGGGCGTCCCATTTTAGTGGAAACAATGATCAACGTATTTGTCAGGGAGTTCTTTGGCCAAGGAAGGATCAATGCTGACAGAGTAGTGGGTGATGAAGTAGGTAGGGAACTTATGGGACCTATCGACTGAGTCCTGAACGTCCAGGAACAAGGACAGGAACTCACCACTCATGACCCTGTCCATGACATCTGTACGTCGTCTTGAGACACAGACGAAGCAGGGGGTGACAGCAGACATCTTGACCCCAGCTATCTCCTGATCGAGACGAAAAGTCTCAGTGAACGAAGATAACCAATAAAACTTCATATTGACAGCCAGGTACGGTACTCACTGAAAAATACTTTAACATAGTCAGTCTTGGGAGCAAATGCTGGAAGAACTGATGCACGCTGGGAAGGTGTCTTCTGAGGAGTGAGGCAAGGGAGGAAGTGATCATGAACCTTGCACTGAGAAGTCTCATTGCACTTGGATGTTTTTGCAGCAGGAGATGATGGTTCGCTGCCGATATCTGAGGCATGTTCCACAGGGCATTTGGTGAAGTTAGAGCCCTGGGTGACTTGATGGGTGCTGCAGGTTGAGGCAGTCTGGGAGTCACCACGACTGTAGTAGACGTGGAGCCCTGGTGTTTATGAAGCTCAAGTGGGGGCCAAGCTTCTCAGATGGGACGTCGTCATCACTGAGTGATAGTTCGACCTCAAGGTCAGCAAGAGTTGCAGGTCCAGAGTATTCTATATCGCCTTAATAGGATAGCGTTCAGATCGTTTGTAACACCTTCGCCAGTGGAGTGGAGCTGGTGCGTGTGCTCGGGCAGTGTGACATACACATAGCGATACTACACGTCATGCTCGTCACACTGGACTTGCACAGACACGAGAACTTCCAAACGGAGGGGATGGGCCAGGTGTATGGGTTTTTATATAGAAAATACTGATGAAGTCCAAAAACCCTTAAATTCCCAGTTGACACTATACTAAAGACTAGGTCCTACCATAGCTCTCTGCCAAGGCTGGAGGGTGGCAGCTTGCTAGATCCTTCCGAATTTCGTCAAAATCTGGAAAGCTTTCTCACGGATTTGTTTACTTACCGTAAGTGAGTCCTAATTCCGAATAATGGGGTGTTGTTTTCGAAAAATAGTCGCTTTGAGGAAGGAAAATAAAAAAGTTACATATTGAGGTTGAAAAGATGATGATAATGATGATGATGATGATGATGACAATTGTAATTACAGAGTGATTTGTCAGAATGCTCTCCATCGAAAATTAACAAGAGTTTGAGGGTGAGAGAGAGAGAGAGAGAGAGAGAGAGAGAGAGAGAGAGAGAGAGAGATTTAGTTGACCTTGCCCTTTGACCTTAAATTTTGACCTTTCCCTTTGAACTAAAACTTTGATTGAATAGTCTCAGAACTGACTCACTTTTTTCGTGCCTTTCCTTGGCTCTCTAGCAATGTTTGATCTAAATCTGCTGGAAATTCTTTAAGTTGACCATGTTGTAAGTTTTACCTTGGACATTTTGTTTTTAAAAACGCTAAGTTGACTCCATGACTGACCATTTTTATTTTCAGCAAACTAGGTTAAAGTAGAGCACAAATTCTCACTGCGTGAGAGCGTGTGTAATGATCAGAGATCGGAAAAAATATGTGAAGCACGTAATTTTTTTTTTTCCACATAAAACATTGTTTTTTGCACAAAAAATAAATAAATTATGATTTCTGCTAGAGGTGTGCGTCAAATGGCCTTGATAACATTTTTATCTGATCTCTGGTGTTGACTGACAGAAGAAAGTGTGTTACAAATGAGAATCTGAACAAAATCATGGTTACAAGTTGCTTTTACGACCGTTCAGCAGTCTGAACTAAACATATTTTATAGTATTGTGTTTTGTATACAGGCCTCCAGCCATAATTTCATTTCGAGGGGAATCGTTAGCTAATTCAAAAAGTTAATCATATGTTCCCTTCCACTTTTTATTTTTTTTATTTTTTAGATAATTAACTTCAGTTTATGGCCTGCCGACAGTGATCAACTGATCATGCAGTATTATAAAAGGCTACTGCTTTGAGTTATCAATAGATTTCATGGGGAATCCCCCCTGTCCCTCATGGGTGCAGGATTGGTTGTGTATCATTTCTGATTTTGTTTTCCTGAATCTTTCACGGAAATAAAGCACTGATCAAAACCACACATTTCAGTTTTTCCATCACATATCGTGGTGAAAATACATACCATGCAAAAAATGACCTAAACTGCAACATTTTTATCCGATCTCTGGTAATGATCAACGGGGAATGGCAATGGATGACAATAAAAATTCGCAGATAAAAGAGTGAGGGGATTTTAAACAAAGGGAAGTGTATTATTTTCCGTCAAATCGTTCATTACAGCATAACAAACAAATCTGGGAACGGGTTAGTGCAGCGTGAACATGATTTGCATGAGTGTTTGTGGGTGGGATGGAGCGTTTTTGTATGATGTGTGTGTGTGTGTGTGTGTGTGTGTGTGTGTGTGTGTGTGTGTGTGTGTGTGTGTGTGTGTTGTTCTTGTTGTTGTGTTTTGTTGTTGTTTATGTTGTTGTTGTTGTTGTTGTTGTTTATGATGTTTATGTTGTTGTGTGTGTGTGTGTGTGTGTGTGTGTGTGTGTGTGTGTGTGTGTGTGTGTGTGTGTGTGTGTGTGTGTGTGTGTGTGTGTGTGTGTGTGTGTGTGTGTGTGTGTGTCTGTCTGTCTGTCTGTCTGTCTGTGTGTTATTTGCAACTAATTAGACTACATCTTTTATCATCAGGATGGACTCAAAAACATATTTTCATTAACATTTATTATCACTTAGTCATCATCTCTCGCTCTCTCTCTCTCTCTCTCTCTCTCTCTCTATCTATCTATCTATCTATCTATCTATCTCCGAGACTGCGGCTGAAACAATCTAATAAGTGACAAGTGTAATCGGAGACTGCAAACCTCCGCCAAGGCTTACCCTTATGGAGATGTTATCTTATAATTTTCGTGCAAGCATTGTAGGAATTATTTATCGAGTTAGAAGCAAAAATGTTGAAATTGCCACTATCCCGCAGTGGTAAATAATCCTTTAAAACGCTCCTGGATCCCGATGATGATCCAGATCACCACCAAAATCGATTGGATTACTCCTTGGGCCATACCCTACCCCTCAAAATTTTTCAGCAAAAACCGTTCATAACTTTTTGAGTAAGCCTGTTAACAGACAAACAGACAAACAGGCAAATAATCCAACGCCGGCAGAAACGTAACCTACTTGGCGGAGGTAAAACGAGCTATAATCTAATTCCGCATATCGAGATGCCTTTACCACATTGCATACGAAAGAATGTCGGTCAAGGGCAACGGGAAACACAGAATGAGGAAGAGTGTTGTAGGATTTAACATTTCTATCTATTTCTTAATCCCGGATGTCACATATTTTCCCCCTTAACGTAAAATTTATCTGGTATAATGATTCTCCCCCACACTAAACTGTTGTGAGTTTTTCCTAGCCTAACAAAGACCCTTAGTTTCTTTCAGCTCAGTTGACAGCAAAGTGTCATCAGGCCTGAGGGTTGCTTTGAATTGTAATCAAGAAGAGTCCTCCTTGTCCAGTAAATTAGAGTCGTCGAATTTCATCTAACCCTAACTTTATATCAAAGATGTAAGAGTAGTCAAGTTCTCTCAAGTGAACGTGAATATACTATAATTAAATATGCCACAACTTTCCTCTGTCCTTTCTCTTACGACTTCCTCTCTAAAACAATGGCATCAAATTTAATATCTCGGAATAAAACGCCACCACATTTGGCTTCCATCTCAGTATTTTTTAATCCTTGTATTTATACAGATTCCATATTCTTTTATGGCAAAAAAAAATCTGTGAGCCCACCCACACACACACACACACACACACACACACACACACACACACACACACACACACACACACACACACACACACACACACACAGGAAGACACAGGTGTGTGAACTTACACATACGCCAGTTTTTTGTCACGTACACATTGTTAACTCACACACATTGCTTCAACTGGTCAGCTCTGAAACTGTCCTTTTATCTTTCATATCACCTGTGACAAGGAATCTTAAAAGTAACAGATCCTGATTTTTGCCAAGGGACAACAGGTGTAATGTTTAACTCGACGTGTGTCTGTGTTCACCAGTAAAACGCCTTTGTCGGCGAGGTACGAGCGAGGGCATTTAAATCCGAAAGCACTGAAATGTCGCTTTACACCCAGAGGATGCCTAGTGTATATTGATGGCTATTTACCTACCAAGTTTCATGCCTTTACGACAAACTGTCTGGCCTGTTGCCCTCTTTTGAAGATTTTTGACATGCTGCACTTGGCGCGTGTCACGTGCCACGTGCACCACCTGGGTGTGATGAAACCTGTCAAAAACAAATTTTAAAGAACTGGGCTATCATATGGTGCAAACCATGCAGTGATCGGCCCTGTGGTTGTTGAGATATAAGCTTCTCAAAAGCGTTATAGTCAGGCAGGGTCGGGCCAGGCCAGGTTATGCCCGGCCGGATCGGGCCTCTCATATGTGAGAAATTGTCACTACTTCACGAGAGACTCTTCAGGGCTTCGCCCTCGCTCGTAATAAAGCAACTCAAACAGTATTTATTCTGCTGCAACAAAAATTTTGTGCAGGAGTTGGGGAACACACTGGGGGACGGATTGACTTTTTTTTTTTTTTTTTTTTTAGAACAATAGGCAAAAAATCAAGATCACAAGGCTGAGTTTAAATTTGATCTAGCAAAGTTAACTTACTTTCTTTTCAGATTTAGATCAAATTTCGTGAATGGGTTAAGAGTCAGTCAGAAACAAAAGGTTTAGCTTTTGAGGACAATCAGTCTAAGGTAAAGGTCACAGAACAAGGTCAGAGGTCGATTATTATTATTATTTTGGTCTGTGTGTGAGCAAAATAAAATCAGTTTTGATGTCAGTTAAACATACCTTGGCAGAAAGGTTGGTGATGAACGGTTTCTGAACACAGTGTCAAAGGTCAAGGTCACAGGTCAAGTTCAATTTAAAGTTTTTATCCGATTTATATAAAAAAACAAAAATGTTGAAACTAAGGCAGAGATTAAGATATTCAGTTTGGGGAACAATTAGTCAAAAGTCAAGGTCAGATGGAAAGATCAAAAGTGAAGTCACGTTACAAAGTCAGCACAAAGAGTTCTAATCCAACCTGGTTCAAACTTGGGGGTTGGGTTAAGGGTCAGGAAGAAAGTTCATTTTAAGAACAATCGGTCAAAGGTCAAGGTCACAGGACAAAGCTAGATGCTCGGTCCCCAGGCCCACTGGAGGGAACGGGTGTTCTTTAAGTTTTACTGGTTCTCAGCTCTTGTTTCCTCTTTGATAATGAAGATACTGTAGACAAAAACCGCAAAGCATTAATGCAAATGAAAACGTACAACATATGTACACATTAATACAACACACACACACACACACACACACACACACACACACACACACACACACACACACACACACACACACACACACACACACACACACACGCACACACACACACACACGCACACACACACACACACACACACACACACGGATACAAGAGAAAAACATATTTTCTTTTATCTCAATTATTGCAGAGATGAATACACAACTTAAACCCTCGAACTTAGACGTAGTGTTTACACAGTCAGACGTGCAGACACAGAGGAGGGTTTTTAAGAATATCCTTTATTTTTCTCTCTTGAGTGTTCCATCACTTTAAGGAAACCAGGTGTCTGGCTTAATGGAAGGGTAAAGAAAAGACAGGGAAAGAAACGGTGGAAGAAGCGACTGGGGATTAATGGAAGGTGCAAGAGATGACGATGAGGAAGGAGGAGAGAAGAGAGGTAGAGAGTGGGGGGAGGAGGAAATTGAAAAGAACTGTATAGAAGGGGGAGGAAGAGAGTGAGTGAGGGAGAAAGAGAGAGGAAACGATTTACGATATGAGGGAAAACTGAAGATACAGAGGAAAGGAGGCAAGAGAGACAGGGAGTGAAAGAAGTGTGGAAAGAGGAAGGATGGGGAAAAAAGGAGGGCAGAAGAAGCGAGGGACAAGCGACTATGAAGAAACAAGTGTTCGTGGGCTCTTCGGGCCCCTCGCACTTGCTCCTGCGGAGGGCTGTCGAGTTTATGTGCTGTTCTAGAGTAACGTTGTCACTTGGATTTTTTGCAGCTAACCAGTTAATCGTGTTATTTGCAGCTTCGGGAATGGAACCTAAGTTGTCCGAACGCAAGTCCGAAATACTTTAGTTGTACCTCTGGGCAAAAAATTCTACCGAGATCCTATGGCGGGCGCCAGTAGCAGCGTTTTTTGGTCAAAATGTGATCGTTCATTAAATATAGTAAAAGTTTTTCAATCGTGATGGAAACAAGTTTTTACACATCAGCGATTTTTTTGCGATTTCTGTGCCAGTATTGGTATGATTTGAATGCGTAGTTTCGGCTGCCCAAAACACACACACACACACACACACACACACACACACACACACACTGCTGCTGCTATAGTATATTAGATATAGAATAGAAAGGGTTATGAAAAGAAGGGAAAAAAGAAGCCATTGGTGGCAGGGGAGAGAGAGAGAGAGAGAGAGAGAGAGAGAGAGAGTGGGGAAGGGAGAAGTGAGGAGAAAAAGGTTAATGGAAGGAAGAAACTTAAGATGGTACGGGGGAAGGAGGAGTAAAAACCTAGAAGAAAGGGAGGGGAAACCTAGAAGGATATAGAAGAGAAAGAATGGAAGGGAAGGGAAGGAGGTGGCGGGGGAAGAGACAACACGAAAGAAAAATGAGAAAAGGGGTGAAGGTGGTAATGGAAAGAAGGAAGGGAGTGATGAAAATAAAAAATTGTTGGAAGAGGGTCGAGGGAAGTAAGAGAAGTGCTAGGAGTAAATAAACCCGTCTAGTAACACATTCTCCCCATTTTCCTGTTCATCTCGTATATGCAAGAGTAACCTTTTACTCTCAGCATTTCATGTATACG